>NC_064627.1:399793768-400102768 GCF_023864275.1 Schistocerca cancellata
TGATCATTATTGGACTTAACATCTTAGGTCATCAGTCCCACAGAACTTAGAACTACTTAAACCTTACTAACCTAAGGACATCACACACTTCCATGTCCAAGGCAGGATTTGAACCTGTGACCGTAGAGGTCCTCGGTTCCAGACTGAAGGGCCTAGAACTGCTCACCCACACTGGCCAGCTATTTATTTTACTGTTGAAAATGGAAGTGAAAGATATCATACACTCCTGCATGTTATTCAATTAAAGGAAACCACAGAAGAACAAATTGAAATCAACAGAGGTGCACCACACCCGTGGCCATCTTTATTCTTAGCCAATAAAAATCTGTAGTAGGGAGGGACACAGTGAAGGGTAACTGGAGTAAGTGTATCCATGTATAAAACCATGCAAATTTATTTTTCAGTAATAGGATTTCCATTGCTGCACATGTGTTAGAATAATAATTATAGATGTGTTAATTTGTTTCCAAACTTGTAAATTTCCACAGAGTTGCCATATACTTCTACAGATTGTCAGATTTTCATCACTAACCATGATCATTGAATACAGAAGTGTGAAAGAAATCAGATATTTTAGTTGAAAATGTTTACCTTTTGTGTTGTTTTCATCGAGTGAACCATTAATGAATGTGTTCATTACATTTGTCAGGCAATTGACCAAATACACAGTTCCAACCCATCTGATATAAAATGATCTGGAAGTGAAGTACGTTGTCAATATTTGCTCTCATAGAAGCTGCCACTTTTGGAACAGCTGCAGTCAAGGTATTAATGAATTGTTGATACCAGTAAATGCACAAGTAGGTACATACAAAAGAAATTTATTCTTTCTCTGATATGTAACCTACATAGTAACTCTGGATTAACGTAGTCTTTTACAGATCCATAACTTTATATGGTGATTACTGAGTTATGCAGTTAGCTTGGTTTTAAATTTATGTTGGTTCAAAACTCTAACTTTCACTTGTGTTGTAAGTTTATTGTAACACAACAAAAGCACTTCCCTAGAATTTGAATATGGGTGGGTAGCCTATGTGTATTGCATATTGTAACTTATAATGATTATATATTTCATGATTTATCTAAAATTTATTGTAACTAACAGAGACAAATATCACTAGTACTGCCACTTCTCTTCAAAGGCCTTCTGCATAGTGCTCCAAGTGTCAAAAAATTGCTTGTTCATGTCAAAGTAAAAGGTTTGGTTATTTTAATAAATAATAAAGTTTTTTGAGCTAGTAAAATATTTTGAGAATATGAAATTTTTGTTATTCCAGATTACATCCAGTCACACCTAGACCATATAAACAGGCTCTTGTGTAGCACTTTCATTTCTCTGTAGCTAATGAGACCACCTGCCATACTTCAGGTGCATAAGTGCAAACTTGTTACACAGATCATCTGAAAAAGTCAGCTAGTAAGAAATGGTTATGAAGTTACTTGTCATCCAAAATAACAATACTAATCCAAATGAAGGGGTCTTCAACTACCCAGTGTATTTTATGCAGAACAAAATCACAAAGCTATTACATTATTGTGAAGTTTCAGCAGCACCACTTCAGATCTCCCACACAATTACTAGCTTGGAACTATGTGAAATGAGCAAGGAAATAAAAAAAAAAACACAAATTCTAATACGACATAGTTTTATTGCCTCAGTAAAATTTTTATAACAACTTAACACATCAGAATCAAACAAATGTGGAAACAGTGTAAGTGACATACAAGTGGACATCTGATAGGTCAAATAGTCAGTTGGCTTTGGTAGTGTGATATGCACAACAGTAATGCTGAAATTCAACAGTCAGAAATAATTTTAGTGTGTTAAATCTATTATAAATGATTAAAAGATTTTCAGTGCTTACTACAGTGAAACAACTCTGAACATTTCCAAAGGGACAGAAGCATGTGTTCCAGCTTCACCCAAAATAATAATCTTTCTTGAATGTTTTGAAATAACTCAGAACTCCAATTTAATTATGGTTACTGTTTATTGAGGGAGCCAAATATCATTATTGGCTCACTTCCCATTTTCCAAAAATACTCTGAGACTTAAGCAATGAAGACAATACTCATGAGTCTAATTATATAAAAGGACAAATAACTCCCAAAGATCATTTAAAAAAAAAAGTAACAGACACAAATAAAAAATAAAATAGTGTATACATTAAACTATATCCTACAGTGTGCCAAAATGTAGCAAATGATGATATGTCCTTATATGGACATTACACAATCAAACAAAAATGCTGGGCACCAATAACATAGCAAATCTAGAATGAGATTGCCAAATTACACTGATCAAAATGTGAGAACTGAGAGATGACATAATATTTTTCATTTACACAGAAACATACATTCATACAAGCTCACAGTGAGAACATACATGATACATCTATTTACAAAAGAATAAATATGCTAACACATCATCCACAGATTCTATGTGAAGTGGTTTTCATGGACATGAAGTAAATAAATAAGTCCTAAACATATCATCATTTAAGAAGTAATAATAAACTTTAAAGACAATATGTAAATCCACAATATACTGGAGTACAAAACATTCTTAACCTTTTGTAGATGCGCACCATCAAACAGAAAATCAGAGTCCACACTTACTTACACAGAATATATTACTCTTTCGAACATGTACAGAGGTAAAATTTTCGAAACAATTTGTTTTATTTGGTAGACTTGGTACATCAGTTAGTTCTACAAATAAATTTGTGAATGGAGTTGAGGAAGTTAGCCACCAGTTACCCATTTAACCTTCCCTTAAATTGAATGTATTAATAGTTACATGTTTTGAAGAGACAAATTATTTAAGTGGTGTGTTCTTGAACAATGAACACCTTCAACACCAAAGTAACTACATTTGCATCTTTACTGTAGATTACTCTTATTTCTAGTAATGAACCATGAACTAAGCTGTTGATTTAAGCTGGCCGGAGAGGCCAAGCGGTTCTAGGCGCTACAGTCTGGAACCGCATGACCGCTATGGTCGTTGGTTCGAATCCAGCCTCAGGCATGGATGTGTGTGATGTCCTTAGGTTAGTTAGATTTAAGTAGTTCTACGTGTAGGGGACTGATGACCTCAGAAGTTAAGTCCCATAGTGCTCAGAGCCATTTGAACCATTTTGTTGATTTAAAGAGATACTGTACATTGTGGCTGTTTTTACCACTTGTAGCTGTATGTTGTAATAGTGTTTAATAATGAGTTCTTTTAAATGTGAAGTTTGTGCCAACGAGTACAGTTACCGCAAGACTCTGAAGAGGCATATGTCCACAGCCCATCCACAGAAGCTGAGCGAAATGATGCCTCCTGTTACAGATAAAGAGCCTTCGTGTACATACCAACACTACGTACGCGACAAGGATTTTACTTGTAAAGGTAGTTTAAAACGCCACCAACAAAATATTCATGGCCAACCGCAACAGCAAAGGTTTAAGTGTACAATGTGTGCATTTGAAACCGATTCAAAAAAGTGCTGGATCGATCATTTCCAGTCTGTACACGGATTATGTGTGAAACCAGAAGCCCTGAAATTCTCCAGTGAAGAAGAATTTTTAAAATGGAACGAAGAAATGGAATGTGCTACACATTCCAATTCATTAAAAGCTGTGGCACTAAATTTTACGATGAGGGCCCCACATCTTATTAAGTTTGCCATCGCTCAGGTCAGTTTACCTCCAAAGGTGATGGGAGAAGACATCTGAAATTGACAGGAAGCAACAAAATTAATGGCAAGTGCCCTGCAGAGATTAAAGTCCAATACAAAGAAGGAAAATGCCATGTTACTTTTGTGTCCACTCACGTTGGTCACGATCTGGACCTAAGTCATCTCAACCTGACGGAAAAAGAACGGATGAAGATAGCTGAAGACATTGCTGCAGGAATCCCATTTCCTACTGTCCTCCAAAAAATTCAAGAAACAGTGCAGAGTTCTAATTTGGAGAGAGTGCATCTTACAACGATGCAGGATTTGCATAATATTGCAGCGGCATATAACCTGTCTTCAGAGTCAGTTAGACATTCAAATGATGCGATCAGTGTTGATGCTTGGGTGCAAGAAGTGCAACAAAGTGACAATCCATGTGTATTGTTCCATAAGCCTCAAGAAACATTAATGATCTGTACCCTGAACTGAAAAGTGAAGACTTTGTATTAATTATAATGAACAACGCACAAGGCGAAATATTAACTAAATATGGAAGTGACTGTATTTGTGTCGATGGAACTCATGGCCTAAATGGCTATGATTTTGAAGTTACATTACTTGTACTGGATGATATGAGGCAAGGATTTCCATGTGCTTTCCTCATATCTAACAGGAATGATTCAGATGTTTTGAGTATATTTTTCAACTGTGTTAAGTCTCAGGTTGGACAGATTTCCCCAAAAGTATTCATGACGGACCTGGCAGAATCGTATAGTATCGCTTGGAACAAAACAATGGGACATCCTGAAATGAGACTTCTGTACCTGGCACGTCAATAGAGCCTGGAGGGCCAATATTAAGAGCAAAATTAGAAGTTTGGACAAGAGAAACGAGGTGTACAAACTTGTTAAATCGTTAATGCAGGTAAGAGATGTTGCTGTGTTTCAAGAATCGTTGGTAAAAGCATTGCAGAAACTCAACAGCGATTCAGAGACTTCAGAATTTGGTCACTATTTCAAGACGTATTATGAAAAAAATGTGAAGTGTTGGGCATATTGTCATAGGATGCGATCCGGACTCAACACAAACATGCATCTGGAGAGCATGCATAAGACATTGAAATATATACATGCTAATGCAAAGCAGGTAAAACGTTTGGACAAAGGTATATATGCTTTGATGTCACTTGTAACAGCAAAGCTGTTTGACAGGCTCATTGTCAACATGAAAGGGAAGCTAACAAGTAAAATTAAAAACATTCACCGTAAACACAAATGCAGCATTCTGATGAATAAGGACTCAATTAGGAAGGTAGGCAGAGGTTGGGAAGTACCAGCCACAAAATCACATGAAGTTTACCTTGTAGAAGAAAATAATATCTTCTGTAACTGTAAATTAGTGTGCACTGACTGTAAAGTGTGCATTCATGGGTATTCCTGCACATGTATAGATTATAGCATTAAGTTAAATATGTGCAAGCATATACATAATGTTTGCCAACCAGACAGTACAGAACAAAATCCTTTTGAAATTTCTGAATTACAAGATGCAGTAGCTACAGATGTTGGAGATATGTCTTGCATTAATGAGAAAGAAGTGATTTTGAAGCAAGTAAGTGGAAATGCTAATTCCTGCACCCCAGAAGCATTGGCAGAAGAGAAGAGAAAAATTATTTCTAGGTTTTCAGAAATTGTTTCTGGTATGTCAGCTACTGAAGTTCAGCTGGCTAACAAAATGGTGACTTCGTTGAAGGTTAATGTAGGTGCTGTTCGCACCAGTAGTGGTATCTCTTTCATTAGCACACAAAGAAGTCTCAAGAGGAAACTTTTGCCCCAGAGGAGGCTGTTTTCAACAAAGAAGAAAAGTTCCTCAAAATGCATATCCATGGCAGTTCCTAATGCAGAAGAAACTAACAACATCCTGAGAACACTTCTGGATGAAGATTTATAGCACATTAGCTAGTATGTTGGTCTCGTATTGTGGAACATGTTGGTTCACTTCTGTGTCCTGCCATCCAGATTTAGGATTTTTACTATATCACTTAAGGCCAAGGCAGATTTTCTTCTCTGTCCTTGAAAGTGCCACAGCTTGTGCTCTGTTTCTGATGACTTCACTGTTGACCAGATGTCAAACATCAGTCTTCCTTACTTCTTCACCAGCTTCTGGTGTGGCAGTTCTGCCGACATGTGGGATATTATGCACTGCCAGGAACTGATGCTGCTTTTGCCACCAGCCTAGAATGGTAGCATTGCTAGGTCACTCCGCTCCCAAGCCGAGCTGGGCAGTGACGGCTGTGATTCAGGCTCAGTGTAATACCTGTTGATGACTATGCATTTGTCACCCATCCCTAAATTAAAACAGAGTAAGTTACAATCATCAACTTGTAATATATATTTATTTTTTATCCAGCTAGATGTGTAACACACATACAACTGCTAAACAGATTAAATATTTTCTCAATCTAGCTGGGAATATATCTACATCTGATAGTTCACAATCTATTTTCTTGATAATGTAACTCATTTACCTAAAACTAAATTTCATAAATAAATATTATTTCATGATCAGTATAAACACATGGAGGTGGAATTAGGAATGGGTGGATAAGTCATTCTGATATACAACTCAGCTGAAAGCCTTTTTGATTTCACTTTGTAGTATATATTTTACTTTTTTTAAAATCCCCTATTTCAAAAGTTATCTGTAACCAAATTTCTCATATTCCAGAATGTTTTATTTTTAACTGGTTGTTATTTCCATAATACTGCCACATAGTTTGTACCCCTAATTTATCAGGGAACAAAAATGCCTTTTGTATTTGGAAACAAGTAATAATTTCAAAATTGTCATTAATCCAAGTAACATCCTGACACAGATGCTAACAGAGCAGATACTAAGTCTCACTGGTTGTCTGCTGGATGCAGATATTGATTGATTGTTTGAATGGGGAGAGGGATCAGATGGTGATGTCATCAGTCCCAAGTTCCAAAATTTCAGAGGCTGTGGGAGCAAAAAACCAACAGCACAGTCTAGTCGATGGCAAAAGAAAACAGTCAAACAAAGATGCAGAAGAAACCCTGGGGTGGCAGGAAGAATAAAGAACAGGAGTAGGGGGAGATCATAATGTGCCTCAATCATGCTATGTGCAACAGGGTGCTGGAATCACTGCAAACCCATGCCGGTCCCCACATCATACCATGACTGTGACAATTGGGACAACACCAGGGGAAGATGACACAAGAAGAGGGGGTGGGGAGGAAACAGCACAAAATTCCAAACAAAATGGAGAGAAATGGGGGAGGGAAACCTGGCCGGAATGAAGGCAATGATGAAGGCCTCCAGTTATGGAAGAAAATTCAGGTACTTAAATATAGGGGACAAACCACTTTTAGGATGATAACCAAAGACAGATGTAACTACACAAGGTTGTCTGCTAACGTCTGTAACAATGAAGAGTGGAAGAGCATGTTTAATGCGAAAGGCCAAAAGATGGGGGAGTCTAGTAAAATATGGATTACAGTGAGGGGTGGGGGGGAGGGGCAGATCAGTATGGAGTAAGAGGCTCGAGTCATCCTGGTATGACCAAAACAAAGATAGCAGAGGATGGTAGATCCGCTGTAGGCCATGCGGTACGAGTCTCCTTATTGCAAGAAGTTTATTGGGAAGGTGGTGGACTCAAAGAGTCAGTCCAAGACTGAGCAAAAAGGAATCTGATGTGAAGCAATACGGTTTCACATCACACTGATAAACCATAACCTTGACACCCGAATAAAGTGGTCATTATCAATGTGGTTGTCCTTACAGCCTTTCTGAACAAAATGAATGCCTTGCCATTCCAGACTGCCCTGCAGTTCACCAGTTTGGAAGATGAGGCCACTATGAGAAATGACACCCTGAAACATATTCAAAGGTTATTGAGGAGTAATGGACATCAAAATGCACTACTCAGCCACACCAATGGTCACCTGGAATAGGAGCTGTTGCTGGGAGTTCCAATGCTCCAGAATGACAAGCCACTACTCCTAGGCATACACGGGGAGGTAGCAGCTCAAGTATCAGAACTGTGATCCCTGTGTTGTCAGAGGACTCAAGCAAAAGAGTACATAACACCCCAAGCACATGAAATGGGTACCATGCTAGCTGTAGAGCATGAAAAGGACAATGGCTTCAGGTAAAAAATGGAAGAGCTGGTAAGGCCACATGCCAAAGACTTCATGTATGGTGGTGTTCCCCTTGTGGCTCACACCATGGAGACAAAATTTAGAGGAGTTCAAACTCCAAAGAGGGACCAAACACTCCAAATAGGAAAGTGAAAAGCAAGAAGAATAAAACTGTAAGAGATAGCAAAAAACCAGGATAGCCAGGCCAGTGAAAGCAAGGAAACAGAGATATAAAGAAAGGGAAGAGGGAAAGAAGTGAGGACAGGGATGGATGAGCACGGGAGAGTTAATGCAGCCTGGAAAAGTAGAAAGGATTCAATTACTAGGAGCCTCATGTGCTCCATGCACAAACTCACAAAATAGTTATGACCCCTCTCACTGGGGAATGGGGACGGGGGATGGAGGGATGGATGCAGATATGGAAACATGATCCTGTGATGTTAAAGATAAATAAATAAACTTTTTAATACCTGAGTGTTAGTGGATTTGCTCCAAATATCCACTGGCCAAACTGCAAACCTGGCGTACAGAGGTCTGACTGGCCTTCCTGACAAGTCTATTTCTCATGCACCACCATCCATTGGAGCAGACAAACTATCCAACACTGTTGACACCATTATAGTGGCATGCTGTATTGCCATGCTAGGTGTCAGTCATGACAAAGCATCATAGTGTACACAGCTACTCACTGCTTACTCTAGAGTCCTGCAAATAAATATTAAATTTACTAAGCATATACGAATTCTAAGATAACTCACAACTCATTTCAAAAATGTGCATAACATAGAATCAGTCTCTTACCTAGAGTGAAACGAAATGACCGTATAGCATTTCTGTCTGGGAGATGCTATGCAGAACCATTCGGCTGCCTACTGCAAGTCTTCACCAGATGATGTCACTTTGGTGATTTGCATTTGAAAAAAAGGTAAAGTGGTGATAATGGCAACACATAACCCAGCCCCCGAGAAGCTAGACTCTCCGACTTGGACAGGAATTGCACTTGAGACCCTGCGTACCTATCAGTCTCTCTAACCACACAGCTACAGGGACAGACATAGCTATCTAAGGTGGCATGTTGGATGTGTTGCTGCCATTTTCAGTGACACTTGCTGTGTCACACAGACAAACTGACAGGCCCTGAAAGTAAATATTAAACCAGAGTGCAGACATAGTGCATTGGAACAGAAAAGTAACATTGAGCATATGTGAATTTAGGGATGACTCACAGGGCATTTCTGTATAGTGCATAACACTGAATTAATCTCATACCTGGTGTGTTGTGTGGAAGCTCTTGCTTTCATGGTTTATCGAAAGCACCGTACTAAACTCATTCACTGACAGGTCCTGTAAGTAAACATTAAATCAGAATGCAGGCATTGAGTATTGGAACAGGAAAGAAATATTGGACATACATGAATATAAGGATGACCCATGAGGCATTTCAGTATTGTGCCTAACACAGAATTAATCTCATACCTGGCGTGGTGTGTGGAAGCTCTTGCTGCCATGGCATACCAAAAGCTTGCTGATCACACTCAGTGTCAGGCTCTGTAAGTAAACAATTAAACAATAAATCACAATGCAGGCATTGTATATTGGAACAGGGAAGAAACATTGGGCATACATGAATATAGAGATGTCTCACAAGGCATTTCAGTATTGTGCCTAACACAGAATTAATCTCATACCTGGTGTGGTGTGTGGAAGCTCTTGCTGCCATGGCATACCAAAAGCTTGCTGATCACACTCAGTGTCAGACTCTGTAAGTAAACAATTAAACAATAAATCACAATGCAGGCATCGTACATTGGAACAGGGAAGTAACATTGGGCATACATGAATATAGAGATGTCTCACAAGGCATTTCAGTATTGTGTGTAACACAGAATTAATCTAATACCTGGTGTGCTATTTTGGACCTGTTGCTGCATTGGTTGACAAAGTTTGTTGCACATGTGAACTGACAGGTACAGGATTATAAATCATGTTCCATACATAGAACAGAAAAATTGCACTGGAGATGTGTGAAATAGAAGATATATCACATGCAGTGTGGTCCACTTCATGGAATTACCATCACATACCAGGTGATGCTTGTTGCATGTCTCACTGCTGTGTGTGCCACTGTGTTTTCACTCAGTAATTCTAATGGTATACTTAATCTGCCATACAGAGAAAGCACATTATTCTCCAAGCGTTTACTCAATGCGGCATATTAAATTTTCATCAGTGTTATAGCAGCTATTACTTGTGAGTCATCTGTGTAGAGGATGGTATCAGACTGAACAAAGCATGACATATCATTGTGTACTCTAAGTTCAAACTTATTTGCAGGTTCCAGCAATACTGATAGAATGACTGAGTGGAAATACACCAGCACACCACAGCAAATAAAAAAATAATTTAACTGTGCTAACCCAGGAATTGTTCACTTCACCACAAAAAAAGGCTGTGGAATGTTTATGTGAAATACACTATTTGATCAAAAAAATTGTGTCAAAAAGATATGTGTACCAGTAATTAAAACCATATCGTGGAGTTAACAATGCAGGATACTAAGTAACAAAACAAAATCATGAACACCATAAATAATATCACCAATTAAATTTTAAAAAAATATATCTTGTGCATATTTTATTTCAGTCATCACCTAATGTATTATTTTTTGGGGTTCTCAGAAAACTAATTTCCTCAATGCTTTTAGACTACAAAAAATACTATCCGAGACATAGTGAGAGCTGAAACATAACCCAGAGGTTTTTCAGGGAGAGTGATTCAGTCACAGACTAAAACTACATGAAAAAACTCCACATCACATGAACATGAAATTTATAAATAAAATCTGAAAGGGGAAGTATGACAAAATAGTAATAATAATACTGAAGCACACATGGTAAGATATCTGAAAGATATTGATACTATATCATACTTTAGAAAATGTACCAAATGATAATAATGTCAAGTAGCAGCCCTATCTGTCTCAAGAAGTAACACCATATGCACTACCACAATAGATTATTGCCTTCGGTGAAAACCATGTATTGTCTACCTGATGAAGTAACTACATATGTATTATAACCTAGATTATGTTTATCAGGTTGTATAAAGAGGTGGAATTGATAGGGCACTTATGTCACTACCTTCATTTGTATGAGGCATGTTATGTAATGATAAAATTTTGAAGTCATTTTCATGTCAGAATGTTCATACTACATCCCAATGTAGAACTAATCACAACAGATTCGGGCACATGAACATTTAAAATATTTTAATATTAAATGCTAATAGTTGCAAATTAATGGTACAGACCTTCATCCAGAAGTGTTCTCAGGATGTTGTTAGTTTCTTCTGCATTAGGAACTGCCATGGATATGCATTTTGAGGAACTTTTCTTCTTTGTTGAAAACAGCCTCCTCTGGGGCAAAAGTTTCCTCTTGAGACTTCTTTGTGTGCTAATGAAAGAGATACCACTACTGGTGCGAACAGCACCTACATTAACCTTCAACGAAGTCACCATTTTGTTAGCCAGCTGAACTTCAGTAGCTGACATACCAGAAACAATTTCTGAAAACCTAGAAATAATTTTTCTCTTCTCTTCTGCCAATGCTTCTGGGGTGCAGGAATTAGCATTTCCACTTACTTGCTTCAAAATCACTTCTTTCTCATTAATGCAAGACATATCTCCAACATCTGTAGCTACTGCATCTTGTAATTCAGAAATTTCAAAAGGATTTTGTTCTGTACTGTCTAGTTGGCAAACATTATGTATATGCTTGCACATATTTAACTTAATGCTATAATCGATACATGTGCAGGAATACCCATGAATGCACACTTTACAGTCAGTGCACACTAATTTACAGTTACAGAAGATATTATTTTCTTCTACAAGGTAAACTTCATGTGATTTTGTGGCTGGTACTTCCCAACCTCTGCCTACCTTCCTAATTGAGTCCTTATTCATCAGAATGCTGCATTTGTGTTTACGGCGAATGTTTTTAATTTTACTTGTTAGCTTCCCTTTCATGTTGACAATGAGCCTGTCAAACAGCTTTGCTGTTACAAGCGACATCAAAGCGTATATACCTTTGTCCAAACGTTTTACCTGCTTTGCATTAGCATGTATATATTTCAATGTCTTATGCATGCTCTCCAGGTGCATGTTTGTGTTGAGTCCGGATCGCATCCTATGACAATATGCCCAACACTTCACATTTTTTTCATAATACGTCTTGAAATAGTGACCAAATTCTGAAGTCTCTGAATCGCTGTTGAGTTTCTGCAATGCTTTTACCAACGATTCTTGAAACACAGCAACATCTCTTACCTGCATTAACGATTTAACAAGTTTGTACACCTCGTTTCTCTTGTCCAAACTTCTAATTTTGCTCTTAATATTGGCCCTCCAGGCTCTATCGACGTGCCAGGTACAGAAGTCTCATTTCAGGATGTCCCATTGTTTTGTTCCAAGCGATACTATACGATTCTGCCAGGTCCGTCATGAATACTTTTGGGGAAATCTGTCCAACCTGAGACTTAACACAGTTGAAAAATATACTCAAAACATCTGAATCATTCCTATTAGATATGAGGAAAGCACATGGAAATCCTTGCCTCATATCATCCAGTACAAGTAATGTAACTTCAAAATCATAGCCATTTAGGCCATGAGTTCCATCGACACAAATACAGTCACTTCCATATTTAGTTAATATTTCGCCTTGTGCGTTGTTCATTATAATTAATACAAAGTCTTCACTTTTCAGTTCAGGGTACAGATCATTAATGTTTCTTGAGGCTTATGGAACAATACACATGGATTGTCACTTTGTTGCACTTCTTGCACCCAAGCATCAACACTGATCGCATCATTTGAATGTCTAACTGACTCTGAAGACAGGTTATATGCCGCTGCAATATTATGCAAATCCTGCATCGTTGTAAGATGCACTCTCTCCAAATTAGAACTCTGCACTGTTTCTTGAATTTTTTGGAGGACAGTAGGAAATGGGATTCCTGCAGCAATGTCTTCAGCTATCTTCATCCGTTCTTTTTCCGTCAGGTTGAGATGACTTAGGTCCAGATCGTGACCAACGTGAGTGGACACAAAAGTAACATGGCATTTTCCTTCTTTGTATTGGACTTTAATCTCTGCAGGGCACTTGCCATTAATTTTGTTGCGTCCTGTCAATTTCAGATGTCTTCTCCCATCACCTTTGGAGGTAAACTAACCTGAGCGATGGCAAACGTAATAAGATGTGGGGCCCTCATCGTAAAATTTAGTGCCACAGCTTTTAATGAATTGGAATGTGTAGCACATTCCATTTCTTCGTTCCATTTTAAAAATTCTTCCTCACTGGAGAATTCCAGGGCTTCTGGTTTCACACATAATCCGTGTACAGACTGGAAATGATCGCCGGTGGGGGTGAGTGGGCGGGACTTGTTCCCGGTGAAATCTTAGCGCTAACGGTTCCTTAGTAGTAGTGGTAGTGACGAGGATGAAAATAACAGATATAGAAAGGCGGTTTTAAGGAGATTCCTGTTAATGGAGAATGTTAATTCCCGTTTGACTGACAATATGAATATGCATGAGCACTTATGATAGACAAATAAAGAAGCAATATTTATGTGAAACAATTGACTGATTTTAAATAGAGTACTTATGGTACTTATAGAAATAACGAAGCAATATTTACGTAAAAAATGAAAAAAAGAATAAAAATTAACTTATATTAGACAGAGTACAATATGAGACTTTGTGTCTCGCGAGATTTCGCTCCGTCTTTCAGTTCGGACATGTTCGTCACCGTTTTCCTCCCTCCTTCCGTCTTGACTACGATCCTGCCATCCTGGGTCCATTCATTTTGAAGGCCGAACTGTGTGATCGCAGTGTTCAAAACTTTTAGTCTTTCGCGCGTCAGTTCTTCCCTCAGGGTAACCCCACTCTTGGCGAGTTTTATTTTCTGGGCAAACACTTCAGCTCTTTTCCGGTATGAGACAAAATTAATTATTATGGGCCTGGGTTTCATGGCACCTGGTATCCTGCGCCCAACACGGTGGCTTCTGTCAATGTCGGCCACGTCGATCTGCACGCCAAGTTTCTCACGCACGAGGCTAATGACCAGGTCGTCGGTGTTTTCACGATCGTTTTCAGCTACCCCGAACAAGCGCAAGCTGTTCCTTCGCTGATACTGCTCAATTTCATCGGTGGCTGCAGACAGTTTAGCTTCTAGGTCGGCGGCTTTTTTCTCTTGTGCGGCTAGGGACTTTTTAAGAGACTGGATTTCGGTGCTGTTGCGCCCGACAGACTCTTGCAGTTTTTCTATGACCGCGGCCGTCACAGAGTCCGTGATGGACTGCACGATTACGTCTAGCGTGTCTTTACTGTGCAGCGCCGCACTCACCTGGGACCGGACGAGCTCCCCGATGTCGGGAAGCGAGGCCGGGCTAACAGAAACATCCGATCTCACGCGTCGGCTATGACCCGTGACGTAAGGGTGTTGTGGTGTGTGACGTCATTACGGCGCGGAGTTTGGTTTGTGAGTGTGGCGTGTTTGTAGATGTCGTGTTGTTGTTTGTTGTGCCCTCTGGTGGTATGTTCATGGTTTTCGTTTGTTTGGTGTGTTGGGCTCAGTTTGCTGTTGGTCAGTGGTGAGTGCTGCGTGCGTCTTTTTGAAGCGGAATTTGTATTAGTGAGTTAACGGTTTTGTGTGATGGTTAATGTAATGATGATTGCTGTACGTCGGCTAAGTTTGTTATTAAGTGTATTCGGTTGTGGTTTTTTGTTCAGGAATGGATATGAAAGACCGGATTAATAGTTCTCGGTTGAGGGCTATTTTCGTCTTTATGATACGTATGCGACGTTTTTATATCCGCCATTTTTGGTATTCGTATTGGGAGATGTTTTTGAGTTACATAGGTCAAGGGTAGTGGTCGATCCTAAGTTATGGGATTGGTAGCTGCTGTTGAGCTATATAGTTGGAGGGAAGTGTTCAATCTCAATGTTTGGTGGAGTATGTTGATTTTTGTAATGGGAGATGGGATCGGGAGTTGCTGTTGAGCTATATAGGGCAAGGGAAGTGTTCGATCCCAATTTATGGGGTCGGGAGCTGCTGTAGATATATGTAGGTGAAGGGAAGTGTTTGTTCGCAATGTTTTGCGGTGTATTTTGATTTTTGTATTGGGGGATGGGATCGGGAGATGCTGTTGAGCTATATAGGTCAAGGGAAGTGTTCGATCCTAATTTATGGGATCGGGAGCTACTGTAGATCTATATAGGTCAAGGGAAGTGTCCGATTCCGGATAAGAATGTGTTTTGTGGTATTTGGTGAGTTTTGTGATGTCTATTTTTTTCGTCGTCTTGCGTGGTTTTGTATGGCGGTGGGTGGCTAAATTTGTGTATATTTAGTTTCTCCCCACCCAAAAACCCCCAATTTCCCACGCTTGTCCCGTTAGAGTCATTAGGCTTTTTGTGAAACCTGTGTGTGTGTGTTGTTTTTCTATGTATTTTCGTCTTTATGATACGTATGCGACGTTTTTATATCCGCCATATTGGAATTGTCGTTTATGGTCGTTTCCGCCGTATTTGTGACGTCATGGGTCAAAGCCGACGGGTAGGATCGGACGCTTTGTATTTCCGCGAGGCCTCACCTGCCGCCGGAGACCGGGCGCCCGCGCTACCTGCGCCCCTGTAGCCTCGCCTGCTGCCGCTTACTCGTGCTCTTCCCATTTTTCACTCACTTATCACTTATCACTTGTGGTAATCAACGGAGAACAACACACCACTGCAAGTAACACTTGTTTAGTCGGATGCACACGTTGTGGACTGCCGCACTTCTCTGTAACACCTTCAATGAACGGAAAAACTCGCGAGCCAAAGAAACGCGCGTCACTCAGTGGCCGCCATCTTACATCTAACAATCGAAATATTTTCTCTTTACCTCTGATCACTGCAAATCTGGATAACGCGTTCCCATAGTGCTTTGTCTTGCGCGCCGCTATGCTGAACCTGCAAATTACTATATCTAAACAGAGACACTCGTGAGGTGCAATGAATTCTCTGGAAGTTTTAATTACTGAATTCTCTGTTAATTGCAAATCGAACATACTTGGTTGGATCATCCATTAAAAAGAATTGCAAGTGAGCGGTTGGTAAGAAAATGAAATATGCACATAAACAACAACACTCTTTCTTTATATACACAGGGCGGTCCACTGATCGTGACCGGGGGCCAAATATCTCACAAGCGTCAAACGAAAAAAACTGCAAAGATCGAAACTTGTCTAGCTTAGAGGTGGAAACCAGATGACGCTATGATTGGCCCGCTAGATGGCGCTGCCATAGGTCAAACGGCTATCAGCTGCCTTTTTTAAAATAGGAACCCCCATTTTTATTACATATTCGTATAGTACGTAAAGAAATATGAATGTTTTAGTTGGATCACTTTTTTCGCTTTGTGATAGATGGTATTGTAATAGTCAGAAACGTATAAGTACGTGGTATCACGTAACATTCCTCCAGTGCGGACGGTATTTGCTTCGTGATACATTACTTGTGTTAAAATGGACCGTTTACCAATTGCAGAAAAGGTCGATATATATATTGAGAGCAAGTGCTCAGGGTAGATTTTATATTTAATGTACTTCTTAACATCCAAAAAATACACTTTCCTATCTCTCAAATCTAACGACTTTCAGTACAATAACCAAGTTCGTTCGATAGCGCAGCAATAGTGAAAAAAAAATTAACATCATAATTGTATTTACCTGATATTCCATTTGATTTATACCTTCACAAATCAGTTTCATAATCATGTTGATTGGAGAAAATGATAAACGAGGCATTAAATTTGAATCATAATATTGCCATAACTTCCTAACTAACACTGCTTACCATTATCAGCCTAACTGTAAAGCGATTTAACTTCGACTCTGTCTCTGCCAGAGCTAAACATTGTCTACTCCACTGCGCCCCCGCGCAACTCAAAGATACTTACTTAACTTCTGCGATAAAGCTTACATCATCGCTGCTCGCGCACAATCGATTCAGATACCAAAAATTTTATGTATCAAAAATTATACAAGACACCTATCAACTGAGCTCTCCTGACCGAGCCATTCTGCTGTTATCGCTTCTCTACTGAAATGAAATGTCGTGTGGCTAGGGCCTCCTGTCGGGTACACCGGTCGCCAGGCGCTAGTCTTTTGGAGTTGACGCCACTTCGGCGGCTGACAACAAAATATCCGTTCCCGCTCCCATGCCCACCCCTTTCATTACTGACGAGCCCACCTCTCATAACATCTGGTCGTCAATTTCGCATTACATTCGAGTGACAGGATACTTTTGATCGTATTGTGTACGTCCTGAACTTCATTAGGATACTGATTAATGACATTGTTTCATTGAAAGTAAACATGTATAGGGCATTATTTATTTTTTAAGATGAATGCCAATTAGACACTTTTCCTCCATAAAATCTTTTCCCAATCCTGTTGTGGTTGGTTTTCCTTTATCTGACGCTCAGAAATCGTTATATTGGATGGTTGATAGAACAAGAGGGTGACTACGTAACTGTTATCCAGTCAGGGGCCAGCAGAGCGCATCAGTACACTATGTTTAGGAAAAATGTATAACAACAACCCAAAACGCTGGTGACAGACTAGCAAATTATACTACATGGAAAACAGATTTCAGCCACCAGACTCATTTTTGAAATGTTTTCTAGTGTTACAGGTTAATACGTATGATCCTATTTATGTATTGAACAGTAACTTACTACCAGTCAATCTTCATTAGTGACATTTAATTAACAGTTAGTGGCAAAAATATTTATTTCTGTGGAGACACATATTTACGAATGACGCATGAATCTTGGCTGATTTGATGGAGCGCTCTCTACAAAGACACGTTGGTTTCTGTCGTAGGCTCAGCGATATGTCTAATGATAAACATGAATACGTTATGTTAAAAAATGGAATTTCATCCACCACTATTGGTATTTGAATAAGTCTTTGCTGTATGTGGCTTCCCTTCTTGCTGTGTTCCCACCTTTCCTTCTTCAGAAGTGAAGAGACTGGGTGCCAGTTTATCCTACAGGAGGTAGTATTGCAGACTAATTCGTTTAAAACATGCCATATAATATGTGTCTAATTTTTGTTACTGAGATACAGATGGTTACAGAGATCAGTTTCAATCCTTCTTGCTGGTGCTTCAGCAATTGCAGAACTTCTACACGCACTAGTGTTCCACATTTATGAATGTGGGGGACATTACGAATGTACGGCCTCTGCCGTACTGATTTACAATGGATTCGTCACTTTCAAGAAGCTGATGAAGGTAATCGATTGAAATTTTCTCGTTGGCTAATTGCAAATCGCCGAGCAATCATAATAAAATCGTTTACTGAAGTGGCCACTTTCACTCGTGACAGTATCAATAACATTCATAACTCACATATGCGGACCGATGAAAACACATGTGCCTTTGTCTACACACACTTTCAAGGCACACTATGTACGAGTAAATATGTAGTTTGCTATGATAACCAGTTGATTGGGCCTGTTTTGTTACCTCATGGTCTTTCAGGCCTTTATATTCTAATGACCAAGTGATACATCTAAACCCAACATTCCCAGAAGATACATCGGTAGTAGTGACGTGATAATTCGTATTATAAAAGGTGCTGTCCTCATAAAAGAATGTTAATTCGACTCACAAAAGTGAACGTAAGTTGTGAAGAGTGCTCCAAAGTGCACAGAATTCATCAAAACCGGCCGGCCGCTGTGACCGAGCGGCTCTAGGCGCTTCAGTCTGTCACCGCTACGGTCGCAGGTTCGAATCCTGCTTCGGGCATGGATGTGTGTGATGTCCTTAGGTTAGTTAGGTCTAAGTAGTTCTAAGTCTAGGGGACTGATGGCCTCAGTTGTTAAGTCCCATAGTGCTTAGAGCCATCTGAACCATTTTTTAAATTGACTTTGAACATAATCATTTGCCTTTGCTTAATACATTCTGCGAGTATTTTTATGGTTTACATTTAACAGGTGCATATGTTTAACCAATAAAAATTAGTCGTATATTATATGAAATGTTTTATTCGAATTAATCTACACTGCCACCTTTTGTCGCTGAGTCTAAGGTTGGCGTCCAGGGCGTCTCCAGCCACGTCTTCGCAGGTTGTCTGGGCTCGTTTCGAAGTGGGGCTCATCACTGAGGACAATTCATCTTCAGTCAATGAGATTCCAGGCCGAAGACATGCCTGGAGACGCGCTGGACAGAGGACCTCTTTGGTTGTCATCCGCGGTACCATTACAGAACAGCGGTACGTCGACGACTTTCTACGCCTCGCTGTGTGTCCCTTAATGGCAAGCTATCCTGGGCTTACATTTCAGCAAGATAATGCCTGCTTGCACGCAGCGTGTGTTTCTACTAGTCTTTATGCTTACTGACCCATACCTTGGCCAGCACTGTCACCGGATCTCTTCCAAGTCGAGATTGTTTTGAGTATTGTCGGCAGGGCCCTCCAAGCAGTTCGGGATTTTGACGATCAAATGCACCAGTTGGACAGAATTAAACACGACATGCCTCGGAAGGCATCCAACATTCTTGCATGAGGGCCAGAGACAGACCAATGAGTTACTGACTTGCACAATTTGTGAAGACCTTTCTCTTGAATAAATCATCCAATTTTTCTCAAACTGTAGATGTACGTCACATCTACGAATTTCCTTACCATTCGGTTAATTCTTTCGTGATGCGTCGTTACTTTTTGTCTTAGAGTGTCTTCTTACTGGAGTGTACTATATATTTATGTATTAATTATACCCTAAGGCAGATAAAAGGTCAGTTGAGGCATTGTAGGAGAATAGACTTCAGAACCACCAGAAAGCTAAATCTTTGCTCTGACTTGCATCATCCGCTCAGTGGATGATATCAGACACGCTGGTGAGCAATAAAAGTGACAACGGAGGCTACTGCTCGTAACTTAGCATTATTCGGCCGTCAAAAAACGACGCGTGTAACGAAGAGTATAGGACCTAAATAATAGCATGATGATTGCACGAATTCAGCTCGAGGAGGCCTTTAGATTCAAATTTGTTGGAAAATAAAAAACAAAATTGAAGGCCATCGCAGTCCATTAATAGTTGCAAAGGACTGTTGAAGGATAAGTATAGCGTTGCGAAATCGGCGTCGTTGCGGCGTAACTGCGGGAACGGCTGGAGACCGGCTCTGGGCTCTTGCCAGTTGCTGCCGCTCACACACACGCGATGTGCCGACGCGTCTGCTACGCACTGCCGCTGCTGCTGCTGCTGCTGCTGTGTGCGGCGCATCAAGCCAGAGGCCGCGATTTGCGTGAGTACTTTGCGTAGCTTACTGGCAACAACAGCTCTGCCTCCATAGGACGACATTTTCACATTGAATTAGCCGAGATTGTATCCAGGTCTCGATATTAACTACGCCATTTCTCTGGATGTGAAACGTGTGTTGATGGTCAGCGCTTCATTGCTCATGATTAATTTCCTAAACGATGTTATGTTGTTAGGAGAAGGTTGGTTTTCATTTTGATTAAGTGGTGTAACTGCTGATCGATGTTAGAGTACTTTGAAAGGTTTCGTTTAAACTATGGCGTTAAAATGGTTCCGAAACAGCATACTGGTGTTGGGATCTTCAGAACGCTAATTGAAACGCCCTCTAAACCCGCAAGGCAGAAAAGTTGATTAGGATTATGGAAAGGGTCAAATGAGGTGGCGGTCAGTTTCACTTCATAATTGTAACTTACGTAATTTAATAACACATTTAAACCTAAACGGCACCTTTACAACTACGAGTTTCAAAATCCGATTCTTTCATGGCTGAAGGCCTCCAAACAAGAAATCTTAAAAATCAACAATATAAATTTCAAGTGACTGAAGACAAGCAGTTAAAATTGCAAATAAAATAATTAAAATATATATGTATATATCACAGCTAGGGTGAAAGCCTCAAGACAAAAGTGGATAGAACAAACATAAACAAGATGCAATACCAATGGCTGAAGGCCACAATTAAATTTCAAAATTTTAAAATATATTGCCATAATCTCTTAAGGCAGAAGGCCGCAATGTTTTCTCTTAAGGGGAAATTTTAAGAATAAGGCTTTAAGCGGCTGAAGGCCCACAGTTGATTTTACAAAAATTCAAAAATAGCTTAAACCTTTAAGTTTTAAGTGGCCGAAAGCATACTAAATGAAAAGGCAACGCAACGACAATAACTAAACTTAAGAATAAGGTTTTAAGCGGCTAAAGGCCCACAATTTATTTTCCAAAAATACAAAATACCTTAAACCTTTAAGTGGCTGACAGCGCACTAAATGAAAAGATAGCACAACAACAGTAACTTTCAGCAAAATATCCCCTTGCCGGAATACAAACTTACTTATACGGGCTGAAGGCCCTTGATTTACATAAAACACAATAAAAATCTGTTTTCCTTTTAAGCATTGGCTATAATATATTACCAACAGACTATTAAACACCCATGAAAAGGACAGTATAGACAACAGCACTCACATGCCTCCAGGGGGGGAGGGATGGAGGGGGGGGGGGTGCCCTCGAAACATTAACGTTCACTTAGGTAAGATAGGTGGTGGGCCCAACCACACTTAATCCATCGGTAACCCAACCAAGAGATAGTCACGGACCGACCGACCAAACAAGTTGCTAGCCGCCAATCGGTACATGATAAAGACCAAACTGTTACGGACGTGATTATCCACAATGAAATATGTATTAAGCTGTCAAAACTACACACCGTGTTGGACAGTGACAACAGGTGAGGAAAGGACACTGCCTGAAATAACGTTAGTGGCCAGGGCAGGTAACAGGAACACTAACGGCCACAAGGCAGAAAATTCCGCTGGTGCACTTGAATTGTAATGAAGCAATATAATTCATTCCACATTACGGCGGCTCGATTTCACCACTGCAAACATTCGGTGTTGCTCATAGGAAAAGCTACCTAACAGTGAACCACCGGAACGAGCGACACAACATGAACAGACGTGGCTTCGGTACTTAAGACACCACTCAACTTTGACGTCCTGGGTCGGTGAGCCACGAAGCTCGTAGCGATCAGACAGCTCCAGACACGCTCCGACACTTCGCAGGGACCGCCAGCGGACCCAGCTGACTGTGCCGCACGGAGATATCCTCCCTAGTCCGCACCAACCGTCCGACTCCCGCACACCCCCTAGCCGGAAACTATATGCACAAGACCAAAGATGGTTCACGGTGCAAATATCGATATACATCGCTGGTGTCACATGTAGAAGGAGGAAGAACCACGGCATAACCGCAACAATGGCGGGAAACCAAACACAGATAGACAACCAAGTTGAACGAAACGCATAATTCGGAGTGAGCACTGCTCAACCTCCCCACTCAAACTTAACCCAGGAACAGGTTAATTCAAACCCCGAGCTACTTGAACTTAACTTGACTAAGGTGAACCTGATATTGCTTGCCTGAGCTGTTCTTTTTAACCAAGAGGTTTACCGGGCCTAATACACGCTTAATAGTGCAAGGCTTCAGAAAATGAGGAGTAAATTTACTAAGGTTACCGCCGCGCACCTGCCTCATTTGGAAATTGCGGACATATACTTGGTTCCCCAGCCTACCCTTAAAGGTTTCTCGATTACGATTATAACGCTCGGCTTGCTTATTATGAGCTCTGAGTATATTATGCCTGGCCCGGTTCCAGTTTTCCTTGATGACCTGCGGATTAACGTCAGGTGGAATTAGATCCTGAATTTCCCACAAGTAGGAAAGAGGGGAATTAAATGGGTAGGACGAGATCAAGGGTGCAGGCTTAACTCGCGAGGCTTCATGACTGGCGGTATTAAAGGCAAAACTGAGCCAGGGAAGACTGGAGTCCCATATGCTTGGTGTTTTCTGATAAAAATAATCCAAGTGGACATAAGATTTCGATTAACCCTTTCCGCAAAGGGCCCCTGGGGATAATACAGGGTGGTGGTGACAAGCGTAACCTCATTCTGAAAGCACAAAGTCTTAAAGGGGCCCGAAAGAAAGGCAGGAGCGTTATCACTATCCAGTTGCTTACGTGGCCCTAAAACACTAAAGACACTAGCCAAGTGATTAATCGTGGTGGTAGCGGTAACGTTATGACTGGGAAGGAGCCAAGTAAACCTAGAAAATGCATCAATCATAAAGAGTACTTATCGATGACCCCTTTAAGTCCGAGATAAAAGCCCCAAACAATCAATATAGAGCTTGTGCATGGGAGAGGACTCTCGTTCAGAACTCAACCAGCCTTGTTGAAGGGCATTGTTGGGTTTGGCTGCGTTACACAAGCGACATTGAGCTATCATTTGCCTAACATCCTGGTCCAAAGGAGGCCAAATTAAATGCTCCTTGATATTTTGGAGCGTCTTATAATTCCCTAAATGGCCACCCACCAATGAATCATGAAAATAACGGAAGACTGGATGAACCAAGGTAGCAGGCAAACAGATCTTAGACTGAAACTTCCTGGCAGATTAAAACTGTGCGCCCGACCGAGACTCGAGCTCGGGACCTTTGCCTTTCGCGGGCAGGTGCTCTACCAGGTTCAGAGGAGAGCTTCTGTAAAGTTTGGAAGGTAGGAGACGAGATACTGGCAGAAGTAAAGCTGTGAGGACCGGTCGTGAGTCGTGCTTCGGTAGCTCAGGTGGTAGAGCACTTGTCCGCGAAAGGCAAAGGTCCCGAGTTCGAGTCTCGGTCGGGCACACAGTTTTAATCTGCCAGGAAGTTTCATATCAGCGCACACTCCGCTGCAGAGTGAAAATCTCATTCTAGATCTTAGACTGCTTAGCATTGCCCAACGTCCTGCAAAGAATATCCCTCTTAATCTCATTTTCTTCTGAGAGTTCTCCTGCCAACACTCGTTGCTTAATACCAGCCCACACAGGGTCCTGATCCTGATGGTACGCAATGTCTTCAAACAAAAGGGGAATTTCACTTAACACCATACAATTAAGACTGTCGCCGTCTACTTGGTCTTGCTTTCCTGACTAGACACGTCTTCGGCAAACATCCGGCTGAGAACATCCGCCAAGACATTTTCAGAACCTTTAACATGTTTAACTTCGAATTGAAAAGCCGAAATACGTACTGCCATCCTGGCAATACGGCCAGTCTTACGCGGCCTCTCCAGTACCCATCTCAACGCATGCTTGTCGGTTTCCAATTGTAAAACCAGATGCTCAAGGTAGAACCGATACTTCTCTAATGCAAACAAAACGGCCAAGGCCTCGTATTCATAGAGTACTTAAACTCGGCATCTGTTAACCGCCGGGACGCGTAAGCTAATGGTTGTCTCTGCCCCTCAAATTCCTCGAGGAGAACCACTGAAATACCGGCAATAGTAGCATCAGTCTGCACGATAAACCTTTTGCTAAAATCGGGTACCCCAAGAACCGGCGGGTTGGCCATCGCTGTCGTAATTTGTTCAAAGGCAGCCTCCTGGGCAGGTCCCCATTCGAAACGCACGCCTTTACGGCTTAACTGATTTAAGGTTGCCGGCAACTGAGTAAAATTGGGCACAAAACGCCTAAAGTAATTTGCCATGCCATAAATCTAGCCATTCCCCGCTTATCAGCAGGAGAAGGCAATGTCCGCAGGGCTTTCATCCGCTCTTGGTCAATGCGAATACTCTGACCCGAGACTATATGGCCTAAGAAAGATACCTCCCGCCTAGCTAGCGCAATTTTACTAGGTTTAACAGTTAGACCAGCTCGCTGTAATCTCAACTTTCCACATATGCTCCAAGTGATCCTCAAACGAACGACTATAGATATCCAAGTCGTCCAAATAATTATAAACATATACTAACTTCAAGACTCCAAGAATATTATCCAATAAACGAGTAAGCACCGCCTCTCTAGTAGCTAACCCAAAGGCGACTCTGTTAAACTCGAACAAGTTCTAATCAGTACAAAAGGCAGTGACATGTTTACATTCTCCAGCCAGCGGAATTTGATATTAGGCCTGATTCAAATCTAGAACAGTAAGCCAATTATCGCCAGCAAAACAAGTAAAAGGATTATGCATATCCAGCAAAGATACTGATTCGAGTACAACCTTGGCATTCAAACGCCGGTAGTCGACGACAGGTCTGAAATCCCGCCCCTGATCCTTAGGTACTAGAAAAATTGGAGAAGCATAAGCTGAAGTAGAAGATCTGATGACTCCTTGTTCCAGCATCTGAGATATCTTAGTGCTGAGTACCTTAACCTTCGGGGGTGACAGGCAGTATGGAGGTTGCCTAGCGAGGGTGTCATCGGAAAATGTATATGATATTCAAGAACGCTGGTGACACCCAGTGGAGAAAAACTGTGCAACAAATCGCGTAACTGAGACACCTGATTGGACAAGAGATCGGCCAGATCAAATTCATTAGCTGCAACCTGTACGCCAAAGGTCCCGGCAGTTCGCCATACACCAGGTTTAGCGCACTCACAAAGGCCAAACATCTCACCAGGAGAGAACTGGAATACTCCAAGATGAGCCCGGTCTTATAAATGAAATCATACCCCAATATTAGATTAACAGACAGTCCCTTAACCGAGGCTAAAGGTACAGGCCAGGAAAACTCGGCAAGTTATACACTGCCCCGGACCAAACCCTGCAAAGGTAAGACCTGGCCATTGGCCACCTCACATCTCTGCACCGGATACAAGACCGAACGAAGTCTAGTAACATGCCCAAATTCCAAAAACCACTCAAAACTCAATTATGACAAGGAACTACCGGAATCCAAGAGAGAGCAAACGAGCTCGCCACCTAGCCGAGAACAAACGTAAGGCACAGAGGATGATGCGGGGGTGACCACGTGAGTACACCAAGGCCTAAAGGTTCAAACCCGGGTTCGCGTGCCAACCCGGCGTCATCTATTGGAGCACGAGGCTCATCATATGAGCATACCAAATGAGCTGTACTGCCGCATCTGAAACAATGCCTGGGTTCCCTTTTGCTAACTTCAACGGATGTGGATAATCCGGAATCGGCCCCTACGTCGCGCCCTGCAACCTCCCGACACCCGTCGTTCTCAGGGGGTAATGCGAATGCTGCTACAACCACATCACGGAGTTCTCCCCCGGTCTCAGGCTGCTTACGGAAAACAAAATGCGCCGCACAGAAACTAATTAGGTAATTAGGTAATTCAATCAGAAAGGCCAAGGAGCCTGTGTGGACTCTTATCGACATTCTGATATAACTGCTGTCACCCCGCTGCACTTCCCAAATGTGGCAGCACTCAACTTGTCTCCGAACCCCAGTTTTTTTTATGTGTTGCCACAATGTAAGCAGTATGATTCGAAAGACAACAGAAAAACCTAAACCGAATCAGCTTTCGGCCGATTAAAAAAAAAAAACCTACATCGGTTGCCAAACTATGGTTATCTACTTACAATATTATGGTAGAGTAAGTGTTGGGAACCAGAACGAAAAACGCTCCTATAATAGCAAAAATGGGGAATACTTCCTGGTCTGAGTTAGGGATGTAAAAGAAGGGCACTAGCATTTCGACATATCTGGCGGCAGGAAAGACATTTAAATCAATATATAATTTTAGGTAGCATGGTTGGAGATAAAACAGAGACCTATTCCAAATTATGACATAATGAAACAGTGAAGATCCCAAATAATCATTCATTTGAAAATGATGACCGATTTCAGCTTTTATGCTCGCCACTTGAGATCCACGGCAATACATGTCTGAAGTCGGTGGAGCACGGAACAGTTGCGTGATTCCATGGTCGTTTAGTGCTCAAACGACCGTGCAATAAGTGAACACGGCATCACGCAACTGTCCTGTGCATCGCCGACCACAGCCAGATGGTGCCGTAGCTCTGAAGATGGCCACTTGCGTGATGCCAAGGTCGTTTACGGCTTAAACGACCGTCCAGTAAATGACCTTGGCATCACGGGACTGTTCTGCGCACCGCTGACTTCAGAAAAATGGTGCCGTAGATCTGTCGGCATAATGGTCAAAACCCGTCATCATTTTTAAATAAATAATTATTTGCTATCTTGACTGTTTCAGAAACATACTGGCATAGTTGCGACTGTTTACGAGATAACACTACTTCCACAGCGCAGTGAGCTGCCTAAACTGTAAGGTATTGACATACCTTCTTATTGCAATTTATAGGCTAAACTCCCTGGTCCTGTACCCAAAATCCAGAAGATTTTCCATCCATAGTAAACAATATATAATATCAGATATGACTGAAGAGCGTACATGTTATAGGTAAAAAACGTTTTTCTTGGCAGCGTGGGGGGGGGGGGGGGGGGGGGGGATGGGAGGTAAAATTTCTACGGGTGGACTTGTTCCGGTTGGAGGAAAGGGTTGATTTTTTTCTACGAGGGGACAGTTTCAAACACACTCCCCGTTATATGTGTAGTGAGGGATGTAAGAACAAGTAGACACAAATTTATGTGCTTCTAGAGAGTGGGATGCATCTACTATAGGAAGCATCTGGGAATGGAGGTACATCTACAGGCTGTATCAAAAATAATCATCCTATTTGGCACGTCTATATTTCTGAAACTAATGAACATATACAACGGATTTGGTTTTCTGATGAACTGCAAACTCAAAAAGTTTCTTTCATACCTTTCCAAAGGTGTTCGATACGCCCCCCTTGAGACGCATGGCATATATCATTGCGATATTGAAACTGTTCCCACACTGCAGCGAGCTTGTCTCGAGTTGTGATGTCACAGTTCATTCATTGTTGTTGTTAACGGAGGCACATAAACAGTCTTTTATAAATTTTATAAACCCCCACAAGAAATAATCGCATACAGTCAGGTCCGATGAACTGAGACCTATCCATCGTTCAGGAATCACTTGATTTAAAAATTCCCGCACTTACAGATGACATTGTGGCAGTGCCCCATTCTGTTGGTAATTTAAGTCGTTCGAAACAGTTTACAACTTTAGGAAAAGAAAATTCTCAAGCATATCGAGATATGTGCTTTCTGTAACAGTGTTCTCGGCAAAGAAAAATGGACCATACACGTTCTCCCGTGAAACTGCAATAAACACATAAAATTTTTGGGAGTCCCTCTCATGTTGTAAAACTTCATAGGATTGTTCGGACTCGATATTTTCACATTATGGCGGTTCACCTATCCACTTAAATGAAAAGGTGCCTTGTCGCTAAACACTACACTTGTGAGAAAACAGTCGTCCTCCATCTTGCCAAGAACGAAATTACAGAACACTCGCTGTTGTTTGTCACCTTCACGAAGCGCTTGCAGCAGCTGAATTTTGTGTGGTTTCACGTGTAAACATCGAAGCCACACATGCCAGATGGACATCGAGGGCATGCTGAGCTATCGAGCTGCAGAGTGAACGAATTTCTGCGGACTCCTTGTGAAACTATGGCGGATGCATTCGACGTCTGTGTCAGACACTCCGGGACGGCCCGGCGATTTGCCTTTACACAACCAACCTGTTTCTCGGAGTTTTTCATGTCTTCGTCTAATGCTCCATGCAGTAGGAGGATCCACACCATACGTAGTACGAAAGTCACGCTGAACTGTCATTACTGACCCGCACTGCGCAGAACGTAAAACACAAAACGCTTTCTGTTGTCTTGGCACCATTTTTAATAGAACTGAAGTGGGCGCCCACTGCAGCTACCTAGCGCGAACCAAGGAAAACTCGAGTGTTTGCTGTTTCCAACAGTATGCTGTTCACGCACATACCTGAAATAACATTATAGTAGTGATTTTTTAAATCACATGATTCTTTTTGATACACCCTGTATAATACTAAGTATCCCAGAGTGGGTATGCATGCAACCTAATATTAGTGAGGTATTGTGTTATATTGCACAAGATGACTAATTCCATGGTGGATGACTTGATGGAATGTGTCATGTTCTAAGACATATCACATATTATGTTACTCTACTTTACACAATGCATTATATTACATGATATTGGTACTAATACCAACAAGTAAAAAAGTAAGAATATGTCCAGGTGTTTTGCTTCCAAAGTCTTTGAAGCTGCCAAATAGGTCGAAAAGCTCATTCCCCTCTTTTCCGTTTCTAAATGTGCCCAGTACATACTCGCCTTTCTTTTACTGTGATAGGAGCATTTTTCATTGTGGTAAGCCAATGTTTCAATCCATCAATTTGTAGAACTACTCATTTGCGTACAGCTCCTTGTAGTAATCACAATGGGACTACATATAGGTCAAGTATTAAAAAAATGCAAGTCATTCAATGTAATGTGTTAATAAATTAATCAATAAACAGTTAAAAAACCTATGCACTGAAATTAAGAAAAAGACTCATTTAAACCGATGTATAATGTGAAGGCACGCTTTCAACAAATGATTATATCTCTATTTTCAAAACCCACCAGCAATGTTTAGAAAGCTGCTAGAGGAATACAAAGAATATAGATGAAGAGTACAAATGGTTGTATTGGCCAGGATAAGTATGGTGGCAGCTCCCTTTCATTCTGTTGCAGCAGCCAAGTGGTGAACAATTAAAACTGTTCAGAGAGCGAGTTTACTGTTGACAGTTGCACGCATTTGTGTGTTTTCTAGATGCCTCTTGTTACGAAAGTAAAAACATCATTTGCATGTATGAAATATATAATTGTATACATAATGACAGTTAACTGCTACAATGCTGGTAAAACGTTATATTTTAGCTTTTTAAACAATCCATTTGTAAATTGCTGTGGTTATGTAATTATCTATATAAACTTCATTTAGCATAATGACATCCAGTCAGTCCTAGTGGCCATTTACCTAACAAGGCAAAGTAATCAAACACATGTTTTGTGATGTGTTTACCTTATTTCAAGACAACTGAGTTGATGATAGGACAGTAGTATTTCACAAAATGAGTATATTACAGCACTAGTATATTACATTTTGCCAAAAAGCTATACATTGTTTTTACAGCAGTCTGTTGAGATTCCACTATATTACATAAGAAAATCACTGCAACAGTAGTATTGGATACAGTAAGAAAAAAAGATACCAGAGAATGAAGCTGTGTATAACCTAGTAATAACTTTTGTAAATACAATGGGAACACAGCTGAGATTACTAGCAGCAAGTCGAATACATATCATACCTTAATCAAAACTTAAATTAGGCCAACAACAACAAGAAACAAAGGAAGCCAAAGCTAAAGCTGTACAGATGGGAAGGCAACAGTAATAATGTTGAGCCTATATTCCACTAACCTGTTAGTAGGTAAGTTGAAGAAAGATGAGCAGGTAAATAACAGAAGAAGAAAACCAGTAGAAGCTGAAAAAACTGCTTAGTACATCCAAACCTGTTGAAATTAATAATAATAAAACAGTGACACAAGGAAAGTATCCAGTAAATAACAAGAAGCAACTTTTTGGAGAATAAAGTGAAGAACACAATGACACTGTACATTTGTATTGCAGTGAAACTTTCCATATCAATAAGGACAATGAATGCTATATTAAATAATCCAACTACAAACTGTGGCATAATGATCAATATGTTGGTTGTGAAGAGGATGAGAACATGTTTATGTGTAAATATTGTATTCATACCTGACTCTTGAACATAATTTAACCTTTCCTTTTGACAAGCATTATGAAGCAAGTTGGAAACTGAAGAATCAATGAAAATTTTGCATAATGTTGTAGATATTTCAAATTTAAATGTACTTCATTGTATACAATTCTATCTTTTTCTTGTGACAATTTCTTGCTAGTCATCTGAGTCTTATTTTTGTTGCTGTCAGTCTTTCCCCAGCAGCTGCACAAAGTGGTCGTTTTGGAGAGCTGAATAATAGTGGAGTTTTTTACAGTTGCAGAATAGCTACAGTTTATATAGAAGTATTTCATGTGCCAGCCAAAGAACTGGGATCAGAAGCCACAGTTTCCTTAGGGTGGCCACTTTACCAGCTTTCACCCATATATGTGTCATTCTGTAAGATTAGCATTCCCCTTACAGCCATTCTTACTATGTTATGCGAGCCTTTTCCTACATTTTAGGTCTGAGATTGTCACATTAAAAAAACTATAAGTAATAATTGAGGAAATGGTAACAAACTCAATGGCAAATGACTAAAAGTAGTTTTAGACCAGCTGCTGTAGAAACTTCCTTTAAAAAAAAACCTTAAAAATTCATTGTTTAAATTTATCATTCATTGGATTTCTTTAATATAAATAAATTAATTTTGGTTCACATTATTTGTGGTATGTTCAATAAAATTATCATGATTTCCTGTACATATTTTGTACTTGTACACATAGCTCTTATGCTTAGTTTGAAACCCATTGTTACTTGAATGTTACTACAGTGCGATTTCATTTTTCTGGTTTTTGCTGGTTTCCTGCCAAATTTTGTTTGAATACAAACATCGGAGTGGTATTATATATGTTTGAAAATTCGAGATGGAAAATATTTTTATGCCATTCTATTCAATATGATTTAAGGGAGTTTTTTAATATTGCTTTAATATACTTACTGTATACTTTGAATGATATATCCTCAGAAAGTGTTATAAGTAGATAATACTCAGTTTTTTGGAAATTCCTTCATATTTTGAAAAATAAATAAAATACTATCATTTATAACTCTCTTAAGGTAATACAACCAAATTTTTCCAACTTAGCTTTCTTTTCCTTGTTGTTCAAATGTAAACTTCATTCTTATATTACTTTTCCTTTTGATTAGAGAAAGTGTTGTTCCTCTACACAAAGCAAAGATTAGAGGTACAAATGGAATACCATTTTAATAAAGGTAACTTTTCTGAAGTTGCCATCTGTATATGAGAATTCGATGAGGCAAATTTGAAAACAGTATTTTAGAAAATAACTAAAATTTAAGTTAATTTTGATAAATAATACAACCTTTGTAACTGACTATGTAACTGATTATGGTCGAAGTAGAGAGGATATAAAATGTAGACTGGAAATGGCAAGGAAAGCACCTCTGAAGAAGAGAAATTTGTTGACATCGAGTATAGATTTGAGTGTCAGGAAGCCTTTTCTGAAAGTATTTGTATGGAGCGTAGCCATTTATGGAAGTGAAACGTGGACGATAAATAGTTTGTACAAGAAGAGAATAGAAGTTTTCGAAATGTGGTGCTACATAAGGATGCTGAAGATTAGATCACATAGCTAATGAGGAGGTACTGAATAGAATTGGTAAGAAGAGAAGTTTGTGGCACAACTTGACCAGAAGAAGGGATCGGTTGGTAGGACATGTTCTGAGGCATCAAGGGATCACCAATTTAGTATTGGAGGGCAGCGTGGAGGGTAAAAATCGTAGAGGGAGACCAAGAGATGAATACACTAAGCACATTCAGAAAGGTGCAGGTTGCAGTAAGTACTGGGAGATGTAGAATTTTTTACAGGATAGAGTAGCATGGAGAGCTGCATCAAACCAGTCTCAGAACTGAAGACCGCAACAACACAATTCTAAAAATATTTCATAATTGTACATTGTTTCAAAAATAAAGATATTCATCATTGGTTTGGTATTTATAATGTAATCACCCCAAGTTGTTTTAGAAAAGCAAATTACTTGTGTTGATGCACATTTTTCTTCAAATAGAAGTATTTAGCTGTTTAAAATATGAAAGGTGTTAGCACTCTCGCTTATAAAATTCAATAAACTAAATGTTCATAATCTAAGGCATTATGGGACAAACCATTTAAACTAAATTTTTCTTTTATAAAATCATGTGATATTTTTTTGTTTTTCCTGTCATTTGTTAATATTAAACATATAAATTGTACCTGTATTTCTTTTCTCTTGTTTCAGTGTAATCTATTTCAGAAAAATGGCCTTTATTAAGAGAAACAGTCTGAGTTTGGTTTTCTGTCGATACCTATTCTGTGTAGAATTTTGTAAAATTTATGAAAGATAAATAGGAGAGTCATATGTTTTACAATGTGTCAATTTTGAAGTATAATGTTATCAGTTCTAATATTCCTCCAGAGATTCTGGCACTAATGATACACTTGCAATGTGATCCATAGTTTTTATGGGTAACCAAAAGGCAGTTTTTAATTAAAGAAATTTGACACAGGTAACTGACATTTCATTTATCACTTTTCCCCTTTTGCTCACATCAAAATAGTTGATTTGTGCCAGAAAACATATTCTTTGTACTACAGTATTAATTACAATATCAATTACAGTAATGTTAACTTGAACTCAGAGGTAGATGCACACATTATGCTTCTTACATCCTTACAGATGACTAGAAAATGACAGGTTTCCAGCATGCTGTATTAAATGCTATTTCAGAAGACACTGATTCATCTGCCTGGATGGTGTAAAACTGGGTCCAAGTATTCTAAAAGTAGCCATAATTTTTTTTTAAAATCGTTAATTTTGCAACTTTGGCTGTTTCTAGGTCGAATAAGAAACTGATGTTTTGCTAGATGATAATGTCTTGTAAGTCAAATATATGCCAGTGAGGAAGCTATGTAACCCCTACTGAATACTTAATCCATGCCATCTCCAGTACTTCAGTTTCAAAATATAGGAACAAAATTTGTAGGTATGTGCATATGATAAGTCCAACAAGCTCATCATCATAATTCATTCGATATCCATTGGTAGGAAAAGCATACTCTAGACTTTCAAACCATTACACTTTTTGGCTGCATAGATCCATGTTGATTCAACATGTTTTCTAGTATCATATACATAAATGTTGAACCTTACTAACTATTGGAATACAGAAAATATTTATTTTCTTAATATTACATATATTTGTCTGTCTGTATGGCCTGCACACTTCTATTTAATTTTCACTGAGATCATAATAATGTCTTCCTTTCTAATCTGTCCCTGTTACATTTCTATCCTCTCTTCTTTCTTCTAGAATTTCTCAATGTGGATGTATCTATTACTCACTGAAAAAATTTCGTTTCTTCAGTTATCTCTACACGGAAAGTTCAAACCTCACTACTGTGATTGCAAAATGAAATTACATACTGTCTTTTAAATTACAGTATGAAACAAATCAGGAGCATTGTTTCAAACATTGTATTTAGTTTACTACAAGCTATTACTCCATTATTTACTTTGGTATCCATTCAGTCAATGTCTTTAATTACCCTGTACACAGATACCAATCAACTGTTCTATGACTATTGTTAATTAGTAGCATTCTTCTAATTTGTTCAATATGCAAATCAGGCCTAATTCCGAACTTGACCTATATAGTGTTTCTACTAATAGATTAAGATCATCTGCACAATAAGCAAAGAGCATAATTTCACTTGGAAATCAGAAGTGTTGGAGAAATGTTCGATTAATCAATATTATTTCTTCAATTTAATAGTTCAGTACGTTGTATAACTTCCAGAGGGCAACTGAAAACAATTCTGCTGAAATGACATGTTTTATGTAGCTGTACCTTGAATTCTATGTAGGGTGTAGGCGTCTAAAACAAACTGTATCATTGACATAAACAATCTTCCATCCACATGTAGGTTGAATCAACGCCCGTTTTTGATAACAGCTGTTGGTGTTGAACTTAAAGCTGTGAATTCTAAGCCAACCAGCATTTGTACTCATTTCTGTACTATTTTGTGAAAAGCTTAGCGAATAGTTTGCACGTTACACAGAGGAAGTTGATACCTTGCCTGCATCTACTCTTGTAAAGAACAATAATTACAGCAAGTTATTGCAGTTTAAAGAAGTGATGTCATTCTACAAACATTTTTAGAGGATAATTGGGCTATATGGCAAACATCTTGGCTTTTGATTTTTTGTTAAGTGAAGAGATACTGGTGACTGCAGCAGACAGCTTAAGTTTTTGATTACAAAATAAGTGTTTAGGTCACCTCAAAACAACATTTCTTAAAAGCTTGCAATTGGCATACCCTGTGGGTGAGTTGGCATAACCTGACTGTATAGGGTTACTTATGCAGAATACAGCAACTGTCGATGAAAAACATTTTATTTTGTCAATACTTGGGGTTTCTTCCTTTTCAAAGAATAAATTTTCCAAAGATAAATTTGAATGAAGAAATAACATTTGAGCAAAAATAAATTGTACTTGAGTGTAAAACATCAGTGTGATCTTAAATGTATGAACAAACAATGATTTCTTCAAGAAAAATAAGGTCTGCTTATTACTACATCTACCTACACCTATTCAGATAGAATACATTCAAAGTTTTTAATCGAACACGAATGTAGGAGTAGGACGCTCATTTATTTTCATAGGCGGATTCAAATTCTGCACAATTTTACTTCGATTATATTTGATTGAATAATCTTCATCTGGCCATCTCCAGTTTTTCCCATTTTTGACCATGTGAGATATGCGAATTTCGTTGTCATCGTTCTCGTCAATCTTCCGAAGATACTGGTCGGCAGGCATGGTATTCAAAGCAAAATTATTTACGTTGCATTCAGTGTGACTGAGAAGCCCTTGAGATAATGGATCATTCGTTGTTGATCTTTTTCGATGTATCTGTTGGAAGGCATTTTCGCCCAGAAAGGAATTTCCTTGAAGGTTGTTCGGGAGAGGGCAGAAGATGTAATAATCTGAGGACGCAAAATCAGGTAAGTAATGTTATGTGGAATGACTTCCCAACACAGATCCTTCATAGTGCTTTTACCCTTTTTTGTCAGTCTAGCAGAAGGCGGGTGGGCGTTATCGTATTGGAGTAGCGTCTTCCTGATCGTTGTTCTTGGATTGCGTCTCAGTTGTTGAAAATAAATGTCAGCAGAGATGGTTACATCTCAGGGAAGCAATTCGTAGTACACCACACCGTCACTGTTGCACCAAATGCATAACATTATCTTTCGTGGACGCAAAAAGGTTTTTGTACTGGATGTTGCTGCTTTGTTTGTGCTCAACCACTCCTTCTATTTGTTATATTAAGATAAATGTGTATTTTCTTTTCATCAATAACAATTCAGGATAAGAATTTCAGTGTTGTTCACTATCGAATTTATGACGAGCAAGAAGAGATGCATATATACCCACCTGCTGATTTCCTTAATTTTCGCTTAGAGTATGCAGTACAAATTCACGCAATTTTTGAATCTTCTCCACGCATGCAAATGTTGTATGATGGTAGAAAGATCACAGTTCACTACATTTTCCAGTTCTCGAGGACACTGACGTGGACCATTGTCGATTAATACGACCCCAAATGTCTTCCAGAATGTGGACAGTCAGTAATGTCGAAACGACCCTACTTAAGACGAGAAAACAATTTCCTTTTCGTGGTCTGTTTAATAGCATTGTCCCATACTCGGCGCAAATGCTTCAGGCTGCCACCGCTGCTCACACCCTTTTATTAAGTTCAAACAAATGTTACGATTTCTCCACTTGGCGATCCATTTCCTAGCGTCCACAGCTCGACTACCTCCAAATGACAAAATGACAATCTGTAAACTCAAATAGCAACAGTGAACTACAAATAAAAATGACAAAAAATAAATATACCCATATCACCCGCAAACTACGGCGTCCACAGACTTCATTCAACATTTAAACGTCACTACAGATATTCGGATTTAGGTTATGACATGTTCGTTGTGACTGCCATCATTGGCGATGATGTGGAGCAGAGGAATAGTGAAATTCTACATGACCCGCTGAGGAGTCGGAATATCGATGCTGTCGACGAACTCCTGAATCCCTGTTTTCAGCTGAGGAACAGTTTTGGCGTTATTGCTGTACACTTGGCTCTAATATAACCCCACAAAAACGAGTCGCATGTACACTACTGGCCATTAAAATTGCTACACCACGAAGATGACGTGTTACGGACGCGTAATTTAACCGACAGGAAGAAGATGCTGTGACATGCAAATGATTAGCTTTTCAGAGCATTCACACAAGGTTGGCGCCGGTGGCGACACCTACAACATACTGACATGAGGAAAGATTCCAACCGATTTCAAATACACAAACAGCAATTGACCGGCGTTGTCTGGTGAAACGTTGTTGTTCAAATGGCTCTGAGCACTATGGGATTTAACGTCTGAGGTCATCAGTCCCCTAGAACTTAGAACTACTTAAACCTAACTAACCTAAGGACATCACACACATCCATGCCCGAGGCAGGATTCGAACCTGCGACCCTAGCGGTCGCGCGGTTCCAGACTGTAGCGCCTAGAACTGCTCGGCCACTCCGGTCGGCGAAACGTTGTTGTGATTCCTCGTGTAAGGAGGAGAAATGCGTACCATCACGTTTCCGAATTTGATAAAGGTCGGATCGTAGCCTACCGCGATTGCGGTTTATCGTATCGCGACATTGCTGCTCGCGTTGGTCGAGATCTAATGACTGTTAGCAGAATATGGAATCGGTGGGTTGAGGAGGGTAATACGGAACGCCGTGCTGGATCCCAACGGCCTCGTACCACTAGCAGTCGAGGTGACAGGCATCTTATCCACATGACTGTAACGGATCGTGCAGCCACGCTTCGATCCCTGAGTCAACAAATGGGGACGTTTGCAAGACAACAGACATCTGCACGAACAATTCGACGACGTTTGCAGCAGCATAGACTATCAGCTCGAAGACCATGGCTGCGGTTACCATGGCTGTATCATAGACAGCAGCGTCTGCGATGGTGTACTCAACGACGGACCTGGGTGCACGAATGGCAAAACGTCATTTTTTCGGATGAATCCCTGTTCTGTTTACAGCATCATGATGGTCGCATCCGTGTTTGGTGACATCGCGATGAACGCACATTGGAAGCGTGTATTCGCCATTGCCATCTTGGCGTATTACCCGGCATGATGGTATGAGGTGCCATTGGTTACCCGTCTCGGTCACCTCTTGTTCGCACTGACGGAACTTTGAACAGTGGACGTTACATTTCAGATGTGTTACGAGCCGTGGCTCTACCCTCCATTCGATCTCTGCGAAACCCTACATTTCAGCACGATAATGCACGACCGCATGTTGGAGGTCCTGTACGAGCCTTTCTGGATACAGAAAATGTTCGACTGCTACCCTGGCCAGCACATTCTCCAGATCTCTCACCAATTGAAAATGCCTGGTCAATGGTGGCTGAGAAACTGGTTCATCACAATACGCCAGTCACTACTCTTGATGAACTGTGGTATCAAGTTGAAGCTGCATGGGCAGCTGTACCTGTACATTCCATCCAAGCTCTGTTTGACTCAATACCCAGGCGTATCAAGGCCAGAGGTAGTTGTTCTGCGTACTGATTTCTCAGGATCTATGCACCAAATTGCGTGAAAATGTAATCACATGTCAGTTCTAGTACAATATACTTGTCCAATGAATACCCGTTTATCATCTGCATATCTTCTTGGTGTGACTATTTTAACGGTCAGTAGTGTATTCAGATCCGCAGAAAATGGAGGCCAATCGATCCCCAAGCCAGTGGCCTCTAGGTACCCCAGAACCAGAATACGGTCCCCAAAGTCCTCCTCCAGAGCTTTAAACGCTCTCCTGCTTCGACGGGGTCTAGCTCCGCCTCCTGTAGAAATCAGGGTTACCTTGGATAATGGGGATGAAATCATCTTCCAAAACCTTCACGTGCCGTTTGGTAGTTTCCATTCCATTAAGGAATAACACACTGATTACTCCGTCACAGGACATTGCACACCACAGTCATCCGTTGAGGGTGAAGAGAATTCTCGATTGCAAATGCGGATTCTCTTTCCCCCAAATGCGCCAGTTTTGCTGACTGACGAACCCATTCAAAGAAAGTGGGCTTAGTCGCTAAACCAAACCATACAGCACATACCGATCCCAATCATACCTAGCGGGCAACCGTGCAGTTTGCACGTCCTAACGTAAACCGTTCAGAAGTTATGACAATTTTATTTCATGCATGTCAATAATTGTCACTCTGAACTTCCAGAATGGCTCCTGTCGTTATTGTGTGTTTCTAATTCAGATTTAGTGACATACGGTTATTTAAAGAAACGTTTGAATATTTGTTCAAATTTTTCTCATTGTTTGATGTGTGCCAGTACAGTAACTACACAATACATGTTTCTATTTTGTTCTGTTCCTACTCTTGTTGATGTCGGTTTTCCATTGTGAGTTCTCATTGCCGTAACTACATTTCTTCAGGTGCTTCATTTATTGGTTAATTTAACTGTTATATGTCCTTGTTCTTGAATACTGTCGCATGACCTTCCTAAGAGACTACTTGTCTATTGTCTTCATTCCTACTTTTGTCTGCATCTTCGTATTTCACAACAACTTGAAATTTAGAAGTTGAATTCGTTCTTTACATGAAGCCTGACTCTTTATTGTTTGATAAAATATAGTACGCTTTATTTTATTTTCGTACTAAAAATAAGAATTTGCTATTTGTTTTTTACATGCACGATTGTTATTGTTTTCAGCAATTCTGAGACTTGTGACCTCTGTTATTTGTGGTAACATATCCACCAAAGAACTGTTATTTAGTATCAAAAATCCACACCATTTCCTTGCAGGATTTTCTATCATTTATCAGTTTCTGTCACTCTTCAGTATGTCTTCTGATTACTCGTCATTGCTTGGAATGATTTCCATTCAGTATATTTTTCTTATTTTTAAAAGAATTTTTTTAATCAGTCTGAAATTCATTAGATAGCTCTAACATTTTCTTGTAATTTTCTTGTGTATAGCAAACCGTAATACGAAGTTTTCGTATGAGCTTCATTTCTTCGCAGTGAAACATACAACTTAATTTGAGTTGTACTTAATCATTTTTTCTTCACGTTTTCTTGCATCTCACTTGATATTATTTAATGGTGCTCTAATTTCACCAACGTATCATCAGACGGTAAATACCTGGGAATTACTCTTATTAAATAAAATGTTGCAGAAACGGATATCTAATGCCATCTCTACTGTTCTTTTTGCTGTATGATGTGCTAGCGTGTGCACAAACCTTTTCAGTCAGGCACTATGACCTGAATCTGTTACATAAGTCACAGAAATAATCGTTCACGTGAAAGATTGTCTCAGAAACTCAGTAACGGAAACCGAGATTCCAAAAATCCTTGTTTAAGATATATTACCGTGAATGGTCCAAAAAGCAGGCAAGATATATGAACAGCATGACACCTAGCAGCTCTATGCTCAAAGCTGTCTCAGCTCCGGTCTAAGTTCTTGTAAACGTCTAAATAGGGAATCACATAATATTTAGCTTCCTGATCATCTGCCAGCAGAGGCAAATGTTTAGACTGTCATTTGGCAGTCAGTAATTCATTAAGTATTTGTACGACTCATACTTTATTTAGTCCAGATCCAGTCTGTAGTGTGCGCCGGTGGGCAACCCATCAAAATTTGTTTCCTTTCCAGTGACCCATCAAGATTTTAGACTTGCGTGTGCTAACAGTTGCATGACGTGAGCGTCAGGTCCGAACACTGGGACACGTCCCAATTGTTTCCCATAAACCTCACTTTGATGGAATTACGGACTCTGGAATCGGTATTTGGTTAAGTAACTTCTTGCAAAAGAAATTTTCTCGCTGCCGAAAAAAATTGAGGATAAATATAAGATTACTAGTCGACATCCGAAACACGTAAGTCTGACGTAAAATTATTTAGGATTGATTAATAAGTTATATGAACTGGGAGGAATATATAATATTAGTACCGTTAAATGCTTCTGTAAATGACTTGCATATAAGACGCTAGTGGGACAAATTGTGTTTCACCGTTTGGATCGGTATAAAAAAACACGAAAGTTAACATTCGACCTAAAGGAACTTAAATGGCAATCAGTGGGAGAAAGGCGACGTTCTACTCGCAAAACGGTGGTGGTATATGTAGAAATACCTGTAATAGAAGAAGACTATGTGATCATTCTGCGCCGGCCGGTGGGGCCGAGCGGTTCTAGGCGCTTCTGTCGGGAACCACGTGACCGCTACGGTCGCAGGTTCGAATCCTGCCTCGGGCATGGATGGGTGTGATGTCCTTAGGTTGGTTAGGTTTCAGTAGTTCTAAGTTCTAGGGGACTGATGACCTCAGATGTTAAGTCCCATAATGCTCAGAGCCATTTGAACGAATTTGATCATTCTGCAGTTACATTTATTTATTTTGCGTCAAAAGGAAAGAAGGAAGATTAGGGATGAACCTCGGATTAACCTGTTGACAACGAGACCATTAGAGGAATTTCCTGTAGTGATCTTTGGAATAATGAGACTAGGCTACGTATCATAGAGCCACATAGTTTTGTCTCGCCCAACACATAAAAGAAATGTGATAGAAAATTGCTTTTTTGGTGCAAAGTTCTCACCGCCAGGTTCCGCAGCATAGCTTTCGGCGTACAGGCTCTATACAGGGTGGTCAGAAACAGTCTGAGAAGCTTGTAATGGTGCTGCAGGATGGGTTGTAACGAGAAACAGCTGTTAAGAAAATGTAGAGACGTTGCGCAGTTTTCGAGTTTCTTAGCATTGAAGCTAGCCAATCAGACCGTTGCACGCGCAAATTCAGATAGCCCGCCAGATACAGTTTGATAGCGCACATGACTGCTCATCGTTCGGTTCGGGTTCGGTTCCTACTTAACGTCTTGTGTTCAATTTTTCTATCACTCTATTGTCTGCTCCTAGGAAACCAAACGAAGAACAAATATTTGTATGTCTTTCCTTGTAATGGATGATTACAAGCATATAGGCTGTTCTATATCAATTGAAAATTAAAACATCTGCAGCCATCACTTTTGCATTTAATTTATTTACACAAGCAGTTTCGGTGTTCCATTACATCATCTTCTGACCTTTCGAACAACGTAAATTGGGGAGTCCTATCTTATGCTCAGTATAACAGGAGTCAATATTTAATAACCGATGTCAATAGATCTCTGGTATACACGAGATTGTACCTTTGTATTAAATAAATTAAATTCAAAAGTTACGGTTGCAGGCTTTTTAATTTTTATTTCAAACGCACAACACGTTAGGGGACACTGTCTCTGGCCCGCCACTTGAATTTGCCCACACAATTGTTTTATTGGCTAACTTCGACAATCAGCGTATCGAATTCTTTTCTTAACAATTATTTCCCAGCACAACCTACCCTGCAGCGTTGTCACAAGCTTTTCAAACTGTTTCTGAGCGCCGTGTATACAGGTGTAGACTGGTTTATTAAATTATATCTTTACAGGGTTGCACACATTTTCTATAGCTTTTCTAAACTACAAAATTATTAATCAATTTGGACATAGTCTGCCGTCCGTGTATTCAAGTCACCGTATATCTTTAAGCAAATGTAAGTGTTTCGTTGATTTTTTGTAGTACATTGCTAGATATACGTAACGTTTTTAACTGAGATTACATTTATTTGGTGGCCATCATGATTAGCTAGCGGGTAGCGCACTGCACTCCGAAACTGGAGATCCCGGATTCAGTCCCAGACAGAGTATGGGTTTTTCCCGTTCCATTCTCTCCGGTACGGTCCCAAGCCATCCTAATGAGTACCGGGGATCGTTCCCCGAGGTAGAAGGCCGCCGGCGCTGTGGGCACGCAACAACCCCCTTCTTAGTGCTGCGGCGAAGAAAAGCTGTGCTCTGTCTGCAGTGAGGCCAGTAGCCCCGTGGTGGGGTACGCACCAAAGACTTTACCTTGACCTGTATTCATTTCCTCATTCAATTTCCTCAGCATAATCTGTGAAACCTATACATCAGTCTTCTACTGTATTGCTTTCACCTGTTTCAGTCACTCTTTCCCTAATACTTCTTTGAAACACTCCCCAAACAGTGATTCTTTCAAATTAACCAGGTCCCATGTCCTAAAACACCTATCGTTCTGCAATTTATTCAGTTTTAATCTGTAGTTTATAATGTTTTACAGTGTACAGTCTGGTTTCGAAGTCACCAAAAAAAAGTGGTTAAATGTATATGAAATCATATGGGACTTAACTGCTAAGGTCATCAGTCCCTAAGCTTACACACCACCTAACCTAAATTATCCTAAGGACAAACACACACACCCATGCCCGAGGGAGGGCTCGAACCTCCGCCGGAATGTTACACTCCTCTCCCCCATTTCGTGTTCTGCTACAACTTTTCCTTCTCTTCCCTTTCTCACTATCGAATTTCAGTCCTCATTAGTATTAAATTTTCTTCTGGTTTAACAATCTAAATAATTTCTTTTATGGCATCAAACATTCTTACCATCTTTTCACGTGCGGAGCTAGTCAGCACACACACTTTTACAACCATACTTAGTGTCGACTTGTATATAGCGTAATTATGGATTCACTATTTTGTTTATGGTAGTCTGCTGCATTTCTATTTTTGTATTTATTGTGAGACCTCGTTCTGCATTACATCTATTTGATTCTGTGTTGAAAAGCGTGTACTGACCCGTCCAAAAATCCGTTCTTCCTGCCGCTGCGTATCTCTAATTACCACTATCTTTCATTTCAGCCTATCCAAACTCTATTTCTAATTCCTTTAACCTTCCTACCCTCTTAAAGCATCAAGCGTGGAACGCTCCGACTCGTAGGACGCTAGTTTACCTGTTGGCTAATACCCTGCTGAGTATATGAATGGACTATTCTACCTCCTTTTGTAACCGCGACCGGAACGGTCGCGGGGTGGCCGAGAAATCGCATCGGGACCAAACGGAGAGCGGCCCGCGAACAAACAAACGAACGGAAAGAACGGACACGAAACAACAACAACGGACGATCGAGAGAGACGACAACACGCAAGAAGCAACGGAGTGACAGGGACAACCAAACGAATCCAAAACGTCCACTAGTAATGAAAACAAAGAACGGTAAACAAGCAGTCTGTTGTCGAGGCGATATGTCAATACTCACGCAACGATTAGACTCGCCGGCTGAGCTTTTTTTTTCTTTATTGTGATTTTAAAACCTGTAGGCTGGCAGCAGCACAATACGCCGCTCTTCAGCCGAAGACAGTACAATGATATAAACAGAGAAGATACATCACTTGGAAAAACGGCGGAAAAAACAGTAGACACATGAACATAAAAAAACATGAAGTCGTTCACACTCGATGACAATCCACACTACAAACTGTTGACACGAAGCACAAACACTGAAGATGACGATGGCACTGGTGAACAATGGAGTGTGACGGTGAACACTGAACACTAAACACGACGGCACACACGAGACACTGATGGCGATGATCTCCGGCGCGCGAATGTCCACTTAGCGTGTGCGAGTCTGGGGACCTGCCAAGAGGGGAATAAGGGTGAGGTGGGGGAGCGGGAGACAAGGATGCCAATGGCTGAGGAGATGGGGGAGGAGGAGAGGGACAGGGGGGAAGCCCGGGGGAGGAGTGGGGAGAAATGGAGGAGGAAGGGAAGAGGGAAAGAAGGAAGGGAGGGTGCGAGGATCAAAGTTGGTAGGAGGGGTAGATAGAGGGGAGGAGGGCATCATCAGGGAGAGGGAGCTGGCGGAAGCCACCTTGGGAGAGGGTAAAGAGGGTGGAGAGATGGAGACTGGGTGGGATGTGGGAATACAGGCGCGGCAGCAGGCGGGGGTGGGAGAGGATGGGGGAGACTAGCAGGTGAGGAGGATTGAGTTTGCGGGAGGTGTACAGTATCCGTATCCTTTCAAGGAAAAGGAGGAGGTGGGGGAAGGGGATGAGATCGTACAGGATCAGCGTGGGGGAGGGGAGACGGATGTGATAGGCGAGGCGGAGAGCATGGCGTTCAAGGATTTGGAGGGATTTATTAAAGGTAGGGGGGGCGGAGATCCAAGCCAGATGGGCGTAACAAAGGATAGGGCAGATTAGGGATTTATAGGTGTGAAGGATGGTGGAGGGGTCCAGACCCCACGTACGGCCGGAAAGGAGCTTGAGGAGACGGAGTCGGGAGCGTGCCTTGGCTTGGATTGTCCAAAGATGGGGAGTCCAGGAGAGGCGATGGTCGAGGGTGACGCCAAGGTACTTAAGGGTGGGAGTGAGGGCGATAGGACGGCCATAGATGGTGAGATAGAAATCAAAGAGGCGGAAGGAGGGGGTGGTTTTGCCTACAATGATCGCCTGGGTTTTGGAGGGATTGACATTGAGCAACCACTGGTTGTGGTGAACCGGTCAAGATGGGATTGGAGAAGGTGTTGGGAGTGCTGCAGGGTGCGGGCAAGGGCAAGGAAGGCGGTGTCATCGGCAAACTGGAGAAGGTGGACGGGGGGTGACGGCGGCGGCATGTCCGCCGTGTACAAAAGGTACAGAAGGGGGGGAGGACAGAGCCCTGGGGCACACCGGCGGAGGGGAAAAAGGTGTAGGAATCTGTGTTATGGATGGTGACATAGGAAGGACGGCAGGAGATAAAGGAGCCGATCAGATGGATGTAGTTAATGGGAAGGGCGAAGGTTTCGACCTTGAAGAGGAGACCGGAATGCCATTCGCAGTCAAAAGCATGTTCGAGGTCCAGGGAGAGGAAGATTGCGGAGTGACGGGAATTAAGCTGGTCGGAAAGGAGATGAGGGAGGTGAAGGAGAAGATCGTCGGAAGAGAAGGACGGCCGAAAGCCACACTGGGTAACAGGAAGGAGGTGGTGCTGGCAGAGAGCTGGTGGATGCGACGGGTGAGGATAGATTCCAGGACCTTGCTGAAGACCGAGGTAAGGCTGATGGGATGGTAGGAGGAGACGGCGGACGGCGGTCTGCCAGGTTTAAGGAACATTAGGATACGGGAGGTTTTCCACAGGTCGGGGTAGTAACCGGTGGACAGGACTACATTGTAGAGCCTGGCCAGGGTGGAGAGGAAAGAGACAGGAGCTTCATGAAGGTGATGGTAGGTGACACGATCGTGACCCGGAGTGTTGTTGCGTTTTGTGCGGAGTGTAGCAATGAGATCCTGTGTAGTGATTGGGGCATTGAGTTCTGTGTGTGCAATGTTGTCCAAGTACTGGAAACCAGGAGCGAGGGGAGGGACAGAGGTGTCAGTTCGATCGCGGACATCCAGGAAGAGGGACTAATCGACCTGGGGATCATCGGGGATGGAAAATACATTGGAGAGGTAGGAGGCAAAGTGATTGGCCTTACTAAGGGTGTCAGGGAAGGGGTGATCATCATGGAGAAGAGGATAGTAGGGGGAGGGTTTAGTTCCGGTAAGGCAATGGAAGGCTGACCAGAACTTGGACGAGTTGATAGGTAGGGTAGCATTTAAACGGGTGCATGTCTGTCGCCAGTCCTGGCATTTCTTAGCCGCGAGCAAATTACGAATGTGTCGCTGGAGTTGCTGACGGCGTCGTAGTGTGTCCGGGTCACGCGTGCAGAGGAAGGCATGGTGGAGATGGTGGGATTCACAGAGGAGGAGGACGGCCGGTGGGGATAAGGTAGGATGGTGGGGGCGGATGGCGACAGTAGGGACATGGGCCTCCACAGCCTCAGACAAGGTCTGCTGGAGAAAGGAGGCAGCATGGGTGACATCGTCGGGGTGGTGGTAGGTGAAGGGGTGGCTATCGACCTGGGTGGAGAGGGTATCCCGGTAGGCATTCCAGTTGGCACGGGAATAGTCATGGATGTACTTGGGGGGAGGGTCATTACGAGGGTCGATGGGGCGACGACCATCTGAAACGGTGAGGAGGACAGGGAGATAGTCGCTACCAGTAGGCTCCAGGACATCCACAGTTATGCAGCCAAGGACGTTGGGGAAGGAGAGGATAACATCGGGAGTGGAGTTGGATTCGGGACGGGTGGGCTGCGGGATGGGGATGAGGTCGCCTTGAAGGGAGGAGACGAACCGATGCCACCGCTGTAACTGGGCAGTTCACGTTGGAGGAGAAGGTACAGTCGATATGGGAGAGGAAGTCTAAGGGAATAGGGGCATTGGGGCGGACATAGATGGTGGCACAGGTAAGGCCGGGGAAGAAGAGACTAAGGATCAGGTGTTCGGTGGGGTCAGGAAGGAGAGGTTGGAGCCAAATGGGGATCTGGCGGTGGTGACCAATGGCAACTCCGCCACGTGCAGTTGGGAAGGGATTATCGGAGGGGTGGAGGAGCATCCACGCGGTGGGTGGCAAGGGTGTGCAGGAAGAAGTTCTTGTTGGCGGGAAGGGAGCGGATATTGTTGAAAAGGATATGGTGCTGCGCGCCATGACAGGGATTTAGACGAGGGTGTCAAGATGGGAGAAGGTGAAATGGACCTGGTTGTTGGAGTAGGTGGTGTACATCTTGAGTTGGAAAATGGAACAGGCGGCGAGGGATATCTGTTGGAGGGTGTGGGGGCACTGAAAAGGATGTACATTCTGAAGGACGATGGTGAGGGACCTGATGATGTCCTCAGCGGTGGAGGGGGGGAGGGACGAAGGGAATTGCCAGGAGGGGTGGGGGCATCCAGAGGACGGACAGGGACGGTGAGTTCAGGAGTGGTCAGAGGGGGTCGGGCTTTAGACTTTTGGGAGTAGGTGGGATGGGGGAGATGGCAGGTATTGCAGGAGGGAGGGGATTGAAGGTTAGGGCACTGCCGGAGGAAGTGCGCTTGCCTACAATGTGGGCAGGTGGGGGCCTCGCGGCACTTGGCTGTTGGGTGTGCGTTATAGCGCAGACACCTGTGGCAGTGCAGGGATTGAGGAGGGGGAGGGGTCGACCTTATAGCGCTGATTGAAGAGGAGGGCACACTCTTTCGGGAGACGGTCCTCGGAGAAAACCCACATAAGGCGGGTGGGGCCAGCCGAGTTGAAAATGCGGCGGACCGCCCGCACCTCCAGTGTGGGATGCGCCTTGAGATCCGCCAACACCTCCTCCTCTGTAATCGACGGACTGAGCCGAGTGATCATGGTGGTGAGGGTCGGTGGGCGACACGGGGGTTGGGGTTGGCAGGTAGGAGATGGAGAAGGAGCAGGGGGGAGGTGGTGGTGGTGGTGGTGATTAGTGTTTAACGTCCCGTCGACAACGAGGTCATTAGAGACGGAGCGCAAGCTCGGGTTAGGGAAGGATTGGGAAGGAAATCGGCCGTGCCCTTTCAAAGGAACCATCCCGGCATTTGCCTGAAACGATTTAGGGAAATCACGGAAAACCTAAATCAGGATGGCTGGAGACGGGATTGAACCGTCGTCCTCCCGAATGCGAGTTGTAACGTTCCCTGGCATTCTCACAATTTATTTGTAACATATACGCCGATCTGGGCAAGTCGTATGTACATCGTAATTATTCAACCAAAGATATTACTGAATGTGGTATAAAATATGTTTGTTATTTTCATTATATTTTTATTGTAATATTTCTCTGTATTTAGGATAGGAATTTTTCTGTATTATTTATGTGAATGTAAAACGTGTCAGTATTTGCGGTATCAGCGATATAAAAATTTGCCAGAAATCAATTTACAAAGAAATGTTAATAGTCGCGCCGCTGTTTATCTTTGCGTGTGGAGACTCTCTGTCGCGTGGAGAACAGAGTAGCTTGAGTGAGGAAAGAGGGAGGAAGTGTCAGTTGGCCGCTCTAGCAGACGCGATGTGCAGCTATGCTCGCGCCCATTAGACGCGCCTGATTCGTTAACCCGTATTGTGGGCACTGTAACGTTCTCTGGCATTTTCACAGTTTATTTGTGACATGTGCGCCGATCTGGGCGAGTTGTGTATCCATCGTGGTTGTTCAGCAGAGTTAAGACGTTATCGAGGTAGGACGCTGTGGAGGAGCTTTTAACGAATTTATAGACTTCTCTTGTCTCTGTCTGGACTTAGCCGCCATTAGATGAAGAGTTACGAATTAATGTGAGTTGACTTGTTGTTTGTGCGAAATATATCAGTATTTATCAAAAGTGTGAATTATTATGTAAATTGGCTTGCCCACGTCATCTATAAATCAAATGAGTGGTGAAATAGGTTTGATCAGTGATAAATGTCGGCTTGGCTGTAATTAAAACATTTTCTGCTGATAGAGATAATCTTGTGTTCTATGGCTAGTGCCGGGATAAACTTCAGTAAAAAATATTTAACAAAAAAAAAACCCACTGCATCTGGAAAGTGTATGCCAAGGCCGAATGATTTAAAGGACTCAGTTCTCAACAAAATATTACTATCCGGTTAATATGAGTGCACGTAATATTTTTCTTTAAATGTACGTAATCCTTAAGACATTTTGTTTTACCACAATAAATTAAGAGAGTGGTTCTACAACAAAGTTCGCACGACAGTAAATTAAGTTAAAAGCAAAAGATAAAATTTAATATTTCTTTAACGACATTTCATAATCAATAGCATTCCATTATTTGCGGAGAGTCGAATTTGCTACAGAGTCCAGTGTGCTAAACACTGCGCCACCTCGCTCGGTCAGGGGGGAGGGAGGCGTTGGGGCCAAAATGGTTGATGGGGAGGCGGGAGAGGATGTCAGTATGGAGGGTTGCGCTGGGGGAGGAGATGAGAATGGAATCCTGTCTGGGAGTGAGGAGAGAGATGGGGGCACCAGGGAAGAGTTGGCGGAGGAGGAGGGAGAGATTCCGGGTCTCGAGAAGGGAAGGATCGGGACAGGAGAGGAGGTATTTGTATAAAGAGGGGGGGAGGAGGAGGAGGAGGAGAAGGCGGAGGGAGCAGGGCCAGGCGGGGAGAAATCGATGGCACCCTGGGGGGGGGGGGAAGGAGGACGGGGCGGGGCCTTTTTGGGAGCGGAGGAGGTGGTGGTGCCACTAGGGCGTTTAACAGCGGCAGAAGGGCGGGTGGTAATATGAGGGATGGGAGTATAGGGAGGTGGTGGGAAGGGACAGATCCCGGCGGGGACGCAGCAGTCGGCGCCGGAGATGGTGACGGTGAAGGCGACGGCGACGGCGACGGCGACGGTGGCGGCGGTGATGGCGAAGGTGATGGGGAGAGTTGGGCATGGGCAGTGGCCCGACAGGCCACTACCCTAGCTGGAGCTGCAGTGACAGGCTGGGGGAGTGGGGAGAAAGGATCAGAGGGAGAGGAGTGGGAGGAAGAAGCTGGAGAGGGGGCGACAAAGAGTGAGGGCGAAGGGAGAGTGAGAAGAGGCGGGATGGAAACAGGGGGGTGTGACTGAGCACACCATGTTATGCTAGTGGTGGCGGCGGAGGGGGAAATATAAACTATGGCTTTGGTGGTAGTGGTGGTGGGGGCTGACATGACAACACGGCAAAACAAAAACGCACAGAACGAAAAGGAAAGGAGAAAAACTGGGGACAGACGAAGGCAGATGAAGACGAAGACGGAGGAAGACGAAGACGGACGAAGACCAGAGTCCCACGCTGCTGGCGCTGGCGCTGACTCCACAACAGGTGGCAGAAATGCCGCAGCTGCTGCTGCTGCTACTGCTGCCGCAGACGGCGCCGGGGCCGCCGCTGCTGCTGCTGCTTCTGGAGGGCTGGCTGGCTGGACCGCTGCTGCTGCTGCTGGAGGGCTGGCTGGCTGGACCACTGCTGCTGGCTGGACCGCTGCTGCTGCTGGAGGGCTGGCTGGCTGCTGCCGGCTGGACCACTGCTGTTAGCCAGGACCGCTGCCGGGACCGCTGCTGCTGGCCGGGACTGCTGCTGCTGCTGCTGCTCGGCTGGACCGCTGGCTGGCTGGCTGGCTGGCTGGCTGACTGGCTGGCACCTGAAACCTAGCGCTTCGATTAGTGCTGGAATGGCACAATCGAAGGGCGGTATCCTTGCGGAGTACTGCTGGAGATGAGGCCGGCTGAGCGAGAGGCAGGCGCTTAAATACACAATCAGGGGTGTCGCTATTGGCTGCTGGAACCACGTGTTCCACTGTGGCGCCCTCACACTATAAATGCAGGCCAGGAGGCGCACGCCGCCACGGCTTACGGCGCGATGGTGCAGAGACATCTAGGGGTCTTCGACGTCCATGATGTCTGGCGCTGATTCAAATTCGGCGGCGCACGGTACCAGACCTCCGGGCTATTTTACGTCCGGAATAATTTACCCACGAGGACATCATCCCATAACCCACACATGAGAGATATCTGGTTTGAACTAAATATAATAGCAGTAGTTTCCCTTTTCTTTCAGCCATTGATAGTACCAATATAGAAAGGCTATGTTGCCAAAGTTACAAGGACAGATCAGTCAATCAGCTAGACTATTGCCTCAGTGTAGAGGCTAGTGTCCCTCTTCAGCATCACAGGCTACTCAGGACTCTCCATAGATACATCTCTACATCTGTATCTGTGTCGTAGAGCAAAGAAAGCCACCCACTTTGGCACGGTCCACAGTTCTTAGTTGACGATGACAGGTCGGGGGGGCGTAATTGTTTTATCAAGTATCAATCACTTGTAATAGAGTATCAGAATAAACTAGAATATAAGAATAAAAGTAGTAGGTGAGTTTGATGTGTGTGTGTGTGTGTGTGGGGCGAGGGGGAGGGTGGAATGGGGGGGGGGGCTGCATAGGGAGTCGAATGTAGTTAGCAGGTGCAAATGTATGCACGTTACAGTAGTTATAAAGAGATGGGGAGGCTGGCACAGGAAAGACTGGCATATAGAGCTGCATCAAAACAGTCCCTGGACTGAAGACCATAACAATAGTTCCTTGATGCATTTTTTGTTTATATCTTGTAGTACCAAGGGAAAAATGCTCTTGTACCACATAAGACCTTTCTGTTTCAGCACAATACCTCAAAGCCTGCAGCGAGAAGGACCCAAACCCAAATGAATGTGCTCTGAAGAATGGTCGCGCTGCAATTCCCTATCTTGTGAAAGGTGAGTATAAATGATTACATTTTTGAATATAACGATGAAAGAACAGTCTTCCTTAGTTTATCTAAGGATATTGTTCCCCTTTCTTCAATTGTTCTAAGCAGTTTTCCTATTTGCAAAAACTGCTCACTTTGTACGTGTCCTGCAGTATGACATTCGAGTTACTATGTACATTTTACCACGCTGATCGACACAAAACTGACTTGTACTTAATAATACCTGTTTATAGTTTCTCAACAAGTCGCTACACAACACACGACAAATGTTTGTAGGCGGTCTATTCTCTGTTTCACTGAAATGCAATGAGAAATACAAACTGCTTGGTATGCAGCCTAACCTCTCCCGTAATGTGGTGTACTTGACGCAATACCGTTTTATGTGAAAAAAATAATTGCTCTTCGATTTTTTCCAACAGTTTCTACAGGTCTAACATCTTAGTACTTTCCGCGTTTAATACTGATATCTATAAATCTTCGTTACACTTGCACATTAACTAATAAGGTTGGCAAGAACTCCATAACAACGTTCCAAAATCATTATATCTGTAGTTTATAGATACTTTACCACACACTGACGTTACAAGACCTTAGGACAATATTGACAATTCTACTTACTCGTCTCTAAGGAGAACTCTGACATAACCCGTTCCAGAATGATGGTTTTGTGGTTTACGCAAACATGACAAGCTCAATTTTCGTTTTCAGGTTCGTTCTACTTCATCTCAATGTACTTGATCCCCTCACTACACTGGTTTGCATAGGCAATCTCCTCCTCCCTCGTCTCTCTCTCCCTGTCCTTCTCCCTCACTATGTCGATTTCTTGCACCCCTCTTTGTGCGTCTTCTCTTCCCCCCCACTCTCTGACCTTGAACCTTTTGTCATTGTACACAAAACCTTGAATGGAAACTGAAGTCGATAGAAATGAGTACGTAAATCGGCTGGGATCGTTGGCATATGCGGGTATGAGAGCTGCTGGGTCGTGACGATAGCAGGTTCAGTGATTGTTTTCCATATTGTTTCAGTTTGCGAATGGGAAGAATTTCAAAGTTTCGGACGATTAGGAATCTGTGGTAGTATTCTAAACGCAGTCCGATAAGCTATAAATACGACTTTCCTGCTTTCTGTTAAAAGCAACCGTAAGGCAAAAACCAAAACATCACATTATTGTCCATACAATTTTTTAAAATATTATGTGTATGGTCTGAGAATATATATAGGAGAAACAGTTTGTCTACTGGTTTAAATGCCTCCCATCGTAGTTAAAGCTGACTATGAGAAAGAAACTTAAACTGCCCATTTTCACGGCACAGCATTCTTTTTATTGTATTCGGGTTTTACTGAAAGCATGTACACTGTTGTTTTAAAGAATATAAAGCTTATGTCTGTATGAATGTTTTTAGAGTATTACGTAAAAATCTGAAGTAAATCGGTCAAGAACTATTCGAATTTTTTGGCAACAACTTATTGTTTTCGGATTGTTTCTAAATCACAGTCGTTATAACAATATCGTAAAATTATGAATTTTCTGTTTTACAGTACTATACAAAATACATACAAGAGTATTTTGGTAGTTGCGATTTTATGACATGATTTGTGTTACTACAATGAGGTGACAAAAGCCACGGGATAGCGACATGTCTGCATGTATACAGATTGCGGTAGTGTCTCGTACACAAGGTACAAAAGGGCAGCGCATTGGCGGAGGTGTCATTTGTATTCAGGTGATTTATGTGAAAAGGTTTCCGACGTGATTATGGCCGCACGACGGATATTAACAGATTTTGTATGCGGAATGGTAGTTTGAGCTAAATGCATGGGACATTCCATTTCCGAAATCGTTAGGGCATTCAATATACCGATATCACAGTGTGAAGAAGGCCGGGAATACCAAATTTTAGGCATTACTTATTATCACGGACGGCGTAGTGACCGATGGCTCTCACTTAACGACCGAAAGCATCGGCATTTGCGCAGAGTTGTGAGAGCTAACACACAAACAAGACTGCGTGAAACAAGTGCAGAAATCGATGTGGGACGTACTACGAACATATCCGTTAGGATAGTGCGGCGAAATTTGGCGTTAACGGGCAGTGACAGCTGACGACCGACGCGAGTGCCTTGGCTAACAGCGCGACATCGCCTGCTGCCCCTCTCCCGGGCTCGTGATCACACCGGCTGGACCCCAGACCACTGGAAGACCGTGGCCTGGTCAGACGAGTCCCGATTTCAGTTGATAAGAGCTGATGGTAGAGCTCCAGTGTGGAGCAGAACCTACGAAGCCAAGGACCCAAGTTGTTAACAAGGCACTGTGCAAGCTGGTGGGTGACCTATAATGGTGGGGGCTGTGTTTTCATGGTCTAATTGAAGCAATCATTGACTGGAAATGATTATGTTCGACTAATTGTCAACCATTTGAAACCTTCCATGTACTTTGTGTTCCCAAACAACGATGGAATTTTTACAGATGACAATGCGACATTTCGCTGGGCCACGAATGTTCGCGATTGATCTGAAGAACATTCTGGACAGATCTAGCGAATTATATGGCCACTTATCGAACATTTATGGGACATAATCGAGGGGCAAAAGGAGGTACGGCAAGGTGTTAGGAGGTATCCAGTGACTTATCCCGCCTCAGTGAACTTGTTGGTTTATGATATCACATTTCGTTCATCTTTCAGTTGTGAAGTCACACATGAAGCATTGTTTCAGAACTTGAGCATCTGGCAGTAATTTTATTGTATGTAACGTGATTCTGAATTCCAATCAAGAACAACTGCCTAGACGAGAAACATACTAATAGATATCCTCGGGGTCGCAAAGCAGCTTAATTCACTTAATAAAAGCAAGGCTTCCGGTCCACATTGTATACCAGTCAGGTTCCTCTCAAAGTATGCTGATACAATAGCTCCATACTTAGCAATTATATACAACCGCTCGCTCACAGAATGATCCGTACCTAAAGACTGGAAAATTTCTCAAGTGACACCAATACCCAAAAAGGGAAGTAGGAGTAATCCGTTAAATTACAGACCCATATCACTAACGTCGATTTACAGTAGGGTTTTGGAACATATACTGCATTCGAACATTATGAAGTGCCACGAAGAAAACGATTTATTGACACGTAGTCAGCACGGATTAAGGAAATATCGTTCTTGCGAAACACAATTAGCTCTTTATACTCATTTAATAATAAGTGCTATCGACAGGGGATGTCAAATTGATTCCATATTTTTAGATTTCTAGAAGGCATTCTGTGACACTATTCCTCACAAGCGTCTTCTAACCAAACTGCGTGTCTATGTAATATCGCCACAGTTGTGCGACTGGATTCGTGATTTCCTGTCAGAAAGGTCGCAGTTTGTAGTAATAGACGGAAAGTCATCGCGAAAAACAGAAGTAATATCCGGCGTTCCCCAAGGAAGTGTTATAGGCCCTCTATTGTTCCTGATCTGTATTAATGACACAGGAGACAATTTGAGTAGCCGTATTAGATTGTTTGCAGATTATGCTGTCATTTACCGTCTTGTAAAGTCATCAGACCAAAACGAATTGCAAAATGGTGCGAAAAGTGGCAATTGACCCTGAATAAAGAAGAGTGTGAAGTTATTCACTTGAGTACTAAAAGAAATCCGCTAAGATTCGATTACGAGATAAGTCACACAAATCTGAAGGCTGTAAATTGAACTAAATAATTGGGGATTACAATTACAAACACCCTAAACTGGAACGATCACATAGATAATGATGTGTGTTCAGCCAACCGAAGACTGCGATTCACTGGCAGAACTCTTAAAAGATGAAACAGGTCTACTAAAGAGACTGCTTACACCATGCTTCTCCGCCCTATTCTGGAGTATTCCTATGCGTTGTGGGATCCGCATCAGATGGGACTGATGGATGACATCGAAAAAGTATAAAGAAGGGCAGCTCGTTTTGTATTATTGCGAAGTAGGGGAGATAGTGTCACAGACATGATACGTGAATTGGAGTGGCAATCATTGAAACAAAGGCGTTTTTCGTTGCGACGGGATCTTCTCATGAAATTTCAATCACCAGTTTTCCCCTCTGATTGCGAAAACATCCTGTTGGCACATACTTACATAGGAAGAAATGATGATCACGATAATATAAGAGAAATGAGGCTTCGACCAGAAAAATTTAAGTGCTCGTTTTCCCCGCACCGTTCGAGAGTGGAACCGTAGAGAGACAGCTTGAAGGTGGTTCATTAAACCCTCTGCCAGGCACTTTATTGTGAACAGCAGAGTAATCATATGTGTGTGTGTGTGTGTGTGTGTGTGTGTGTGTGTGAGAGAGAGAGAGAGAGAAGGAGAGAGAGAGAGGGAGAGAGAGAGAGAGAGAGAGAGAGAGAGAGAGAGAGAGAAAGCTTAATAAGGAACATAGTGACTGGACGCAATCTAGAAAGTAACAGATTTACGAAATTTGATATTGGGACACAGTAGAGATCTGTGCATTCATAGTTACAATAAACGTAGTGACATTTCTTGCTAAATCTGTGTTTCCTTGCTCTGGCAGGTGATCCGAGCATCAGACTTTTACCCATGGATCCACAGCAGATTACGGAAATGGTGGTGGACGACAAAGGGCTCAAGTTCATCATGAGAGACATGGTCGTACTGGGACAAGCAAACGTACAGCTCAGAGATGTCAGGTACGACGTCGTCTATTTAAAAGCAGAAAACGGAAATTAATGTATTATGTAGATCACGACAAATTTTCAATGGGAGAAATTATGCTTCTCAGGACCATAGAGTTATCCTCTCTAATGTTTCAAAGGAAAATGATTCAATCTATTTCATGGCGGACAAAACTTCTGCAACACTATAAATAACCCATATCATAGAACTACAAAGAAAAACTATTAAAATTTTAAGACAGTAGAAACCAAATAGTTTCCTCAAAAGTATTTTATGGAGATGCTTCGAATGACGTTTTATATAACTGTATAACTGGGACAATAGAACACTAACAATATTTCATGTTTCAGACAACACATTTCAGACAGTCTCAAAGGAAACAAGATTCGGATTTAATATTGAGTCTAGACGAGATAATTATTCATGGAATACAGGACAGCAGTAACACACTAAGTTCCACGGTTGCGTTAAATACACATCATGTATGTTAGCTGGTTCAGATGTCTACACCAGTATCAGTCACTGTGTTGTTGTGGTCTTCAGTCCAGAGACTCGTTTGATGCAGCTCTCCATGCTACTCTATCCCGTGTAAGCTTCTCCATCTCTAAGTAACTACTGCAACCTACATCCCTCTGATTCTTGAAAGTCTCTTCGGGTTTGCTGCCGGATCCTGAAATCAACTTGACTCGATATTTCGGCGATCCAACTGGTCGCCATCTTCAGGAAAATGCTGTTTCTGTTGATGAGTCCCGCTGAGAACTGACGCCAGACTGCAAATCGACTTCCTATATAGGCCACCGTTCAGTAAACGGCGCATGCGCCGCCCATCACGGTTGCTGCCCCCCAAGACAGGGAGATGGCGCCGTCTTTAGGGGAACACTACTGGCAACGATATATCGCACTCAGGGCCGCACCGAAGAACGTTCAATTTTGATGCGAGACAATACAGGATTCCACGTCTTGCTAAGAGGAGACCCATTGTATCCGTTAATTAAATTATCAGCCAACCTAATTTCAATCGCCTCTTTATAGACACTGTTCCAAAGACCAGACATGTTGGCAACTACCAGAGTTTCATCAAATTTCATACTGTGTCCATCATTTAAGCAGTGTCCTGATACTGCCGATTTTTCCGGCTGTTGTAGTGTCCTATGACGGCGATGTTCCACACATCTGTCATGCACTGTGCGAAAGGTGATTTGGGGCTTAGGAAACCCGGTGTGTACAAAATACCGTGTCAATGTGGGAAAGCTTACATTGGCCGTTCGATTCGCACAGTGCATGACAGGTGTGTGGGACATCGCCGTCATACGAGCCCAGCTTTACCAGCTTTCAGCTGCGAAGCGCAAACAGCCGCAGGCGAAAACAGTAGTCGTCTACAGAGCTGAGACAACAATGTGGGGTCGCCATAAGTCGTTTACAAAAACGCGGTACATTATTAAGGTAGACCCGCGAAGCTGCCTTGTGCTTCCCACTGCAACTGTCGTGGATCAGCTTTCGCCGATTCCATTACAGCAACTTTTTATTCTTGGTATTGCCTTTCCCAGCTACTTCCCACACTAGAGACCTGTTTATAGGATCCCGTGCCCCAATCTGTAAGAACGCAACCCTTATAAGATGTAGCCCATCTGTCTGTCTGTATGTCTGTCCGACTGTCAAGAACCCTTTTACTCAGCAACTCATAGACGTATCAAGCTCACATTTATGTCAAATATTAAAGTTTATTGTCCCTTGGCGGTGTAAGACGTATAAGCTTCTAAGTCAATGCAATCAATTTATGTCACATATTTTGATACTCGAAGACTCTCTCATCAAAACCTATATGGTGTTCCCCGTTGACCTAGAATCATTAAATTTGGTGATAAGCGCGGTTTCACAATAAAGGTGTAGAAAAAAACTCTAAAATGGTTAATTTGTAATTATGTAACACAAAAAATGTTTTAACTGTTTATCTATCTGTCTGTTCACCTGTTAAGAACAGGTAGACGTAGCAATTTCAAATTTATGTCACAAATTAAGGTCTATGGTCCATTGGTGGTGAAAAAATGTAAGCTTTTGGCAATGCAGTCAAAATATTCGGTCATTATGTCACATATTTTGATACTTGCAAACTCCTTCAACAAAACCTACGGAAGTAGCCTTGCTTCTCGTTGACCTAGAATCATGAACTTTGGCAGGAAGCAAGGTTGCACGGTACAAGTATAGCGAAAAGTATGAAACTTGTTAATGTGTGATTATATTACATAAAAACATCTTTTCCTTTTTGAATATGCATTACATTCATCATCTGTCAAAAGCATAATAGACAAACAGTACTGCATGCAAAGTAAAATGTAAGTTGTAGTCACTTTTTAGTTAGTTAATAAAAACGTTTTATTAAATCTTCTCGCTATCGGGTCCCACTCGCACTTGACCAATCGTTTTTCTTTTGTTTACTGTTCTGCGTAATGGACCCCAAGAGAAGATATAATTTTTGTGGAGAGTGTTCGCACTGTCTGTGTGGACACAGTTCCAAAAATGAAAGCGCACAGTTCTGCTTCATTCCTGTAGGCGTACCACGAGGCACGACCTGCTGGTAGAAATCAGCAACTGGTATTTTCGACGGCAGGCGAACGCTGCGACATACTGTATGTCTCTAGTGTTATATGTCTCACGATAACGGTTGAATGTTCAAATGATGTCACTGGGTCGACAGACAATAATCTTTGATGACAACTCTTATCGCAAATGACAGTGCGTATGCATTCTAAGAATAAAATGACCGTTCGGGGCATGTCGGCGGACTACACAGAACGATGAATCCGCATTGCCGCGAATGCGATTGACGACACAGCGCTTTACTGAAATTCCCTGAGAATATTGGTGTCCGTTTACTTTCATTACATAGCGATTTCCTGAGCTAAAAGAGTGGTGAAAAAGAGGCTCAAGAAGAGAAAAAGCTATGGACTCATGAGGACGATGTCAATAATTTTTTTCTACAATTTAGTCATCATCAACAATGTGTACACTTTTAGTTCCAAAGCTCGTCTCTCTGGCGATAACCATGTTACTAAGGCTAAAGGCAGAAACATTTACACACGTTTGACATTTAAGATTTGCTGAAAATTCTTGAATCACTACTGGAAAATAATAATGAAGAAAAAGCTCCCTGCTCTCAAGAAACAGTCTTTTTCTTTGCACATCGCATTTAATACGTTTAGTAAGCAAGTTCTCAAAATGAATCTTTTAGTCTTCAGCGGAGCGCGTATTTTTTTAAAATTTCGTGACAGATTAAAATTGTGTGCTACACTAAGATTAACCTGCAACATTACCGTTCTTCGGTAACACTCTTACTAAATTTTTAAAATCTAAATTGACTTCTAATTAAACTATACGTATTAGTCGAACTGACAACACAGCTAAATAATTGTGAAATATTAAAGGCAGTAAATCTAGGAGACACCTAGTAATTACTGCGTCAGTGTTCAAAAGATCTGTATATACATCTTATACATAAAGTAACAAGTAATGAACCACATTGAAATTACTAGTATCGATAGGTGTGACAAGCATATGGCCGGGAAGTTTCTGTATAGCCACCTCAGCAATTGCTGTAAGCCGTTTAGCAAAACAACAGAAAGTCTGCATCTGAGTGGCTGAATCAGGATAAGAATCCAACTTCGAACGATGAGAGTTAGTGAATTACTTTCTGCACTGCTTTCCTATATGCCTGTTTCGATCTATTTTCGTAGTTAACTAGTACTGACTCATTGAATACAATGACAGAGAATTTCGGATAAGTATACGCCAAGAGTTTCTAACTGGTGGTACGTCTGAGAAACATCAGGTAAAAGATAAAGCATTATCTGTCATTGAAGAAGTCTAGAATATTCTCAACAACATGCTTTAACATCCATTAGGAGTGCATTATAATTTTTGATGAGACGCGCTGTTGGAAATATCTGATTCATGTCCATCTCAGCTGAATTGTGCGTCAAGTATTGATGATTACTACGTTCACGATCTCGTTTTAAAATTTGGTGTTAGGCAGTCAGGAAGTGGAATTGCTCTGTATTCACTGGGTGTCGTCGGCTGCAAAGTTTATATTTTCCTACCATTTGCTACGTGTGCCAAATGGTCGACGCCACGGTCAACAGCATTCTGAAGTACACCCCTCATCCTTTGTTCGGACAAAACAACACCTTACTAGGATAATACAACAATAAAGCTGATTAAATACACAAATAATTACAAATGAAAAAGTAGAAAGAGAAATAAATAGCTATTATTCAATTCCACTCAAAAGCACGAAACAAAGCAACTAAACTAACTGCTCTGTACAAACTAACAATAAGTGCTGCTCCTACTGTTGTTGCAAATGGCAACTGCACACTGGTCAGCGACTGGAACACTAATGACGCAATGGGATGTGTACAACAGCTGCACTCATTCAAATGCTCTGAAAGATGGGATTAGTGGAGTTGCGTTTGTGATAGCTGTAACATCATGTGTACTGCATTCCATGAGCAGTGGCTACGATATACTTCACTACACAATCTGTGTACGTAATGCCATGTTGTTATTGTTGCCTTTAGGGCCATATTACGTCTAGGTATAAATCAAATACATAGTACATATTTTTGATACCTAAATGAAGTTAATGAGCTATAATTACAAGTATTTAGAATTTTACTGCTGACTTTCACTGTCCTGTTTCCTTGAAAAGAATCAGTTACTTAATAATTGCTAATTAACACAGGTCTCACTAAACTTCAAAGAAGATATCTTTGAATTACAGTTAAATTTGCTATATTATACTTCTGAAGAAGAGAAATTTGTTAAAATAGTATATAGATTTATGTTAGAATGTATGGAATATAGCCATGCATGGGAGTGACAATGGACGATAAACAGTTTAGACAAGAAGAGAACATAAGTTTTTGAAATGTGATACTACAGAACAATGCTGAAGATTAGATAGATAGGTCACTTAACTAATGAGGAGGTACTGAATAGAAGAAGGGAACGACTACTGGAAGAAATTCTGAACAACGGATCACCAGTTCAGTTTAGTACTCGAGGGAAGTGTGTGTGTATGTGGGGGGGGGGGGGGGGAGGAGGGGGATGGAAGAGCGGGGGGGGGGGTACAAATCGTAGAGAGAGACTAAGAGGTGAATACAGTAAGCAGATTCAGAAGGATTTAGATTGCAGTAGTTGTTCTGAGATGAAAAGGCTTGCACAGTATAGAGGGGCATGGAGAGCTGCATCAACCTGTCCTCAGACATTATCATTATACATCACAGCTCTTCAAAGAGTTTGGATTTAACTGACGCTGCTAAATTACACAGAGGATCATTCAACAGTATTCGTATCATCAGTTTCCTGATGAAATGGATTACTATGATGCTGTGCCGACATTATTGTTCATGTAAATGTGCTACTTTCGTCTCAGCTTCTAGACCTGTGAAAACTCACTTATATAGATTCAGCACTATAAAAACTACACTGAAACATTGTTGTTTGGATCTTAGAGTGAACCAGTTATTGTAATTGATTACTATCGTTAACCCAAGTGAGCCAAAGGAAAAATTTAGTCAGTTTTCATAATGTTGTCGTGAATATCTTAATATCTGATTTTACTGATATGTATTTCGGCCTTCTAAGGCCAACTGTCGTTCGATTATCATCTTAAGCCTTCTACAGCAGCTGGATCCTCGCCGTAATTTCTACCAAACACACTGGCCGAATGGCGATGATCATAGTTGACAAATACACTCCTGGAAATGGAAAAAAGAACACATTGACACCGGTGTGGCAGACCCACCATACTTGCTCCGGACACTGCGAGAGGGCTGTACAAGCAATGATCACACGCACGGCACAGCGGACACACCAGGAACCGCGGTGTTGGCCGTCGAATGGCGCTAGCTGCGCAGCATTTCTGCACCGCCGCCGTCAGTGTCAGCCAGTTTGCCGTGGCATACGGAGCTCCATCGCAGTCTTTAACACTGGTAGCATGCCGCGACAGCGTGGACGTGAACCGTATGTGCAGTTGACGGACTTTGAGCGAGGGCGTATAGTGGGCATGCGGGAGGCCGGGTGGACGTACCGCCGAATTGCTCAACACGTGGGGCGTGAGGTCTCCACAGTACATCGATGTTGTCGCCAGTGGTCGGCGGAAGGTGCACGTGCCCGTCGACCTGGGACCGGACCGCAGCGACGCACGGATGCACGCCAAGACCGTAGGATCCTACGCAGTGCCGTACGGGACCGCACCGCCACTTCCCAGCAAATTAGGGACACTGTTGCTCCTGGGGTATCGGCGAGGACCATTCGCAACCGTCTCCATGAAGCTGGGCTACGGTCCCACACACCGTTAGGCCGTCTTCCGCTCACGCCCCAACATCGTGCAGCCCGCCTCCAGTGGTGTCGCGACAGGCGTGAATGGAGGGACGAATGGAGACGTGTCGTCTTCAGCGATGAGAGTCGCTTCTGCCTTGGTGCTAATGATGGTCGTATGCGTGTTTGGCGCCGTGCAGGTGCGCGCCACAATCAGGACTGCATACGACCGAGGCACACAGGGCCAACACCCGGCATCATGGTGTGGGGAGCGATCTCCTACACTGGCCGTACACCACTGGTGATCGTCGAGGGGACACTGAATAGTGCACGGTACATCCAAACCGTCATCGAACCCATCGTTCTACCATTCCTAGACCGGCAAGGGAACTTGCTGTTCCAACAGGACAATGCACGTCCGCATGTATCCCGTGCCACCCAACGTGCTCTAGAAGGTGTAAGTCAACTACCCTGGCCAGCAAGATCTCCGGATCTGTCCCCCATTGAGCATGTTTGGGACTGGATGAAGCGTCGTCTCTCACGGTCTGCACGTCCAGCACGAACGCTGGTCCAACTGAGGCGCCAGGTGGAAATGGCATGGCAAGCCGTTCCACAGGACTACATCCAGCATCTCTACGATCATCTCCATGGGAGAATAGCAGCCTGCATTGCTGCGAAAGGTGGATATACACTGTACTAGTGCCGACATTGTGCATGCTCTGTTGCCTGTGTCTATGTGCCTGTGGTTCTATCAGTGTGATCATGTGATGTATCTGACCCCAGGAATGTGTCAATAAAGTTTCCCCTTCCTGGGACAATGAATTCACGGTGTTCTTATTTCAATTTCCAGGAGTGTATATTACGAGGAGCTTAAGGTCTTAAAATATCGGTAATTCATTTATTTATGTTAAAGAGCTCTCTCTTTAGAAAATAGAAAATGACAGCAAATGGTTTTGATTTGTTATGAAACCGGAAGCTGACATATATCAGAAATCGGATGGGGAGTCTCCTGAAGGGACAAGCTTCATGACAAGTGGTGATATCAGAGACTTATGCTATGGTACGGCTGATTTTATGAGAATACACACACATTCACGGAGTATTGCGAACTGGAATCTGCGTGCGGTCTTTATGTTGTGGTCTACAGTCCTGATCATGTGCAAGTCTTTTCGTCTCCTCATAGTTACTGCAACCCCACGTCCATTCGATCATGTCTACGTGTCGTACACTTTCGACCCATGAAACATCCCTCCATTAACAAATACGAGGATCGCTCCGAAAGTAATGCCCCCTGTTTTTCGTGGTGACTTTGGATGTTCGCGCCAGATGTCGATGGTGTAGTGCTAATGGTTGAACCTTCCACTTTCATTTGCAGATGGTTCCGTTGTTCTGCAGTATTTGACACCAGGAAAGAAGTGTTCCAAAATGGAGTCTGATATGCACGCGCGTATAAAACAGGGAATTGTGACTGAATTCCTCACTGCTGAAGATACTGTACCGATTGAAATCCATAGACGCTCGCTAAAGGTGTATGGAGACCATACAATAGACGTGAGCAATGTGAGGTGATGGATACGGCATTTTGAAGGTTGAGAAAAGTCACGGTTTGGTCGACCCTTCACAGCTGTCATCCGTCTCAATGAAGAGGGTCTTGATCAACTCATCCGTCCTGAGCGGCGGATAATGACCAGAGAATTGTCTGCGAAGCTAAATGTTGGCTGTAACGTCTTGGAAACAATGTTGGAAAAGATCGGTTATCGCAAAGTCTGTGCGAGATAGGTCCAGCGGATGCTTACAGAAGAACAAAAAACTCGTCGAATGGAAATCTGTCAGGAACCTGCTGCACCATTATGAAGCTGAAGTGACAGTTTTCTGAATAGCACTGGAGACGAGATGTGGTGTCACCACTACAAGACGGAATCCGAAAGACAATCCACGGAATCGCGACATTCGAATCCTCTGTCAAAGAAGAAATTGAAGACACGGCAGTCTGCAGGCAAAGTGATGTGCACAGTTCTCTTGGGTAGTCAGGGTATTGTTCTTTTGGATGACCTGTAGCCTGGAGAAGCTGTCATTTCAGCATGCTACAAGACGACACTGACTAACCTGGAAGCCCGAATTTCGAGGGTGAGGCCAGAGAAGAATATCAGCTTTCAGCTGCAACATGGTAACGCCAGATCGCACACCAGTTTTGCAGCCACGCAACTCATTGAAAAATTCGGCTGAAGCGTCTTACCGCATCCACCGTACAGTCCCGATTTAGGGCCTTCAGACTTCCATCTCTTTGGGCATCTGAAAGATGGACTACGTGGCGAACAATTTCAAGAATGGAATGCTGTGATCAAAACTGTAAGGAAGTAGTTAGCTTCAGTTGGTTCCAATTTATACAAGCGCAGCATGCAGGTTCTGATTGATCTTTGGCAAAAATGATAACGATTGGTGGTGACTATGTGGGAAAATGACAGTCTGCAATTGAAATATTGCTCTATTTAGCTGTGCTGTTATGATTTATGTATCTCCTGAAGTTTCCATGAATGAAAATAGGAGGCATTACTTCTAGATCGACCCCCCTAGATTGCTTCTTAATGCCTCAGGATGTGCCCCATCGATCAGTCACTTCGTTTAGTCAAATTATGCCATACATTTCTTTTTTCCCAATTCGATGCACCATTTCTTCACATTTAGTTTGCTCTCCCCATCTAATCTTCAACATTCTTGTCCTGCATCAAATTTCAGAAGATTCTAGTTTTTTCACCTCTGAACCTCGTAACGTCCACGTTTTGTTTCTGCACATGGCAGAAAAATACGCCTTCAGAAGAGAATTCCCCTCTCTTAAACTTATATTCGAAGCTACAATTTTGTTTTTTCCAAAAACAGCTTTCTTGATACTGCTAGTCGCATTTTACATTCTCTCTAATTCTTCCATCGTCAATTTTTTTTTATGCTTAAACAGCAGAAATCATCTACGGTTGTAGCCTGTCATTCACGAATCAAGTTTCATCAGCAACGTCCTGGTTTAGTTGGACAACACTCCATCGTCTATTTTTTTTTTACTTTTGTAGATGTTAATCTTATAATATATTTTTCAATAAATGTCGTTTATGGTGCGTGTTATAATTACAATACCATTAACAAAACTCATTTTTTTATTCTGTCTGTATTCGCTTTCCTATTTATTTTTGCTTAGTATACTTAAGGAATAATCTTACGAATAGGCTGTGACCCTGTATTATTCCTTTCTGAACTACTACGCATCTGTCATGTTTTTCTTCTCTTAAAAGTTTAGTTTGGTTTCTGTACAACTTTCAGATGACCTTACGCTCCCTGTATTCCATCCTTGTTTCAGAATTTGGTAGAGTGTGCTCTAGTCAATATTGTCAAAAGTTCTCTCTAAATCTACGAGTAGTACAACAGTACCTCTTACTTTTGTCAGTCTGTGTACTGAGATAAGTCGTAAGGTCAGTTTAGCCAGACATATTTCTACATTTCTCTGGAAGATTGGTAAGGCGGGTACCAGGTTGAGATTCATTGGGAGAGTCCTTAGAAAATGTAGTCCATCAACAAAGGAGGTGGCTTACAAGACACTCGTTCGACCTATACTTGAGTATTGCTCATCAGTGTGGGATCCGTACCAGATCGGGTTGACGGAGGAGATAGAGAAGATCCAAAGAAGAGCGGCGCGTTTCGTCACAGGGTTATTTGGTAACCGTGATAGCGTTACGGAGATGTTTAACAAACTCAAGTGGCAGACTCTGCAAGAGAGGCGCTCTGCATCGCGGTGTAGCTTGCTCGCCAGGTTTCGAGAGGGTGCGTTTCTGGATGAGGTATCGAATATATTGCTTCCCCCTACTTATACCTCCCGAGGAGATCACGAATGTAAAATTAGAGAGATTAGAGCGCGCACAGAGGCTTTCAGACAGTCGTTCTTCCCGCGAACCATACGCGACTGGAACAGGAAAGGGAGATAATGACAGTGGCACGTAAAGTGCCCTCCGCCACACACCGTTGGGTGGCTTGCGGAGTATAAATGTAGATGTAGATGTAGGTCTTCGATACAATATTGCAGAGCGTGTGTTGTTAAGAATAACGAGGCGATGTTCCTTCCGACATGCACGCACTGCGACCAGTACAGTCATTATGACGTACATAAACTGTATTCGCAGTTGCGAATATGGCCTTCGTGTTTTGTGGTGGCTGTCGCTTTCACCACTTTGGCTATTTGTGCACGACTCAGGGCCACACCCAAGCTTCCGTACATTGACGTAACTGCATCACAACCTGTGCTCGTGTACACAATAGGTAATTCTAGTACAGGGGAGTACATTTTCAACCGAAAGTCGCGGCACTGTGGTCAGTTTCTTCTAGTGTTCCTGTTATTATGGAAATAATTTCTGGCAGCATTTTTAAACGACAATTAATTAAACTGGCGTTTCTGTGAAATGCGTACTTGTCAGGATGTAATTCCTGTACAGCTGTAATTATTACGTCCTTCTTTAAGTCTGAACATACTTTGCCAGTCGTATACCAGTCGGATTAGTTTTGTGATGACTAGTCCTCCCAAACAGACTAATAATTGAGAGTCGGACACTAATTTTGCTTTCATGACTGCTCCTCATACAGACACGAGAGCAGGATTTGGAAGTGTTGCTGTATGTAAAATGTACAACTAACTTCTTTTTATTTTCAGATACAATCACAACTACCTTTCCATATTATCGATTTCGACTTTCTCAAATGGCCATCTTCAGATCTAAAATAAAAAAACTGAAAGCTACAACATATAAAATTTTTGTATTAAATACTAAAGAGATAATAAAATTCTCTTCTGAATGGAGAAATTCTTAATGGAGAACTGTTTTCTGAATGGTGAAGCTGAGACACCAATACAGTACCGCCAGGACTGGGAAGTTAGTGACATGACGGAAATACTGAAGCAGTAGTGTCATGGCTGTTCAACGATCGGGCCTCACCACATCAGTTAGAGGGCAGAAGCGGAAGCGGAGCAAGCTCTCATATACAGGGTGAGCATTCATCAAACCGACATACTGTAGGAACAGGTTCCTGAGTCGAAAGGGGGAAAAAGGTCTTAGGAAGATGTGTCCGGGAATGCGTCGTTGTCACGGTATATGGCTCTGACGAATGGCAGAATGGGCCAGTATTAATGCCAGGAACAAGGCAGAGAGTAATGGTCGAGAGGCAGCGCGGCTATGACAAAAGAAGTACCCACACAGACATCAACCACATCACACAGCATTTCAAGCCCTTTAGGGCGTTTGTGTTATCATGGTTCCATTCAGGCAGACGAACGTGCAGGGAAGCGGTGGACTGTGCATACACCAGGTCTGGAGGAACGGGTTCTACACGATATTAAGACGAACCTTAGTACAATCTGCACGCACGTGGCCCGCCAACATGGCGTAAGCCAAAGTAGGATTACGTGTATCCTGCATGACAACCGCTACTATCCCTACCACTTGCAGCGAGTGCAAGGGAATTTCCTTCTACAGGAAAGATTTTGTCGATTTTTTTTTTTACACTAGACCATCACGATTATGGGATTTCTATCATCGGTCCTCTTTACTGACGAAGCAACCTTTACCATAAATGGCGTCATCAATTTCCATAATCGTCATCTGCAGGCTACAGACAACCCATGGGGAATGGTTGAAGCGTCTCTTCAGCATCGGTTTAGCATCGGTGTGTGGGCAGGGATTCCTCTCGATATACCACAGCATCATCCGCAAAAAGCCTCAGTGAACTTCCGATGTCATCCACAAGGTCATTTATGTATACTGTGAATAGCAACGGTCCTACGACACTCCCCTGCGGCATACCTGAAATCACTCTTACTACGGAAGACTTCTCTCCATTGAGAATGAAATGCTGTGTTCGTGTGCTGAACCGCTTCCTAAGGTGCAGACCCATGTACAGCCTGTTCAAGACGCCTGTGACGCTAATTGGAGAGAAGCCGGAACGTGTGGCAATCCATTAGCGACGTGTGGACGCGTGTATAGCATCCCGTGGAGGCCACTTTGAACACCTGTTGTGACGAGGACGCGACGCAGCTCTGTTTTGTGATCCGGGACCATTTCCGGACCCAACTTCATGGTACCTTTTTCCTCTGTTTCAAGTCAGAAATCAATCCCTGCAGTTTGTCGGTGTTAGTGATGTCTACACTGTACATAGCACCAAATTCAGACATTCAGTCTGAATCAGCAGCCATTAGCCACGAAAGGAGCTCCACGCTAGGCCGTGTGTTAAGACGAGTCAGCGATCTGTCAGGGTCTTCACCAGCTGCAGGCCTCTGCCTGTGCTGAGTCCCAGTGCCTTCCGACAGGCTGACTCTTCTGCTGTCGGCTGCCTACCCTGATGAGCTGTGGTTCGTATCTGTAGTCCAGTCAAATAGCAGGTATATCTCCCAAAAGCTGGAGCAGAAGATTTTATTCTTTTAATCCATTCATATAGTTGGAGAAATTGAAAAACCAAATTTTGCCAACAAAATTTATATAGTTTAAAGACACAAAATTTCGGACCTATTTCTTTTTTTTCCCAGAATCTCTTGTGCTCCCAGCGCTCTAATGTCTGTTTCCTTTTAAAAAGAGCACAGAATTCTCTACAAATTAGATTGCTACAACTTACGAAATACCAAGGCGCTGCAGTTCGTCAAAAATTAGCAAAATTTTTACGTTTCGGGAACATTTCTTTCAGTTTCTCTTTATATATCAGATTTTACGTTATAAATTTGACCTAAACATCTCACCATGCGGTATTCAATTACTCTCTCTGGAATCACGTGATTCCTGAGCATCTATACATTGCAGAAGTACACATATATGCATCTATATATTGCCAAGAACAGTGACACAGAAGCAAAATATTAGAGAAAAATTGACTTAAGGAATTCTTTAAACTTGGTTTGAAATAATATAAGCGCCCTTTAAATATTAAGTAGTAATTTGGCAGTAAATTACTTTATAGTCTGTAAACAGTAATATAGACACTTAGTTTTGTACTCATCGAATATGAGGTGTTATTAGCTAATTATTAAATAATTCTTTGAGCTGTGGCACTTGGCTTGATTTCCTAAAAACTGATATAATACTTTCGCCACTTTTTCGTGGGTCCAGTAAGACGTAACACCCCTTTTATTTTGTGATTGGTTACACATATCAAAACATGGTTTTCGGCAAATGTTAGAGCGTCGAGCTGCACGTATTGTTTGTTTGGTTAATGTTTCTGGCGCTGGTATTAACAGAGATTTTTTAATGGAACCGTATGCTCTTTATAATTGCATTCGATATATCTTGAGAAGACAATTACATCTACATCTACATTTATACTCCGCAAGCACCCAACTGATGTAGTGTTTGTTAATATTTCCCTTGAAGCGTGTCGTAAAAAATTTGAGAAATATCCTAGAATTTGAGAGTACAGTGACCTGAATCGCCATTAGAGATGCAAACACCACCAAGAAGAGCTCTCGTACTTCTCTGTGTCAGAACGTTAACACATTTGCCTCTTTACTTGCCTGCACTGTAGGCGGCACGTTTCTGTTTCAACATTCGTTGTGTGCAGGAACGTACAGCAACGAGGAGAAGTTGGGTATACCACTTTTATATGGTGACTATAAAAGAAATGCCGTAAAGAAGTACAAAGGTATATGGCTAACTATCCTGTTCGCCAACGTCGACGCGCCATGCAATTGCACGAATTATTAAGACGCTAGTGCTGGCAGGCTCCTTGAACGTCAAAAAGGGGACACGAAAGAAAACTGCAACTGACAAAGTAACGACGAAGTTGTTCTGGCTATGTCGCTAATGAATCCGCACAGTGGTACAAGACATATTACCAATTAATATGGAATCAGCAAGACGAGTGTCATTTCCATTCTGCATAGACATAATTGCCATCCCTATCATCTGTTCCTACAACAGGTATTCGACCACTGTAATTTCGAACGTCGCACAGAATTTTGTCGGTTTGCCCTTCAGTAACTGAGGGACGACCTTACATTTTCGTGTAAACGTGTACTGTTTACCGATGAAGCAACGTTTACTAATCACGCTAATGTAAATTTGCATGGCATACAGTACTAGGCAACCGAAAATCCACACTGGCTTCGTTAAGTGCAACATCAACGGCCATGGAGCGTAAACGTACGGTGCGGCATCATCGGAAATTACATTGTAGGACCTTACTTCATATTAGGCGTTCTAAATGGACATTCGTAGGCACACTTTCTGACGAATATTTTGCCAGTTCTTCTAGAAAAGTACCACCGTATATTCGACGGTGTATGTGGCTGCAACGCTACGGTTCTTCAGCTCACTCGTCCCGTGTTGCAACACAAATGCTGAATGAGAACTTTCTGGACGTTGAATAGGACGAAATTCTACTGTTATGGCCTGCGAGGTCTCGCGATTTGACTCTTCATTTCTTTCTCTGAAAAACACGATTCTGTCCATGACGAAGCCCCACGAAGCCTGATGATATGTGTTGTCGAATCGCCAGTGCGTGCTCTGCCATATCATATGTTGCAATTACGTATGTTCACCGTTCTGTCGAACAGCGATTGCAGATGCGCCTTTCAGTCCATGGTCAACAGTTTGAATACATGCTTAAATAATGGATAAGTTATTTTTTTGTAAGTCAAAATTTATGTTATGTGATTTGGGTGATTACCAAATAATTTTAGTGAATTGTTTATTTCATTTACTTGAGTATGAAACTGTTGCAATGTCAAATAAGTCGACAGTGTGTATTGTACGTAGATGTTAACACTGTCATTACGCGCTTACATTCAGCATGAAGCGAGGTTTCGTTAAGAAGAATTTATTTTGCGGTTTACAGGTGATCACCAAAGTATGTTTAGTAAAATGTTTAGTTCAACGAATCTATCCCATATGACGTAATTTAGAGCAGTATTGGCAGAGACAGTTGTCCGATCGCATGTATTTTGCCTCTAAGAAGCACGTACAGGAAAAGATAGGTCAAATCTTTCTCCTTATATTTACATATGTAATACAAAAGTTGCTTTTTGCAGCGCATAAGACTTACTTTTGAAGAATGGGCAGTTGATTTCTCGGTTTCAGTTCAAGTAAATATGGAAGTGTACGTAATTGTGAAATAGTTTTCCAAAGCCCCATTTTGATACGCTAGATTCTAGGGTCCCTGCGAGAGGACCCAGAATTGCCGCAACACGACGTTGCATGGACTCGACTAATATCTGAAGTAGTGCTGGAGGGAACTGACACCATGAATCCTGCAGAGCTGTCCATAAATCTGTAAGAGCACAAGGGGGTGGAGATCTCTTCTGAACAGAATGTTGCACGGCATCCCAGATATGCTCAATAATGTTCATCCCTGGGGCGTTTGGTGGCCAGAAGAGTGTTGCTGGAGCCACTCAGTAGCAATTCTGGAAGTGTGGGGTGTTGCATTGTCCTCCTAGAACTGCCGAAGTCAGTCGGAATGCGCAAGGGACATGAATGGTTGCAGGTGATCAGACAGGATTCGTACCTATGTGTCACCTATGAGAGTCGGACTAGACGTATCAGGGGTCCCATATCACTCCAACCGCAAACGCCCCGAACCATTACAGAGCCTCTGCCAGCTTCAACAGCCCCCTGCTAGATTCATGAGGTTTTCTCCATAGCTGTACACGTCCATCAGCTGGATACAATTTGAAACGAGACTCGTCCGACCAGGCAACATGTTTCCAGTCATCAGCAGTCCATTGTCGGCGTTGTCGGTTCGAGACGAAGCGTAATGTTCGTGTCGTGCAGTCATCAAGGGTACACGAGTGGGTCTTCGGCTCCGAAAGCCCAAATCGACGATGTTTCGTTGAATGGTTCGCACGCTGACACTTGCGATGGTCTAGCGCTGAAATCTGGAGCAATTTGCGGAAGGGTTGCACCTCTGTAACATTGAACGATTCTCTTCAGTCGTCGTTGGTCTCGTTCTTGCAGGATCTTTTTCCGGCGGCTGCGATGTTTTACCGGATTCCTGATATTCATGGTACACTCGTGAAATAGTCGTACGGGAAAATCCCAATTCATTGGTACCTCGGAGATGGTGTGTCTCATCGCTCGTGTATCGACTATAACACCATATTTTAAATTAACGTAAAACTTGATAACCTGCTATTGTAGTAGCAGTAACCGATCCAACAACTGCATCAGACACTTGTCTTATATAGACGTTGCCGACCGCAGCACCGTTTTCTTCTATTTACATATATTTCTACCTGAATACGCATGCCAATACCAATTTGTTTCGCACTTCACTGTAAATTGACATTCGAGTCTCCATCAAGCAAAATTAGAACTGAAGTCAAACTTAAAAATGAAAATTAAGTTGAAAATGTTGTATTAGAAAAATACAAAATGCAAAACTGAATTTATGAAAATTAAAACTATTTAATAAGCTACATTAATTAGGTACGATTTAAGGAACACAATTTACGAAAAACGGAATCATAAATGGTAAATGGGCTTACATAATGTAGGAATACTTTGTTCCGACAAAAGGGATTCAGTATTAACTTCTTTATAGCAGGAGTTTCAGTACTCCGAAACACACAAAATTTCGTAATATTTTCAAGAGCTGTAATCGTCAGAACAGTGTCTCCTCCTTCAGACGTGCATGCATGTCTGAAGAACATTGTAATGTAAGATACAGAGCCTGCATAAACGCAGGCGTAATAATTATGAGTTATATTAAAAATGACATTCAGCTTACCTTATATAATGAAAAGTTTCACTACTCAGAATGTGCCGCTCTTCTTGAATGACCCATGCACACCTGCCAGTAACAATGAGGAAGTGACAATGTTCTTGCCGTCACGGATCATGAAGTAGCCTACAACAAAACTGACACAACTGTACTAAAGTGGACAAACTCTGGATAAAGATTTGACGTTTTTCATGCACACTGGGGCACTTCAGACGTATTTTTCAGCGACAGAAACTAAACATTTCTGTTTTTTGGTTTTTGCGAGGTGCGGTATAGTGATTCGTGCATCACTAGCTGAAGTTCAATTCCAGGACATTTCAGCCATGACTTACATCATTTACTCATTATGTTATATATATCAAATAGATAGTGACGGAAAATTGGACTACTGGTATTAACTGAAATAGGTGAAATGAAATAGGCAGCTAATTATGCTTGTATAAAGAAGCACAGCAATACAAATGAAACATAAGTAGCTTTATTACAGTTAAAAAACACTTGGATGCGCAGTGCTGCTGATAGTGTATTTCAACTTCGCTGCAATTGAGGTGGATGTATCAGTCACTTCCGACGTTTTCATGCACCAAGTTCCTCTGTGTTCCCAGAAATGCCTTGAGCAGTAGATTGAGGATTAGTAGATCGAGTGGATTCGACGTGTTCTTTCAGCGGTGAGTCAGGCGCTTCCAGATCGTTGGTTTGGAAGTCTGTTTTCTCAATAATTTATATAAATTTATTTCTTCTTCACTTCCTTCATATAAAAATTATGGCAAGTTTTCACATTTGTCTCCATTGCTGTTTTTGCAGATTGTAGGTGTGCGCTCCATCAAAGCTCAGCTTACATGAACACGAAACAACGTTAAGAACTGTTCCAGGTTCTGGATTTTGGCTCATCACAACAGGCTTCGAACCCTGATTACTGTGAGTCCAGCCCCATTTCTTAGGAGGTTTCCAGTTTCTCGTCCAACTCTGGACTTGCTAGTAACTCCGTTACGAATTATGTTGCGCAGCATCTTTGTGGTGGGCCACCTTGCAAGATTCAATATGCTTTTTGAGGCAGATTTGGCCAATAAATGGTAACGCAAATCGTCCATCGTATAGGAACTGCTATCACTTCCATTATTTAGAGCGATAAAAAACGGTTCTGCTGCAGTTTTTCTTTCTTCACGTGTAGCGCCCAATTTCTTGTACGTGCCAGATGCTGAACTTAGGTGTTCATTATTTTTAACAACGTTGCAGAACTTCGTTTTGTCTTTGCCGAAAAAAGCGGATGTTGTATCACATCCTCAGACGGAGTGAGTGAACAGAATATGTTCACTGAAGAATTTGCAGGAAGCAGTGCAAAAACATTTGACTTCTGCACTTCCTCTTCTCGGTTTTATAAAACAATAAGTTTTCGATGCCTTGCCCTAAACCAGTCTTGAGTACAAGGAGGTCAATATCTTTTCCCATTACAACAGCATTTCCAAAATGGTAAATGTTACAATGTTGTCCACTAAATTGCAATTCCTACACACTTTTCCTTATAACTGATCATTAACAACATTTGACTACAACACAACTAAGACGCCTGTACGCAATTAGTCATATATATAAAAAAAAAAACTTAACCTAATCTGATGGGGTAGTAGGCAGTTAATGTAATGTTAGCGTCTCTATATACCGAATGACGAAAGTCATGCGATACCTCCTAATATCCTGTCAGACCTCATTTCGCCCAGTTTAGTGCAGAAACTCAATGTGGCACGGGCTCAACAAATCCTTGGAAGCCTTTTGCAGAAGACTCTCCTCTGCAGTTAACAGTGAAATGCTCATAGGACTCTTAATGCTACCATCCTTGCTTTTAATTTCACCGAATGCCGTTTTGATTTTCCTGTATGCGGAGTTTGTCCTTCAGACAATCCTTCCCATTTCGATTTCTTCGCATTTCTCATGCAGTTATTTCGCCTTAGCTTTCCTGTAGATCCTATTTATTTCATTCCTAAGTGTCTTGTATTTTTGTAGTTCTGTATTTATGATCTTCTGTGAACATTTGCTTTGTGCGACACTTTTTCGTTGATCATCTGAAGTATTTTTTTCAGCTACTCATGGTTTCTTCGCAGTTACCTTTGTTATACCAAAGTTTTTCTTTTCAGCTTCTGTGATTGCCCTTTTTTAAAGAAGAGCGTTTCTCTTGAACCGAACTGCCTATTGAGTTATTCATTATCGCAGTGCCTATATCCTCAGAGACCTTCAAGAAAGTTTCTTTGTCCCTTAGTACTGCCATATCCCACTTCTTTGCGCAGTGATTCTTTCTGACTTGTCTTTTAAACATCAACCCACTCTTTCTCGTCACTGTTGTCTGACTCTATATCTGCTATACGCCTAACAATCCAAGATCTGATTTCGAATTCTCTGCCTGACCATGACATAATCTGACTGGAATCTTCCCGTATCTCCCGACCTCCTCATCTTGTGATTATTGAAGAGAGTCCAGAATGAGATGGAGTGTGCGCTGATATGAAACTTCCTGGCAGATTAAAACTGAGTGCCGGGTCGAGACTCGAACTCGGGACCTTTGCCTCTCGCGGGCAAGTGCTCTACCAACTGAGCTCCCCAAGCACTTGCCCGCGAAAGGCAAAGGTCCCGAGTTCGAGTCTCGGCCCGGCACACAGTTTTAATCTGCCAGGAAGTATTGAACAGAGTATTCGCTTTTTCCAGCTGAAATTTATTGCAGGACTCAATTATTCTTTCTCCACTCTCATTCCTACAACCGTAACTCTGTCTTCTACTCCTTCCCCTACAACCGAATTCCAATCACCCATGACTGTTAGTTTGTCTTCTTCCTTTACGTACTGAATTACCAGTTCAATATCCTCATATACTTCCTTCATCTCTTCCTCTTCTGCTTGTACGTAGGCATGTATACCTGAACAATTGATGTCGGTGTTGGTTTGTTGTCTATTCTGACAAGGGGTGAAGTACTGGAGAAATTAAAACCGCACAAGTGGCAACTGGTTGGCTAGCAGCCTTCATTTGTCTCACGTGTGTGGTCATATGAAAGAAACACCACGAAAATCCCGTCAGCTTTGGCCGTAATCGTTCGAGAGCGATCTCTCACAATTCTAACAATATTAAGAAAGGTTTGGAACGCAATCGCTAGGTATGTGTAAGTCACACAACGTACAAAACAACCTCGTATTATGTAGGCCTGTTGCTTAAAGAATTTCAGTAAGATTTAAAAATAATGCACTAAAGAACCTTTAAAAATAATTTTAGATTGAGGTTTTAATCAATTCCAACAAGCAGAGAAACGCTGAGTGCCCTACATGATATCATAACCGTCTTGAAATATCCTTCTCTTCCAAACTTAAGGATGCGATAGATAAAGTAACACAACACATTAACTACTCGGTGAAAATGAATGAAAGTGCGGGAGAACGTAGTCAGTGGTTTCCCAGTCTTGCACAGAAACTTGGACGTCACATGACATGAATCAGCGTGGCTATAGCGTCAAATGTGGCTGTATGTTGAAGGAACTGGAGAAAGACAACACTCTAATTGATCAGCGATTAATTAGGGTGCACTTTTAGAACATGACCCAGAGGCACCATCTGGATGACATCACAGGGGAAGACGTGTTCTTGCATGCTGCTCGAATGTTTGACATCCGTGCCAGGTCGGACTGAAGGAAAATATTGAAGCAATTTAGAGGCGGGCTGCTAGGTTTGTTATCGGTAGGTTTGAACAACACGTAAATGTTACTGAGATGTTTCGAAAACTCATATGGGAATCCCTACAAGCAAGGCGACGTCCTTTCGAGAAAAGCTATTGAGAAAATCTAGAGAACCAGCATTTGAAGAAAAAAAAAAGAAAGTTGACCGCCGAACAATTCTCTTGCCACCAACATACACTGTGCATAAGGACCACGTAGGTAAGACACGAGAAATTAGGGTTCATAGGAGGCACACAGACAGTCGTTTTCCCTCGCTCTATTTGCGAGTGTAACAGGAAAGGAAATGACCAGCAGTGGTACAGGGTACCCTCCGCCACGCACCGTACCGTGGATTATGGAATATCTATGTAAAAGTAAATGTAGATGTAGAAGAATTATTTGGAAATTGGAAGGACGAAGCAAGACGAGTGTAACTTACGAGTTTGGTATTGTTCACAGCGTCATTTCGCGTGGATGGGGAGTGCTCAAAACCACACGTACTGCTGCCCGAAGGAGAGGAGGTGGTCGATCGAGGGCGAATACATCAGCAGATGACCGCTACACTGAGGCAAGAAAAGGCCGAATTAAACAGCGGGAGAAATTGCAACCACATTTAACAGGACTGGAACGTACGCAGTCTCACTCTCCACTCTGGTACAGCGACTGCATGGGGTTGGTTTATTTGCCCGACGACCAGTACTGTGTGTTCCGTTGACACTCGCACAACGACGGCGCCGTTTGCTACGACGCCAAGAGCAGAGGGCTAACGCGGAATGGGGTGGGATGAGAGGAGGTTCAGCCCGAGTAGTGATTCTGGACGCACCCTCGCATGACAAGATGTGGGAACGCGAAATGCAGCCAGGAACATTGTCCAACATGATTGTTGTGGCGGCCCCGGTGTCATGGTGTGGGCAGGCATAAGGTCGCATGGGCTTACTGATCTCTCAAGATTTGAAAACAGTACTCCTTCCCCACGTGCGGCTTTTCAGGAGTGAATTCAACCACGACTTCATATTTATGCATGACAGTGCGTAGACACTTTGAACAGCAAAGGTGGTGGAAGACTTGGAACGAGAGGATATTCGGCGAATGGACTGGGCTACCCGTTCTCCCGACTTAAATACCATTAAGAACTTGTGGGATGCGTTGAGGAGGCATATAAAAGCGTGTAGACCAACGATCATGCAGCTGGTGTCAACCACGCTGGTTGATGCATTGGAACGCCCTACCACAAGAACTCCTTACCAGATTAGTGGTGGTGGTGATGTTGATATTGATTTATGGGGCGCTCAACTGCGCGGTCAACAGCGCCAGACAAATGCCCAATTTTTTTCATAGTCCAATTTTTAAGCAGTCCAATCTTGTAACTGTCACGGATGATGATGATGATGATGATGATGATGACAATGACAACACAAACACTCAGTCCCCGGGGCAGGCCAGCTTTGTGGCCAGCATGGAAGCACGCTGCATAGCGTGCTTTTATGTCCATGGTAATCACACACTCTCCTCTTCTCTAATGTCCAAGAGACAAAAAAAAAAAAAAAAAAAAGCAGTGGCTTCGGAGTAGTTATTGCCTTTGAGAAAAGTGTTATCTATGTTCGTCTCATTGCTTATTTCTTTCAGTTACTTTCTGCACTATACTGTAGCAGCCCTTTCAATATATGGTAGAAGTTCGAAGTTTCATCTAGCTATGTTCCTTGGCAATAACACATCGTCGGGAAATTACTTTATTCCTTAAGGTTTGTACACCAGAGTACTATCTAATGCCACATGTAACTCATTATAGATAACGTACATCTCGTTCCTAGAATTTATGTGCTGAAATCGCTGGGTTGGTTATAACGCAACCTGAAATAATCTTCCAGTTTTTATTTAGCTTTACTAACATTTTATTTTGTTGTATATTTGTGTGTAATATTTTCTTTCGACTTTCAAATCTTTTGGCTTGAAAATCAAAATCAGTAATCTGAGAAGGAGGCTGTGATTGCGTCAAAATATTAAGAAGTAACTAATGATTATTTTATAAATATAGAGAAATATCGCACCTTGCTAAATGTGTGCTTGTATTCCGCATGTTGTACCGTTCAGCTGTCTGATAATGTTGATATTGTAATTTCTTTGCGCTTGTTTCGACATTTTCCTTAAATCAAAATTTACACCTCGATAATTATGATGTAGGCCGTGATTTAACACTGCCCCGCTAAAGTCGATTTAAACTTTGTGCCGAAGATGTTTTCCTTGGGTTAGGATACAGTCTTCAGTGTTTATAATATATTTTTAGCCTGTCTACACACTGAGATAGTTTTTCTCCTTCTTCGAAAAATTTACTTCATGTTGCTAGAGCAATACCATATGTACAGCAACACTTTCCAGATGTGGTTGCCAACATGTCGCATGTCTGTGTGCTGAACAAAACAGGAGCCAATACTGACCCTTTGAGCTGCAGATGTTTTATCTTATACGAATTATTTGAAAATTCCCCTGCACTAACGTTGAGCGAGCGAATTTTAAGCTTTTAGTGAATATTCGTGGACTTAGCACAGCCTGTGGAACGTTCCAGCTTAAGCAGTATCCATCTGGCCATTTAGTAACGTAGGCTGCCAATAAACAAAACAAAAAGAGCAGTTATTTTCTGACGCCGTTGGAAACCCACTGCAAGAGTTAGAGCTAAGATCTGGCAACAGCAAAATCGATCTGATATGAATGCAGCCAGCTCCACCGATGCTGAACTGTCAATGATCTTCTGCGACGTACACATTTTAACGGCAGACATTGATGTATCTCGAAAAATACAAGAAAAGGAGAATTCCAAATTGTTGGTATCGGAGAGGGAATATCAAATGATACTACACTCGATCCCCACCCCGTGCAAGATTGTCTGGGTGCAACTTTGAAATTTTCGGTGGGAACCTCCGTTTTTTATAGCATATCACGATTCTACGGCAAAATCTACATTCGCTTTGTGTTAAACGTTTTCTTCGCTTCGCCATACATGGCGCTGTGATTGGAGGACTAGAAATGAGTACACAATCGTAGTTTACACCGAGCTGCTCAATGGCCCTTGAATATCCAATTGCAAGTGGGACCCCACCTCCATGCTGCGATGGTAGGACAGGCCAGTATCTCATAACTTCTAATTCGAAACCCCATTAGCAATGTTGTATTCCTGCAATGTATGGAACAGGGGACTACTCGACGTGTCACTGAGGCCGCGGCTCGAGGCGATCGCTTCTCTACTTTTTCCAGTGAGACTAAGCGTTCAGATGTAGTACTTCAATACATGACCATACACAGGACGGAAGCAAATCTGCGAGAATGTCAGCACAGGCGTTTCTTATGCGGTCGACCATGTCTTAACGGCCTGTTCGCACTTGCTGGTACATCTTCTAAATACCCCCAGAAAGAAATCCAGCGACGTCAAATCCGGCGACATAGCGGGCCAATTAATAGGACCAGCTCTGCCGATCCACCGACCAGTGTAAATATGGTCTGATAGCTCCAGTGCTTCAGTTGCGCAATGCGATGGGCAACCGTCATGCTAAAACCACTTACACTGTAGAGCGTCCGGAGCAAATGCTGCAATAGTATCGGTAGTTTCTGTTCCAAAAACGTCCAATATTTGCGTCTATTCAACGTGTCATCGGTAAAACACAGTCCAATGGGTTTGTTTCCCATGATGCCACACCGTAAGTTAACCGACCAAAGGCGTTGATGGTCAACTTGCCGTAACCACTGGGGATTGTCTACATTCCAGTACTGCATATTATGCCGGTTAACGCTACCACGGTTTGTGAATGCAGACACATCGGAAAATAGTATCTCGGCAGAGAACATGAGGGTTGTTTGCATTTGTTGACGTATCCGTTCACAAAACATTATCCGGTTATGGAAACCGGCTCCATGAATTTCTTGATGCAAAGACACGTGATATGGATAATACATACGACGATTCAGTATTGTGACAATACTGCTCATGGCCAAACCGGAATCGCGGGGTAATTGTTGCCGCTTATCTACGAGTTGTGGTGCACTGCCGCTAGTACAACTATTTCGTTAGTTTCTCCTGCAACACAATTCCTTCGTTTTCTTTTGCCGGTCTGTACGGTGCCATCAGACATAAAGGCGTTCACAACCTTGTAAAACAACAAACGAGAGCAATCTTTCTCTGAATAACGCTCGGCATAGAAAGTAACAGCAACCTCAACATTTCTGCTACATTCTCCCCAAATCAGGATTCTTTCACTTTTTTCTTCTGTGGTTGCAACATTCTTCATCCACTTGCACTTCTGTTCTCCAACTGACAAGTAGGTGTGCAGGCAATAAACTGTGTGCAAGTATTATAATATTTAGAACCTCTATCTGTTCTACAACTGCACGATACATGAGGTCCGGTCGCAGTGTACTGCCTGTTACGATGCGTCGTTGTTCGCTACACGACCACGATGGCGCGTCGAGTAGTCCCCTGTTCGAAATAGCGGAGGAATACAACATTGCGAATGGAGGTGGGGTCCCGCGTGTCATTGGATATTCAATGCCATTGAGTTGAAAGTAGTAAATCACGATTATGTACTCAATATTGTTGCTACGATTACAACGCCATCTGTGGCGAAACGAAGAAAATGATTCAAACAAAACATATCTCAGTTTTGTCGTAGAATAGTAATATGCAATAAAAACGGGAGTTCCCAATGAACATTTCAAAGTTATCTCCCGTCACCGACGAACATGGTGAGGTGGGTCTAGCTGCATGACCCCCTCTGAGGCAAAAAAATTGGAATTATAAAGTTTTTGATCCAATGTGTAGTTTTCGAGATATTTCAATGTCTTCAGTCAAAATGAACACCCTGTATATTTTTTATAGATCAACGCTTGCAGTAGTTCATAGCATATACTGAGCAATGTAGTTGTGTATTGATGATGTGAGAAGTGATGAGAAGCACAGACCTACGTATTTAACAAGTTTTGAAATAGGATATTATCATATGCTCGGATTACCACTACATCTTGTGTTACAGAGTGCTTTTCAAAGAGAGACGCTTGGAGATGGACCTGTTTTTCCCTGTGCTGGACATGAGCTTCAACTACAACGTGTCTGGTAAAGTATTGGTGCTGCCACTGGATGGTTCGGGCACAGGCACAATGAAACTCGGTAAGTGGCGCTAGCAGTTCCGGTCGAGTAAGCGTACATATAAGGTACACAGATACTGCGCAGGGAAATTCTGCAAGATAGTGCATTAGAGGATACACACTGAGAAGTCATGGGACAGCGATATGCACGTATTCAGATGGCGTAGTATCGTGTATACAAGGTGTAAACGGCAGTGCATTGGCGTAGCTATCAAATGGTTCAAATGGCTCTGAGCACTGTGGGACTTAACTTCTAAGGTCATCAGTCCCCTAGAACTTAGAACTATTTAAACCTAACTAACCTAAGCACATCACACATATCGATGCCCGAGGCAGGATTCGAACCTGCGACCGCTCGGCCACCCCTGCCGGCCACGTAGCTATCATTTGCATTCAGGTGATTCATGTGAAAGGGTTTCGGACGGATGTATTGCTGCACGACGGGAATTAATAGACGTAGAATGCGGAATAGTAGTTACAGCTAGACGCATCGAACATTCCATTTCGGAAATCCTTAGGGAATTCGTTGTTATGTGATGCACAGTGTCCAGAGAACGCCAAGAATACGGAATTTCAGGCGTCACCTTTCAGCATGGATAACACAATGGCCCACGGCCTTCAGATAACGACCGAGAGCAGCGGCATTTGCTTCGAGATGTCAGTGCTAACAGATAAGCAACACTGCGGGAAATAACAGCAAAAATCAATGTGAGACTTACAACAAACGGATCTGCTACGACAATGCGACGAAATTTGCCGGACGCGGTGCCCGAGCGGTTCTAGGCGCTTCAGTCCGGAACCACGCGACTGCTCCGGTCGCAGGTTCGAATCCTACACCGGGAGTGGATGTGTGTGATGTCCTTAGGTTAGTTAGGTTTACGTAGATCTAAGTCTAGGAGAATGATGACCTGAGGTGTTAAGTCCGATAGTGCTTAGAGCTATTTTTGCGACGAAATTTGGCATTAATGAGGTATGACAGCAGACGACCGACGCGACTTTCTTTGCTAACGACATGACATCGCCCAGGAGCCCGTGACCACATCGGCTGGATCCCAGATAAATGGAAAACCTGGGCTGGTCCATGAGTCAAGGTTTCTATTGGTAAGAGACGGTGGTAGGGTTTGAGTGTGGCACAGATCCCACAAAGCTAACGACCCAAGTTGTCAACAAGGCACTGTGCAAGCTGGTGGTGGCTCCATAATGTTAGAGGCTGTGTGTACATGGAACAGACTGGGTCCTCGTTTATTTTCAGCTAAATAAACACCATTTGCAATCATTCATTGCCTTCATGTTCCCGAGTACCGATGGAATTTTTGTGGGTGATAATGCGGCATGTCACTGGGCCACAATTGTTCGCGATTGGTTTGAAGAACATTTTGGACAGTTCGAGCGAATGATTTGACCACCCAGATCATCCGACATCAATCCCATCGAACATTGGACATAAAGGAGATGTCATTTAACGCACAAGATCCTGCACCGGCAACAGTTTCGCAATTACGGACGGCTATAGAAACAGCATGGCTCAATATTTCTGCATGGTATTTCCAAGGACTTGTTGAGTTCATTCCACGCGGGGCGAAAGGAGGTCAGACTCAATATTAGGAGGTACCCATGACTTTTGTCATCTCAGTATTAATGTTTGTCGTCCATAATGCGAGATGTGTGTGTTTCAATACGGAAATATAATTCTCCGTGACAGAGCACACTGCACCTTTATATCACGAAAATGAATGTGTATTACTCTAGATTTGCGATACGTGTGGTTTAATGTTCCAGAATGTCTTAAAAATCAAGTATAATAACTTAGAAATCGATTTTTTTCTCATTTTCGTTTTATATATTTAAAAATTTTCCTTTGTTCCTTCCTTCTCCTGGAGAGGGGGGGGGGGGGGGAGATAGGTAATCATATGCACTAAAAGTAAATCACACTTATCAGATGCCAGTACCAACTTTATTGCTTCAGTAGAAAAAAGGACTGCGATTCAAAGAGTGGTCAATAAAACTGTGAACAAACGATTTGGCCCTTAAATTTCCTGCTTCCTTCAGACGATTTCTCGTGCGTGCCTTGGGAGAATACTTATTTGCCGCAGGTCGTCTTTTCCTCTTTAAGGTTACTTTACTAAAAGCACCTTCAAATTTGGCCTAGTAAAACACTGAAGGAGATGTATTTCTTTGACAGTGTAACAAACATTGTGCGTTACAGTTTTGGGGATCTGTCTCATTACTTGTATGTTTAGAAAATCGTGGTACAACAGAGTGCTGTCGGGGGAGTTTGCGGATTCCACCTGCTACTCCGAATCATTTGTGCCCATCCTTTACGGTGGTACAAACGTACTTGTCTTCTCAGTTGTGAAACTGATAGTCACACACTCCCTTTCCACATGATCTTTTTTTAAAAAATGCATGATAAATCGATCGATTCTAAGTTTGGAAGTTTCTTGTACAGAGCTACACACTAACATAAACGTAGAGTTCTTCTGTTAACCGAAGCGTCCATCTTCCACTGATACCATTAAGAGCTACCTACTGCTCTATGGGAAAGAGCAGAAAATAATGCGTAGTATTATTCCTAGCTGCTCTGCTGAAATACATTTTTGTCTAGCAAAGGTTCTGGTGTAAGGAACTGAGTTCTTTATGAAAAGCTACAGTTTATCAGGCACATTATTACAGGCAAAGTGATGTAAATTATGACGAAATACCTGATGATAATCGCACATTGATAATTTGAAGGGTACCTAAAACTTTTATGCAGCACAGTCATGTTCGCAGGAAGCAGTGAGAGCTCAGAGCGTGGCTTATCCAATATTATGGCTTTAAAAAGCACGCTCATTTTACACTTTCGCGGTAATAGACCGTGAATTTTTACCTTCTTAACTTTGCTCAAAAGTTGAGGACTCGAAACAACATCCTCTAGAAGCTATGCGGAACTACCTGGGGATCTTCAGCAACCACCCTGCGATCTTCAGCTCTGGGCTTGGTGTACTCAAGTGCTGAGTATTGTGCACCTGTTTGGACGAACAGTCATCATACAAGGCTTGTTGATACCCAGCTGAATACGACAATGCGCATAGAAACCCGCGCAATCAGTTCTACTCCAGTTTATTGGCTTCCGCTCTTAACCGGTAAAATGCCTCCTGATCTACGCAGTTGTACTGCCCTTATGAAAGAATTCCACAAGATCTCCAGGAATTCTAACCTACCCGTGCACAGCGACCTGCCACTTTTATATCGTAAGAGACTGAAATCACGCCATCCAACTCTGTGCGATGCTACTGACATGGTTGCTAAGGATTTCAAACCTCTTGAAGAATGGAAAGATCCGTGGGAAGCAGTGACAGATGTGCACCTGCATAACACCTTCTCAGGTGCTAAACTTCCAAGTGAATTCGACCTACCACGCAAGACCTGGACTACTCTCAACAGAATCCGTATCGGCCATGGCCGATGCAGGGATGCTCTCTTTAAGTGGAAGAAGCTGCCTGATCCAGCCTGCGACTGCGGGACTCCATACCAGACTGTTCACCACATTGTCAGTGAATGCAGGATTCGAGCCTACCACGGCACTAAAGAGGACTTCCTGCTAGCAACTCCAGATGCAGTGCGCTGGATTGAAGGACTGGATATTCAGTTGTAAAGACGAACCTTTAGTTTCTTGTGTGTCAATATGTACATATGTATACGCAATTTAATTTCATGATATGTCTGTATTAGCCATACCATAAATAATAGTTTTACCTGCACTACCAAGACAACTCATTAGAGGTTTTGCCGTAACAAAGAACCGGAAAAATGAAACTCGCCGACAGATATAAGTCAAAATAACCATTTTCACGTGCTCATGGTTTTCTTGTAAGAAGGACGATACGTTGTATTCTGACTCTGTGGACACTTGAAGCATATTGAAGGCAAAGAAGATAAGAAACCGGCTGCGGGTTACAGACTCAAATAGACATCATGCAACAGTAGTGTTGGGCAACTGTGAAATTGACTCGGAATCACCACCTTCAGTTGCACCTGCAGACCACCATTAAGGAAAGGTAATCCATCAGATAAATAATCAGACAAGGGAGCAGAAATTATCAAGTCAGGGGCCAAATTCGTCAAATACGGGGAGCGGTGCTTACATTCCTGTAATACCAGACGTAATTATCTGACAGAATCGAAGCTGTAGCAGTTAGAATTAATCTTGACACCAAGACTAAGTTCTGTTGAAGATGACGGGCATGGCAAAAATATGAGACAGGTTCTACAACAGGCAGGTCAGAAACCGATACAACTACTCAGGAACGTGGGGACCGGGTTGACTAATCGCGAAAAATCGCGACAAAGAAGAGGCCTAAACGTGTCTCCTAGAAAGCTGTTGAGAGCTCTAATGCGGTACTGAGCAACATCGAGAACTTCTTCCAGGACACCAAAAGCTGAATTACAATTAACCTCACCCGTGAAAGCTCAGTGCACCTGCACAGACGGTTCAAACAGGGGTGCTCTTTGTCTGCCACTTTGTGTGCCATTGCGTCGGAAGCCCTTTCGTCTTGAATTCCAAATTACCGCATCTTAGTTTTCGTAGTTCACTTACAGTGGTACAAGTCTACACAGATAACGTAAACATTGTGATTAAGAACCAAGAGGCTCTCAAATGGCTCTGAGCACTATGGGACTTAACTTCTGAGGTCATCAGTCCCCTAGAACTTAGAACTACTTAAACCTAACTAACCTAAGGACAGCACACACATCCATGCCCGAGGCAGGATTCGAACCTGCGGCCGTAGCGGTCGCTCGGCTCCAGACTGTAGCGCCTAGCACCGCACGGCCACTCCGGCCGGCAGAACCAAGAGGAAATGACAGCGTAGTAAGAAATAATCACCGAATATTTGCAGCATAGTCAGGTTAAACTCAAGGATTATAAATTTACTATATCAAAATTAGTATTTTTTGTATTCCGCTCACTCGTCTAATTTAGGATGCCTAGGAAGCTGTCTTCTCGGATAGCTAGACAACAATTCAAGCAAATCGTATTAATGGAGCTTATTACAATAAGTTAAACTGACAATGCTTAGTTTTGAGTATTCATAAAGGTGTGTCGCAAGCACATGGCGACTTGCAAATAATCAGTGTCCTTCGGTATATACAATTTCATTGCTAGCAAAACAATGTAGTTCATAAGTCACTGCTGTAGCTTTTGTATGACGGCCGGTCTTTCACTCCAGCCGCGGCTAGGTGGCGCGACATTTATATTCTCTTCGTTTAGAGGTCACTCCTGCCTTGGTGTCGTCCTAGAGAGCGTACTGTTGGCTGACGTCGTTCCACAGCCCTCTATGCTCTTCCATTCTTCATGGTCGTGCCGGCGGCAGTTACGCCGGAACAGTATGAGCACACGGCCGTGTAAATCAGCAATAGCTATGGTGGCTGGATGCAAGAAAGCAATTAGGAATAAGGACAATGGCAAACACTCTAACACTGAAACTTCCTGGCAGATTAAAACTGTGTGCCGGACCGAGACTCGGACTCGGGACCTTTGACTTCCGCAGGTAAGTGCTCTACCATCTGAGCTACCCACTGGCGTCGCTCTACTGCTTGTGCTTGGGTAGTAGAGCACTTGCCCACAAAAGGCAAAGGTCCCGAGTCCGAGTCTCGGTCCGGCACACAGTTTTAATCTGCCAGGAAGTTTCACATCAGCGCACACTTGGCTGCAGACCGAAAATCTCATTCTGGATACTAACACTGGTTTAGGCTAACTGGAGGAACAATGCGAACTTAGTTTGGGTACTCTCAGAGAGCAGAAGACGTGATCAATCGACAAGCTACGAGCAGCATTTTATACACATGTGTGCGAAATTTAAGAAAGAAAGTAACTTTCGTGTGATGTGTCACTGTCAAGTAGCTAGACTAAACCGGTACCATACATAGAAAAGATGGATACAATATAGGACAGTACAGATGGTAATTGAAAGGAATACTCAATGAGCCGAACAGAAATGGCACTTTTATTCAGAGACGGTAATTGGATTCAGTCACTGCGGTTCATGATACTGTCCTGTACGCCCCACACCTAATTCCGATTATTTGCACAATCTGGCAACGCTGTAGGGTAAGTAAGTTTATGAAGGAAGTGTTGTTTCCTCTCGGGCTGTGGTACTGTTTTATCTGCTTGTGGCCTGGTGGTAATTGTCGCTCAATGTACAAGCAAACACTAGTTCGAGCCCACCTGTTCCTTTATTTTTCAAACTACATTTCGCGTATTTGTTACGACTATCGGTTTGATGGGACGTCAAGAGTAATTTGCATCACTTTCAAAACCACCAGCAATATAAAAACTTTTTGAAACATATGTGGTACGTTTCTGCTCTCACATAGGCAAGCATGAAATGGTTTATTGTTGTAGTTCGATTTTCCACGAGAAATAACCTCGATGAAACGAGTGAACATAGTGCAGTAACACAACACGTGTAGGCTGCTATGAGTATTTATCAATTGCCATTTTTTAATTTGAAGTTCTAGTATTCATGTTGCAAATTTGTTTTGGATTTTACTTACTTGATCTTGTGAATGGTGTTCAACCGTTGGCAAATAGCTGTAAGTTCGAAAAGGTTAACATTTGCTTTGGGTTTAATAGAGTGGTGAAGGTAGCTCGAAACATTTATAGCGTGTGTGGGGCACGTGCTATGAAACAAATCACTTCAGAAAAGTACTTTCGTTTTCACGGAAAGATAGTTATGGCATGAATAATGTCCTACATCAGTAAGCCTTGATAACTGATGTGATGAACTGCGACATTTAACCATAATGAGACAGTTTAGTAGTTGAATGTAAGAGCACTCCATGCTCTAATTCATGATAACAGAAGTTGAAGCGGTGATTGTTACTGAGTTTTTGTTTCAATGTCAAGAATCTCTAAGCGTTATTGTTACTGGTCACGAATTATGACGCTTCTTAAAAAAGAATAATTCACAGCTGAACCCTTACAAAAGATCATCTTGGGCAGTGAGAACAGATAGTTTGCATCTCATGGCATAAAAAGAGTGTTGTACCGTACGGACTGCTGTTCCAGTGTTTGAGTGTATTGAGGCGCAATCAACATAAGCCGCCGCTCCGGATGCCAAGCAGAAAAGGGCGCCAGAGACGCCACAACGGTAAGATTTCTTTTACGGAACGCTTGACTATTAATAATTGCCGCCTGAGGTGTCAAGCTGACAGGCGCGTCTGGTGCACCCAAGTGCAAGATTCGTATGCGGTGTGTACCGTACTTAGTAGCGAAAACTGACATGAGTGAAAGTATGCGAAGGAAAAAGGGGCAGAAAATGATAAGTTGCCCGTGTGGAAAAATGTTCTCGAACCATACCTTAGCGTATTGCAGTTGGCATTTGCTGCAGCTATGGAACAACATACAGTGTCTAAAGAACGACAAACAAAATACTCAAGTGTTACTTCTCGCAAGATGACGTTTGCATGCACTCTGCTGATGTCACGAAAAAAGCTATCCACGAGTTTGTTTCGAATGTCATCCCTCTCGCACTTATTCTTCCGATCTTGTGCCCTCAGGTGGTTACCTTTCCAATACTTATCGAATAACCACATAGAAAATTTCTTCTTTTTTTTTTTTTTTTTTTGATCATCAGTCTACTGACTGGTTTGATGCGGCCCGCCACGAATTCCTATCCTGTGCTAACCTCTTCATCTCAGAGTAGCAATTGCAACCTACGTCCTCAATTATTTGCTTGACGTATTCCAATCTCTGTCTTCCTCTGCAGTTTTTGCCCTCTACAGCTCCCTCTAGTACCATGGAAGTCATTCCCTCATGTCTTAGCAGATGTCCTATCATCCTGTCCCTTCTCCTTATCAGTGTTTTCCACATATTTCTTTCCTCTCCGATTCTGCGTACAACCTCCTCATTCCTTACCTTATCAGTCCACCTAATTTTCAACATTCGTCTATAGCACCACATCTCAAATGCTTCGATTCTCTTCTGTTCCGGTTTTCCCACAGTCCATGTTTCACTACCATACAATGCTGTACTCCAGACGTACATCCTCAGAAATTTCTTCCTCAAATTAAGGCCGGTATTTGATATTAGTAGACTTCTCTTGGCCAGAAATGCCTTTTTTGCCATAGCGAGTCTGCTTTTGATGTCCTCCTTGCTCCATCCGTCATTGGTTATTTTAATGCCTAGGTAGCAGAATTCCTTAACTTCATTGACTTCGTGACCATCAATCCTGATGTTAAGTTTCTCGCTGTTCTCATTTCTACTACTTCTCATTACCTTCGTCTTTCTCCGATTTACTCTCAAACCATACTGTGTACTCATTAGACTGTTCATTCCGTTCAGCAGATCATTTAATTCTTCTTCACTTTCACTCAGGATAGCAATGTCATCAGCGAATCGTATCATTGATATCCTTTCACCTTGTATTTTAATTCCACTCCTGAATCTTTCTTTTATTTCCATCATTGCTTCCTCGATGTACAGATTGAAGAGTAGGGGCGAAAGGCTACAGCCTTGTCTTACACCCTTCTTAATACGAGCACTTCGTTCTTGATCGTCCACTTTTATTATTCCCTCTTGGTTGTTGTACATATTGTATATGACCCGTCTCTCCCTATAGCTTACCCCTACTTTTTTCAGAATCTCGAACAGCTTGCACCATTTTATATTGTCAAACGCTTTTTCCAGGTCGACAAACCCTATGAAAGTGTCTTGATTTTTCTTTAGCCTTGCTTCCATTATTAGCCGTAACGTCAGAATTGCCTCTCTCGTCCCATTACTTTTCCTAAAGCCGAACTGATCGTCACCTAGCGCATTCTCAATTTTCTTTTCCATTCTTCTGTATATTATTCTTGTAAGCAGCTTCGATACATGAGCTGTTAAGCTGATTGTGCGATAATTCTCGCACTTGTCAGCTCTTGCCGTCTTCGGAATTGTGTGGATGATGCTTTTCCGGAAGTCAGATGGTATATCGCCAGACTCATATATTCTACACACCAACGTGAATGGTCGTTTTGTTGCCACTTCCCCCAATGATTTTAGAAATTCTGATGGAATGTTATCTATCCCTTCTGCCTTATTTGACCGTAAGTCCTCCAAAGCTCTTTTAAATTCCGATTCTAATACTGGATCCCCTATCTCTTCTAAATCGACTCCTGTTTCTTCTTCTATCACATCAGACAAATCTTCACCCTCATAGAGGCTTTCAATGTACTCTTTCCATATATCTGCTCTCTCCTCTGCATTTAACAGTGGAATTCCCGTTGCATTCTTAATGTTACCACCGTTGCTTTTAATGCCACCAAAGGTTGTTTTGACTTTCCTGTATGCTGAGTCTGTCCTTCCGACAATCATATCTTTTTCGAAGTCTTCACATTTTTCCTGCAGCCATTTCGTCTTAGCTTCCCTGCACTTCCTATTTATTTCATTCCTCAGCGACTTGTATTTCTGTATTCCTGATTTTCCCGGAACAAGTTTGTACTTCCTTCTTTCATCAATCAACTGAATTATTTCTTCGGTTACACATGGTTTCTTCGCAGCTACCTTCTTTGTACCTATGTTTTCCTTCCCAACTCCTGTGATGGCCCTTTTTAGAGATATCCATTCCTCTTCAACTGTACTACCTACTGCGCTATTTCTTACTGCTGTATCTATAGCGTTAGACAACTTCAAACGTATCTCGTCATTCCTTAGTATTTCCGTATCCCACTTCTTGGCGTATTGATTCTTCCTGACTAATGTCTTGAATTTCAGCCTACTCTTCATCACTACTATATTGTGATCTGAGTCTATATCTGCTCCTGGGTACGCCTTACAATCCAGTATCTGATTTCGGAATTTCTGTCTTACCATGATGTAATCTAATCGAAATCTTCCCGTATCTCCCGGCCTTTTCCAAGTATACCTCCTCCTCTTGTGATTCTTGAACAGGGTATTCGCTATTACTAGCTGAAACTTGTTACAGAACTCAATTAGTCTTTAGTCTTTCTCCTCTTTCATTCCTTGTCCCAAGCCCATATTCTTCTGTAACCTTTTCTTCTACTCCTTCCCCTACAACTGCATTCCAGTCGCCCATGACTATTAGATTTTCGTCCCCCTTTACATACTGCATTACCCTTTCAATATTCTCATACACTTTCTCCCTCTGTTCATCTTCAGCTTGCGACGTCGGCATGTATACCTGAACTATCGTTGTCGGTGTTGGTCTGCTGTCGATTCTGATTAGAACAACCCGGTCACTGAACTGTTCACAATAACACACCCTCTGCCCTACCTTCCTATTCATAACGAATCCTACACCTGTTATACCATTTTCTGCTGCTGTTGATATTACCCGATACTCATCTGACCAGAAATCCTTGTCTTCCTTCCACTTCACTGACCCCTACTATATCTAGATTGAGCCTTTGCATTTCTCTTTTCAGAATTTCTAGTTTCCCTACCACGTTCAAGCTTCTGACATTCCACACCCCGACTCGTAGAACGTTATCCTTTCGTTGATTATTCAATCTTTTTCTCATGGTAACCTCCCCCTTGGCAGTCCCCTCCCGGAGATCCGAATGGGGGACTATTCCGGAATCTTTTGCCAATGGAGAGATCATCATGACACTTCTTCCATTACAGGCCACATGTCCTGTGGATACACGTTACGTGTCTTTAATGCAGTGGTTTCCATTGCCTTCTGCATCCTCATGTCGTTGAACATTGCTGATTCTTCCGCCTTTAGGGTCAATTTCCCACCCCTAGGACAAGAGAGTGCCCTGAACCTCTATCCGCTCCTCCGCCCTCTTTGACAAGGCCGTTGGCAGAATGAGGCTGACTTCTTATGCCGGAAGTCTTCGGCCGCCAATGCTGATTATTTATCGAAATTTAGGCAGTGGCGGGGATCGAACCCGGGACCGAAGACGTTTTGATTATGAATCAAAGACGCTACCCCTAGACCACGGGTATTTCTTTATGGACCAAAAAATGCTTCAAACCTGGCTTGATGACACATTTAACTCCGAACCAGTCGGATTCCGCAGGCATGGGATCAGTAAACTACTTGAACATTTTCGTCAGCCTGTTGATTAATTTCTCTCGTATATATTACTGCAGTGTTCAATAAACTAATGGAAAAGCAGATAAAATATGTACTATACTTAGACAAATGAATTACAGCCTACCACGATAACACTAGCAAAAGTCTGTTTTAATAATACATAAAATATCAGATAAGGGAGCCTAGATACACACAAATTGGCATGATATTATACAGTCTGGACTTTGAAAAAAATTCTTGCTTACTTGCTTTTCTCTGTCATACTCATGTAGTATGAAAGTGTCGCAATTAGATTAGACGTAAAGAAACCCTTTTAATAGGCTATTTAGTCCCACAATTTCTTAATTGTGTACTCACAAAAGCCAAAAACTTTTCCAGTTCTAGTCATGTGAATGAACAATGATGTTTTCTTAGATACTTAATTTGTGAAAGACGAAGGCTTGATTTGGTAACATACTCTGTCCACAATTTTTGCCCTATGATATATGGCTCTGGTATTTTGGTTTTTCAATCTTAGGCGTACTGAAAACTGGAAATTTCATTAAATATTATGTTAATGTGCAGTGGCTGCACTACAAATATTGTCAGTAGGCCACACACCTTTTAATCATTGCAAACTTAAAAGATGGCTTTCTGGAGAATGTCATTTGTATTATTCCCAAAACACAGGAACACATATGAAAAGACAAAACAACATTGGTTGCAAAGTAATGAACATCCACAGAGGCTTTATAAGCCACCAGTAACAAAGTAACTGTATCAAAGTCTACTATGCAAGAGAACCCTAAGCAATGACTGAAAAACGGCGATGATAATGAAACCAGCGAATGTGTGCAGCGCAAGTTCGATTTTAGCTTCTGCTAATGTAAAAGGGGAGCCAGTTGCCATCAGAACATGGTAGACGGAAATAACGCTGACACTAATGTATAAAATTATTATCTGTAACAATATTGTATGGCAATTCTCAATAAGAGAACTGATGACGTGTAAGTTTAATAAAACTTATATCGTTTGATTTTTGATGCCTTGAAGCAGAACACGCTAGAGTTTAGAGCCTTGCATATTGAATGCATCTGTCTCGCGAAGCTTAAATGGTCGCAGCTCATCGCATAAGTTATCAAGACTTCCTGAATTTGGAAAATCATTCATGCCATAACTATTTTTCTTCGAAAACGAAAATCCTTCCTTTGACTTTTTTTTCCGGAGGCACTTCGTCCAAACATGATTTAAATTTTTAATGTTTGAAGCTGCTTCCACTGATTTCATCGCTGTATTAAACCTAAAGCAAAATGTATACTGTTAGGGTTAGATCTTTTTTCGCTTGCAACTTTATATTACAACGCTAAAAAAACATTGTTTAGATTACAGTATGCAAAGTGTAATACGTAAGTGCAAGATAAACACTAGCGCTCCGGGTAAAGGACATACCCAATATATACGCTCACAGCAACCTAAGAGCGTTGTCAGTGCAAATGTGTTCGTTCGTTTTATAGAATTTATTTCACGCAGGAAATCAAACTACAATAATAAACAATTTCATGCTTGCTAATGTCAGAGCTTCGGTGGCCATGTGCGTTGTGTTGGGTTTACCTTGACGGGTGGCGGATGGCTGGTGGCCACTGTATGGTGATGAAACTATAAGCGTAAACTGTTCTGATCTCGAGATGATGATGATGTTTGGATTGTGGGGCGCTCAACTGCGTGGTTATCAGCGCCCCTACAAATTCCCAACCTTGTCTCTGTCCAATCTTGCCACTTGCAGGAATGATGATGAAATGATAAGGACAACACAAACACCCAGTCATCACGAGGCAGGTGAAAATCCCCGACCCCGCCGGGAATCGAACCCGGGAACCCGTGTTCGGGAAGCGAGAACGCGACCCCGAGACCACGAGCTGTGTACAAGTTCTGATATCGTCGCAGCCCCTAGCACATGTGCGGAAAGATTTCTGGGAGGTTTTGCTTTTATTGGTGAATCAGTAGCAGTAGAAAATTTCCTTTGATGTTCCATCAGACTATTGCTTGTGGCAGACAGACGAAATGCAGTTTAAAAAATAAACGAGAGAGTGGACGCGAATTCGCAACTTTGTGTCCACATTGTACGACATTTACCACAAGTCCTAGAGGAGATACAAACACAACAGCAGCTCGAGGGGAAACAACAATTCCTCCGGAAACTATTGCATCCTATCGTGTTGCAAAATAGTGCCGTTAGTCAGACTTAGAATTTCGAGGAGCGACCAGTTTTCTTTGGCATCTTGAGTGTACTACTTGGACTTTTTGCTGTAGTCGGCCAGCGGCCTAGTTTTACGTCAAATATCGCACGTAGATAATGGTACACTTTGGTTATCAACTCCTTACCACAAAAGACAAGGTTTTCTGGGTAAAATTTGCCACGTCGCCTTATTGTGAGTCGTTTCAACTAATAGGCTACACCGCACATACTCTACTTGCAGAGATAACAACCAATTGTGGGATTGTACACTTAGAATATTGGTATATATAGGGTGTTACAAAAAGGTACGGCCAAACTTTCAGGAAACATTCCTCACACACAAAGAATGAAAATATGTTATGTGGACATGTGTTCGGAAACGCTTACTTTCCATGTTAGAGCTCATTTTATTACTTCTCTCCAAATCACATTAAGCATCGAATGGAAACACACAGCAACAGAACGTACCAGCGTGACTTCAAACACTTTGTTACAGGAAATGTTCAAAATGTCCTCTGTCAGCGAGGATACATGCATCCACCCTCCGTCGCATGGAATCCCTGATGCGCTGATGCAGCCCTGGAGAAAGGCGTATTGTATCACAGCCGTCCACAATACGAGCACGAAGAGTCTCTACATTTGGTACCGGGGTTGCGTAGAGAAGAGCTTTCAAATGCCCCCATAAATGAAAGTCAAGAGGGTTGAGGTCAGGAGAGCGTGGAGGCCATGGAACTGGTCCGCCTCTACCAATATATCGGTCACCGAATCTGTTGCTGAGAAGCGTACGAACACTTCGACTGAAATGTGCAGGAGCTCCATCGTGCATGAACCACATGTTGTGTCGTACTTGTAAAGGCACATGTTCTAGCAGCACAGGTAGAGTATCCCGTATGAAATCATGGCGGTGAATCGAGGAAGTACAGTACATACTGACGAAACTAAAATGAGCTCTAACATGGAAATTAAGCGTTTCCGGACACATGTCTACATAACATCTTTTCTTTATTTCTCTGTGAGGAATGTTTCCTGAAAGTTTGGCCGTACCTTTTGGTAACACCCTGCATACCCAGGTAAACTGCTGAATTTATTAAGATGACTCCGGACTGGTCTATCTACCTGGCATAGAAAAATAATACTTTTGCCTGACTAATGGAATATCTGGTCATTTTCACATTACGTTCAAAATCAATGTTTACAGATGATTGTCGAGACTATTTACGGCAACAACATTAAATCATAGAAGATAAACTCAGCAATAAATGGAAATCAAAATTTCACAACTTTTCCGGATAATGTTGTTCGATTTATGACTGTGGTAGTCCTCCACAATTCCAAGATCAGTCTTATTATTTCTATAGTATTTTATTGTTGTGCAGGAGGAAATTCATTAGCTTCTAAACAGCGATCGTCACCGATTTTAAAAATATTTATACATGGACAGTCGATGCTGGGTTCTGAGAACAGGATCATTACTCTTCAATAAGTTCAGTTCTTTTATTATCCTCTAAACAAGATCCTTAATTATTAACCAAGAAGAGTTTTCTCGAAGAAGAGGCACCTTTTTCCCAAAATGAGTATTTTGCTTCATGAAGAGGTTATTAAACATTATCACATTCATCAAGAAGAGGACTGTCCTCAGTATGTATGTGTCACTTTCGTAACGCAGACGATGATTTTCAAAACATTTGTCATAGGCTGCGTTCCCGATACGAAGCGATGAATACAAGACTTGGCTGAAGGAGCGATAAGAAGTCCCATAATCAAAAAATAAATAAAGGAAATGAAAGTAAACAAAGAAAATAATACTGAAGTGGGAAAGAAAATGGATTAATATAGAAAAAAATCAGGTGTTGTGGTGCATTCGGGGTACCGCTGACTGCGGTCGCGGCCCATGTTTCGTTCCGCAGACTGTTAACTTCCTGCTTCCTGCTTTGGTGTCAGTTCTACCACTCTGCCCCCTCCCCCCCGGTCCCCTCCCCCCCTCCCCCCCCCCCACACACACACTCAATCACTGTTTACTTTTAGTAAACGAATCTGTCATGAGCTTCATTTTCTTAGAAAATTTTAGTATTGTTACTTCTTAACATAAAAACGCCAGACACCAATAGTGCAACCGTTTCAAATAAGAATGAAGCGCCCACATTTTGAATTTGCGTCCTAGCGTTTTTACCGTTAGCATAATTGTTCTTGGATCCACTGAAGCTCATCCGACTAATTCCAAGTGAATTACTTAAAAGAATGGAACATGTCCATTTCTTACCGTTATTTATGTTATGTAATATTATGTAAGGAAAACTTTTGAAGCGTTACAACACTAATATGAATATATATCTCTCAACTACTGGAAGGTTGTTCATATAACCGGAGGCACTCTTTCAGCTTGGGAAGTGGTAGCAGACATAATTTGATAGCGAGAAAAGCCAGAATTCCCAAATATAAAAAAAGCAGTGGTAGTGGCACTACAGGATAGGTCCATGACAACGTCTGAAACTTGCACTATAGGTTTCAATTACTCCCACAGCGCAAAAATAGTTTCTACAGACATGTTTCTCTCACACTTCTCTGTCCACCTTGATGTACGGAGAGATATGTGGTGATCAGTTTTACGGATCTCACAGAAACCGTGGGTAATGTTTCTGCACATCACTTTATGTATTGTACTGCCTCTCTGAAAGTCATAGTGTAATTTTCATAGTTATACGCATTTCTGTACTGTAATGTTTACTGTTTTACATCTTTTCATGTTACTGACCATCTTCATTCACTTCAGTGCCGACATATGTACATTCTACACAACCAGCACAACATTGTCTTCCCGTTTATGTTAACTTTGTCTGTTACTGTAAAACTATATTCAGAATATAATCTGCAGTTCTGCAATTTTTCCAGAAAATCTGACCGTCAGTTACATAATAAACTATGAACCATTTAATAAGGGTGGCACTGACTATATGAAGGCAACAGTGGTGGATTCCAGAGGTGAAGTAGGGCACTTGACAATAAACCTGCAGAATTTATTCAACGGTGACAAATTTCTGGGTGAGTGCTCAAACAAAGTATAAATAATAACATATGTAATGATATCATTGTAAGAAATAGCTTATGGTAATAAACTGCATGTGGAAATACTCCAACACATCAAAAACTTTGAAAATTTAGCTCATCAGACAAATTAAAATATTAATGCTGATACATAAGGTTAAGTTTGGTACATACAAATAATCCCATAGCGTCTATTCAACGAAGATTAAATTGTGAAACGCAACAGTGTTCCGTTATGCAGATGCCTACTATAATTTGATTCTCTTACACAAACATTTATTCAACCGATAAATCCATGATTTTCAGTGTACTTATTCCATTATGATTCTAAAAAGTATGTTACCGTAAATTAGTCGCAGTTAATTGACGCATCATTAGCAGTCATACGCTTTGAAAGCAGACAGTTGTGTGGGACAGAAATGACACGTGTTTGGTTTCTGAATCTCCCAAACAGGCAGCACCTCACGCCCTGTATCGTCAATGTTAACACTAAAACTGAAACTATTGTGCAGGGTACTTATCCCATCTCGCCCTTCGAATTAAAATTCAATCATTATTCAGACATCATATTTACATAAGAATAATTAATAATAATTAAACTGTGCTGTTAGGATTTAATATAACACAGGTTGCGGCAGCGTTCATAGTAGGGTATTAAAAACACACCATCAGGCAGTAACTGTAATTTATGTATTGCCTCTTATGTCAATTAATAGTTAAAGGTATGCCATTTACTGATGTGTAAGTCATTGTCCATTGCGTGGATTACTTTTTGAATATGACTCCTGTCATATGACGCCCATTCTGCACAATACATTCATCTAGGCGGCGTTGGAAGCTTTCCACAACTCGGCGTAACGTATTCCCTGGGACATTGCCGACGGCAGTTCTGATGAGATCCTTCAACTCAGGAATGGTGATACAACGTGTTCGGAACACTTCTTGCTTCAGGTATCCCCAAAGGAAAAAGTCTGCACATGAAAGATCAGGTGAGCGGGAGGGCCAGGAAATGTCACCGAAACGGGAAACTAATCTATCGGGATATGTCTGTCGCAAGATATCCCTGCAAATTCTGTCACCATTCCTGAGTTTAATGATCGCATCATAACTGCCGTCGGCAATGTCCCAGGGAATACGTTACGCCGAGTTGTGGAAAGCTTCCAACGCCGCCTAGATGAATGTGTTGTGCAGAGGTGGCATCATTTGACAGGAGTCATATTCAAAAAGTAATCCACTTACACATTAGTAAATGGCATACCTTTAACTATTAATTGACATAAGAGGTAACAAATAAATTACATTTACTTCCTGATGGTGTGTTTTTAATATCCTACTATGAACCCTGTCGCACTCTGTACAACTACGTTAAGGTCGAAACACAGATATTTTCGAGCTGGAAATGCGTTATACAGAACACATTGAATTCCAGACACGGAAAGGTGACTGTACAATTTGCCACGTCGATTTACTAGAGGTTTTGGCCATAAATGTGAACGATGTTGTGACTCTGATATATGTACTCAGCCTCTGTAGTATCAATATAACCATATTCTTTGCATGTCTGTGACTTTCAACACCAAGCAGTCTTATCAAAAAATTCAATCAACAGAACGGGAAAAGCTAAACTTCCTTTTAGTGGAGAAGCTCCCGGATGAATAAACAGGGAATGATCGTTGAACTATAAGCTCAAATGTGTTGAAGGAAAGGTATGGCCTTGTGCTCTCCTGTTACTTGCTCATTCCTGCAGATGAGTAAAGCCGGAAATGCGTGTCACACAGGGGGATTCAGCTGCCTCTACCGACGTCGTATTATGCAACCTGCAGTTTCATATCTGACCTTTGGAAACAGTGCGTGAGATTTTCATATTCTCTCGCAAGCCACGCGCAGACTGTTAGTAGCTACTGCAAAAACATTAACAGGACGTTTTCGTAGGAAATTTTATGTAGTTTTGTACTGGGACGCCTTTCCGTTGAAGGCCACGGTTTTCGAGTTATTCAAGAAAAACGTACAAAAGTGACCTTCAAACGCCCCTCCATCCCCATACCCATCCCTCATCAGTCACGATACCGGTATCTAGTACGTTGTTCGTGTAACTCCCTCCTACTACTGAACAAGAATTTCAGGCTATACGAACTATTCCCGATATTCGACCGTTTTTTGGTCTCTACTGACTGGACTATTAGACCACCTGCGTAGTCGGCTAATTCGTCAGCATTTGTAATGTAACCGTAGCCGCGAAGGGAATGAAAGAAAAATGACTTTTGTAAACGTTAACACAAAAACTAACGGCGCTGAAAATTCGATTCAAACTTAACCTCCACAAGCACAGCAGTTCCGTTGTCAGAAGGCCTGATGAGTACAACGATTTAATGGTTTACTTTATTCTGTTAATATTCACGAAGTTGTTATGTACAGTTTACAAAATGTCAATTTTACGCTTTGGAAGCGCTCGACTAAGCCGGTGGTGTAATAAGGTCAGCCAATGAACACCAAAAACGGTGGACTGTGAGAGGTAATTCGTGGAGTAGCAAATTTTTGTACAGTGGCAGGAGAAAGTATGATGAACTACTTACCAGAAATGCTGACCGAAGTTTTCTGAGTGTGAGAGTGTTTGAAAATCGCTTTTGTACGTGTTTCTGGAATTACTCGAAAACCACCATCTCGAAAGAAAACGTATTCCACTAAAATTTTAACTCATTTAATTTCCTACAAAAAGGTAGTGTTAATTTTCTCTCTAGGGTAATGGTCTGCTCGTAGCGAGCGAGAAGGCCAGGTATGACGTTGTGGGTTGCATAAAAAGTGATCGGTAGAGGCAAGTGAATCGGCCTGTGTATATGACTACGTTCAGGTTCGCCGCACCAATACACTCAAAACCAGAGTGCGCTGGCGCAGTGGCTACCACATTGGACCCGCATTCGGGAGGACAACGGTTCGAATTACCGTCTGGCCATGCATATTTGGATTTTCTGTGATTCCCCTAAATCGCTTACAGCAAATTCCGTGATGGTTCTTTTTAAAGAGCACAGCCGATTTCCTTCCCCTTTCCTTCCTAATTCGAGCTTATTCTCAGTCTCTAACGATTTCGTTTTGACGGGTCGCTAAACTCTACCATCCTTGCTTCCTTCCTTCACGGTTACCACTAATCGGCTCTACCACTGAATGTGAACCCCGTTTGAAAACACAACTAAGTTCTATTCTACAACTTTTACACTTTGCGAAATACTGATCGCAACAAAAACTGTATCATAATGGACCCAACATATTTCACTACACTTAGTAAAACGTTCTCTATAATTTCTCTCACTTTCGACGTCGGATTTTTTTTTTACGTCACGTAAACGGTGTACTCGGCACAAATTTAGTTTTTCAGCGGTAGGTTTCTCAGCGCATGGATTAAAACATGATATACTCGTAGAAGCTGCAGTAATCTTTCCTCTCTTACAACAATGTATTGTTTGCTGTTGGCAAATAAGTGTTTTTCAGGTTGAAATGTATCTGATTTTATTTCAGGTGAAAACACCAACAAAGTTCTGAACGAGAACTGGAAAGCACTCGTTGAAGAGGTAGGTCCGGCAATGTACGAATCGTACCGAGCCATAGCACAGAACCTGGTGGACACGCTGTTTGACGGGGTGCCATACAGGAAGGTGATCCTAGAGTAAGACGCCCACCACCTGCGGTCAAGTTTCACAGCTGTCAGACGGCTACGTCAAGAACATTTGCTGTGACATTACTGAATGAGAGGACGGTCTCTTGGCGCGGAATTGTACGCGGAATTGGAAGAAGCTTTTGAAATAATATATTTAAAAAAAATGTCGTAATTCGCTATGAAGACGTATACTTGAGATACCTAAATAGTAAAAGCGGCTATCGCTACAAATTAAAAGGCCAGAGAAATTGTAAACCTTATTGTGGGTCTTACTTCAGGTAATAATATTCGATTTACTTACACGTCATGTTGGAGAGCAAGTTATGTAGTGGTCAGTTCAGTGAATAAACATGAGATATTCAGACAAAAAGACCAAATACATAATACTTAGATTTATACAGGTGTTTAAATGTGCTAATTGTATAAATAAAAAGATGAAGTGTGCAAATTGTTGCATTCGATACACTGTAATTACATTTTATTTTCCCTAAATAATTTCCTGCATGCCACATCTAAGTTTCATTTGTTTATACTGTTATTTCACATTTTATCGCACTTCCACTGTTAGTAAAAATTACAGTGTGTTTGTTACGTGAGTAACATATAATAGTATCAGTAATAATCATATTCGGTTTAGTCAGGAAAATGTGATTTTAAGAGACATCAGTCTTGTTAACAGTAAGCAATTTCCTATTTATGTGCCTGTCGAATGTAAGAAGTCATACATGGCAGAAACGCATAACACCAGTACAGGAGGAATCAATGTGAAGAAGGAGTTGATTGATCAGAGGAAGAGTGAGAAATAATAGGGTGTTTTTTAGCAGATGAGATGAAAAAAATCCAGAAAGATAACATGAAGAGGATAGCACAGAGAAAGAAGCTACGCCAGTGATGAAAAATACAGATTTGCATTCAGAGTGATTTTGGATAACAGACAGGTCATAGAGTACTTTATTCCACAATCGTACAGTGAAGAAAGAAATGGAGAAAGATTTGATGTGTTCAGACGTACAGCCACGATGCTGGACAAATGTAATCTGGTATTGCGTTTATGGAATGATGATACATATTAGGCACTTGCTGTTACCTGAGGCTGTGCTCAATTACAGGAGTTTTGTTATGATGGTTGATGGTAAGTAAGCTATTGTGTGAGCAATAACATCAGATGTACTCATGTGCCTTACTTTTTGAGTAGCATAGCTCTTGCAGTGCAACCTACTCATCCCCCTCCCACCCGCCCCCGCCCCCGCCACCATTTCCCAAGTTGACCAACCTGCATGATGCGCCAGTATGAGCAGCCTCGCTGTGCGTGCAGGGGTTCAACTGGTTCAACTGGCTCTGAGCACTATGGTACTTAACAGCTATGGTCATCAGTCCCCTAGAACTTTGAACTACTTAAACCTAACTAACCTAAGGACATCACACAACACCCAGTCATCACGAGGCAGAGAAAATCCCTGTCCCCACCGGGAATCGAACCCGGGAATGCGTGCAGAGGAGCACGGGCAAGAGCGCACATCTATGCATCGTTCTGATGAAGTAGCTATGCATTATAAAACATGTTTATTAAGCAACAAACAGTGTGGGTTAAAAATATTGAAGTTTGCATAAGCATTGCTTTCATTTCTTTCAATCAAATAGTGTGGCACATACATGTAAACCTATAAAAGCATTTGCAGAAATATCATTAAGATCAAAAGTCAAAGACTAAACATCTTTTTCAATAAGTAGATATTTTTTCTGTAATTCGTGCAATATGGAAGTTTTATGACAGTCACGCCACTGCACCTACTTTTTGTTAACCACAGAGCGGGCAGCAAGTGACAGTTCTGAATACGATATCGGATGAGTGCGAATACTAACCGTTATGTTTATTTTCAAGATAGTTGCTACAACAGGGATTGTATTTAGTGCCATAAAAATCTACAATAAGTAAGAACTGGTACCACAATTGTCATTCTATGGTTTCCTAAGAATCTCTGTGAGGTACAAGACGGTACATTACAAGACAGTTTATTTACATTTCTCTTATAAAGATATTTACTAAAAATGTCGTTTTCAACTAATAACAAAAAAACTGCTGTATACATCAGAAGACTTGACCTTTCGCAGAAGGACTTCGTATGTCTACATAACAAAGCGAACTTTTGTTCGCTACACTTTCAGTCACATCAGCGAATATGGAACATGGAAAATCTATGTGGAATATAGTACCTACATCATTTAACGTACCAAAGAAGCCACCACACTATTAGCTTAAGGGAAAACCAAATCGTCAAAACTAATAAGACTGTTTCCCAACACAGAAGAAATCTATTCCTCTATTGTTGCTAAATCCGAGCTATAAACGGCAAGAGGCAAGAGTCTTCAACATATTCGCTTTTGAAGCAAAAGGAATTGCATTTCCAAAAATGATCGTGTATTAGAAACTCGAGTGAATGGGTGAATCGTTAGACTCCATACTTTTTTTTTAATTTCAAGGAAAGTGCCTATAATAATAATAATAACAGACAACAACACAAATATTTTCTTCTCATGCTTGAAATGTGTGTTTACATTTTCTTGCTTTCAGCGGAGTAATCCGCAAGTATACACATACTCCAAAGTACTACTTTGTGAATAATTTCTAGCCTATGTCATTGAATCAGTGTGATTTTACTGTTTTTACTTGTATTTCCCGATAATTCGCGTCGCTTGGTAATTTAGTACCGCATGGAACGCAAAATTAAGACAACCTTTTCGTCAATGAAGCAGAAAATAATTTTTAAAAAAATTATTCTTATGACGCATGTGACTGACTGCTATCTCTCCGCCTCGAGTGCTAGTGTCGCTCCAGCTGTCAAACGGTAACAGCATTCGCACCAGAGAGTGCCTCGACCATACGCTCTGGATTGTGGTAATATCCTTTAAATCAGTCAGTATCATACATTTATTTCGTCGAAATTGGTTCAGCGGGTTGGTCATGAAGACGTAACAGACGGAAATACTGTAGCTTTTGTATTATTAGTATCGATAAAATTTCAGCTATGGCAATTTTATAGCGGTTCGATTTTGAGAAATTACAGGCTATCCGGTGCCCCAGGCTATACGCAAGTTACCTTTGACAATCTTATGAAAATTCATCTAGAGTTTTGGGGAAGTTGTTCAGACAAACAGAGAAACACGAGATTTTTAGTTATTTGTTATTAGTATAGATGTGAGGAGAGGTATTAAGGAGTTCAGTGACTAAGTAACCGCATAAGTAGATACAAGAAGTGAAAATCTCGCTACCTATCTCGCCGTATCCAACTTATTACAGCCCATTCCTCCGCAAGAAGTGAAACTAGAGAAGGTAGTGATGTTGGATGATGCGGTCCGAAGGGAAGTCGATATTCTAACTCATTCTAAAACTGTTCCATCGTGTTCAGATCTGGAATGTTATTGTCATGCTGATACAATCATTCACAGTCTCTGCACTGTTCTTCTACTGTCCGCAATACACAATGATGTAAAATATTTTCATATCTTTCCACATTTCAGGTTTTCTTAAGCACAATAAGGAGTCCACACTGTAATCACGAGAAACACAGCCACACTGTGACAACACGCCCTCTATATTTCACTGTTGGCACTATATGTTACGACAGGTAAAGTTATCCAGGCATTCGCCAAACCCGAGCCTTTCCATCAGATTTCCAAAGGGTACAGTGTCATTCATCATTCAAAATAACTCGTTTCCCTCGTCTACCGTGCAGTGGTATCGTTCTTTACACCGTCTCAAGGTCGCTTAGCACTGACCACACAACTATGTAGGTATGTAAGGAGAGATGAAGCACAGATCGATGACGCCATCGATGACGCCATCGATGATTCATGGGTTTCCTCCCACCCCACACCCGAACCGCCACCCCTCCACAGCTGCCACTCTACCATCCCCATCCCACCCCACACCCATCACACCTGCAGCCCAACTCCATACACTCAATACCACCCACACCCCATCTAACCACCGTCTGACAAACGTCAACTGAGCTGTTTAAAATGGCGGACAGTTCAAATTTTTGTGGGAAATTCAAAAAATACCCCAATAGCACGAGTGTGTTTCATGTGATAGTAGGGCTATTATCCTAAGTATAAATTGGTGGTAAATTCAAAATGGGGCATTGCCATGCTGGCTGACTTGGAATACTGACATTGGCTCTATGACATCACAGTCTAAGACTTGGAATACAAGCATCAGCCTAACTACGATGTCGGAATTCAAGATGTCTGACCTGGAATACAAGATGGCGACTAGGGCATACTAGCATAACTCTATGACGTCGCAATTCAACTCAGACCTATTAGACTATTTACAACAGTGTTGAACTCTGGCATGCTGACCCAGAATTGATCTACAGGCGTGGCCCTAGTAAGACGTCATAATCCGAGATGGGTGACCAGGAATATAAGATGGCGATCGAAAGTGGCGACCAGGGCATACTGAGGCAGGCTCTATATCGCCATTATCTGAGTTCTGAAATACTGGCACTATGACGTTAACGTGATGTCCAGTACTTAACACTAGGAAATCTAACTAACTTTGTTGTCTCTTGACAGTCTATGGTATTATCACTATGACTGGAAGTAATTATGCCGCCGGCCGAAGAACCCGAACAGAAGCCAACAGGCAGTTTGTCAACAAGTGGCCACGAAAGCCTTAACAATTTTGTAATTATCCACACACTGACTGTCCTGCTTCCCTATAAATTGCAACTCTAAACCAGAAATGTTGTCCTCTGAGCCAAACTCGCAGAACTGTGCTCTGTAGCGTAATTCAGGAAACGAACTGACCTAGCTGCTGGCCTAACCTACTGCCTGACTGGAAGATCTCTACTGTCAGATGTGTCCGTGGCGTGTTGTGTTTTGTGCTTATTAGTGGAAGGACTCCATTTCTGGCAGTACTAGGCAGAAGCACTGTTGACAAAGCTCTCTTCGGTAGCTATCTACACTACCGGCGGACGAATCCGACACGCTGATCGACGTGGTGACAGAAGTAGAAAATGGACCGTAATAGCGAGCGCCATCTGGATGCTGCTTCTCGGAAATGAGAGGATGAGTGCCGGCCTCTCATAGTACTCTTGTGTACCTGTTGAGTCACATGGACAACAGAATTATCTGTTAAAAAGATCTTGTAGTTACCTGTACAGAATTAAGGGGGTTCCGTCATCTTGATACTACGTAGAGTGCCTATATCCAATGGAAAGACTTGCAATAACTGAGCGTCCATGTTTGTAAGTAAATACACTTGTGGCTGTTTATAGTTGCACCAGAATGTAATGCCAGTAATTTCATCTCTCTGTGTGTGTGTGTGTGTGTGTGTGTGTGTGTGTGTGTGTGTGTGTGTGTGTCAACTGTGGCTTGTGTTCCACCAGTACCCGTGGCGAGTGTGCACTCAGTAATAATATAGTTTCTTCTGCAAGATTCCCAAGCAGGGGTTGTTGACGGGATCTCGGTAGCACGTGTGGTCTCCTGCCGGCCGGAGTGGCCGTGCGGTTCTAGGCGCTACAGTCTGGAACCGAGCGACCGCTATGGTCGCAGGTTCAAATCCTGCCTCGGGCATGGATGTGTGTGATGTCCTTAGGTTAGTTAGGTTCAATTAGTTCTAAGTTCTAGGCGACTGATGACCTCAGAAGTTAAGTCGCATAGTGCTCAGAGCCATTTGAACCATTTGTGGGCTCCTAAGCACCAGTTTGTACCTCAGCGTAAGACCTGGTGATGTGCTCGGCCTGCAGCAGTACGTGCGTGCTGCATCAGCGGAATGCCAAAGCGGGCGCGGCACTATGTTGATGTTCTATAGATGGCTCTGTGGGACCAGCTGCTTGAGTCGCAGTGCCCGTATACAGAAGGCCTAGTGCGCACATAGCACTGAATCCAGGGCTCTTAGAGACACCTGCAGTGCTGGAAGGAGACACTGTACAGGACGTTCTCCCGTATCAAGACCAAGGATCATGAGGACTATCGGCGGTTTGTAGACCAGCAGCCAGGTGATGACGCTGTTAGGCTAAGCTGACGCTGCTTCGCCTCACGTAGGAGTGCAAACGATGTCAGCTGGTGTCGAAAGTCCTAAAAAAAGCCTTACTGCTGAACGTCGAGTATTTTCATTGTGATGACAAAGTCATGGGATAACTGCTAATATCGTGTGGACCTTTTTCTCAGCTTAGTGCAGCAACTCGACGTGACATGGACTCAACAAGTCGTAGGAAGTCCCCTACAGCAATAATGAGCTATGCTGTCTCTATAGCCGTCCATAATTGCGAAAGTGTCGCCAGTGCAGGATTTTGTACATAAATTGACCTCTAGATTAGTTCCCATAAATGTTTAATGGGATTGATGTTGGGCGAACTAGGTGGCCGAATTGTTCGCTTGAATGTCCACAATGTTCCTGAAACCAGAAGCGAACTATTGTGTCCTAGTGACAATTCCATCGTTGTTTGGGAACATGAAGTCCATGAACAGCTGCAAATTGTCTCCAAGTAGCCGAACACAAACATTTCCAGTCATCGATCGGTTCAGTAGGACCAGAGGATCCAGTTCATTCAATGAAAACTCAGCCCACACCATTACGGAGCCTCCACTGCCTTGCGCACTGCCTTGTCGACGAATTGGGTCAATGGCTTCAGCGGGGCTGTCCCACACTCGAACGCCACTATCAGCTGTTACCAACTAAAATCTGGACTGCAGTGAACACATAGTGTGTTGTGGGGCGATAACTCTGTTGTATAAATAATTCAAAAGCCAAGATCGCTTAAACACTGTTTACTAGATAATGGTCACGATCCCAAGAGAGGCGTTGCAGATGATGTCGTGCTGTTAGCAAAGGCATTCGCGTCGATCGTCTGCTGCCACAGCCCATTAACGACAGATTTCACCGAAGTGTCCTAACGGGTACGTTTGTCGCACGTCCCATATTTATTTCTGCAGTTATTTCACGCAGTGCTAATTGTATGGTAGAACTGGCAACTCTATGCAAACGACACTTCTCTCGGGCGTTAAGTGAAGGGTGTCGGCCACTGCGTTTTCCGTGGTGAGAGCTAATGCATGACATTTAGTATTCTTGGCACACTCTTAACGCTGAGTATTGCAGAACGTTGACTTCCCTAACGATTTTAGAAATGGCATGTCCCATGCGTTTAGCTCCAACTACCATTCTGGGTTCAAAGTCAGTCAATTCCAGTCATGCGGCCATAATCACGACGGAAACCGTTATCACATGAATCACCTAAGTACAAATGACAGTTCCGCCAATGCATTGCTCTTTCATACCTTGTGCACGCGGTACTACCGCCGACTGTATGGGTGCAAATCTCTGTCCCATGACTTTTGTCACCTCGGTGTGTAGTTGCTGTGCCCATCTCCATTGTGACAGTGCCCCTCCCCCCAATCCCCACCCTATCCCTCTGGACACATAGGCAAGTGGAAATCTAGCCCACCACTGCAGTGGACTGTGGTATTGCATCATGCTATGCTACCAGTAATATAGTAACAGTACCAGTATTTTCTGAGTGGGTTGTGAAGTCTACTCGGAAGTTGTTTCCACAATAAATAGAACAAGGACTAATTATGTTTTTTTATGTATTTGTTTAATCTGTTTTGTTTTACGGCCATCAGGTGTTCTCTTACGTCGGACCAGGATTTTACACAAAGAGTTCCTTTTTCACATCATAGTTACATATGAAATAACAGTTTTAATATGACAAATATTATTAAATTGATCTGAGTGTTTAAAGTGACTGTGAGATAATAAAGTTAAAAATGCAAATATTTCCGCTACTGTTCCTGCTGACACTATTAGTGATAATAGCAATAACAACAATAATAATAGTGGCAGATATAAAAAACGTATGGGGGTACAAAATCGATGTTTTCTGATATAGCGAGTTCTGGTGTAAAGAAATTTAAGTAGATTGCACCAACTAAGAGCACTAGATTTGGCTGGAAAGAAAGATGTACAAAAGTAACGAGTGTGTGCAGTGAATATGGTAATTACTATTGCTGCTTCAGCGGATGTGTTTCTAAGTGTCTTCTGAAACTGGAGATTTTATTCAGTTCTCTAATATGATGTGTAAAGTTATGCCAGAGTCGAGTTCCTGTTACTGAGAAGGACTTTGAGAAAGTGGCTAAAAGATGGAGCGTACTAGATAACACAGGGAAAAGAAAGATGACACAAATCAATACCGCTGCACCTGTCCTCCAAACCCACCCAAAAGTCCGCAAACGGAATCTTCCTGTGAGACCTATGTTGGATTTCAGAAAATCCTCCACATACAAGCTTCCAATATACGTGTTAAAATTACTCTCTGAAAATTTCAAAGTACAAGAAGACAGAATCATTAAAAATACTACACAGCTAATACAACAAATAAAAGATATAACATTCCCAGACACAGCAACACTACTCTCATTTGATATAGAAAGATGTATTCCAACAAACCAGTAACAGAAACAACAGAAATCATAGATAAGAAACTCAAAGCTTCTAGTTAACTCCCTGGTGAACAGATTAAGGAAATATGCACATTAATAAAGCTCATAACAGAATAAAATTACTTCCAATTCAATAATGAACTTTATTTACAAGAAGATGGATTACCAATGGCGTCCCCAGTTTCAGTAGGCCTAGCAAATAATTTTGTAAACCGCAATGAACAAATCATTTTCACAAAAATAGTAGCAAAGGAATACAACATATTATATTGGTTCAGGTAATATGGACGATATCCTTTGCCTGAAAGATGAACCACAAACGACAGTTGAAAAACTACATACTGGCATCAACAAGATACATACAGAGAACAGAACAACCAAATTAACTTTCTGTATACAACGATCAAAAAACAAAACAATGAGCATATGTTTTTTAATTTACCAATAACCCATAGCAACGGACATTATCGTTCCCCAAAGCAAGCAGCACTGCGACACATGCTCCATAGACTCAATACAGTGCCACTCAACAGAGAAAATTACCAGAAAGAACTGGACATAACAATGCAGATAGCACAAAATACTGGTTACAATAGTAACGTAGTCACAAAGCTAAACAACTAAATTAAAAGTAAAAGAAAATCAGAAAGCACCAAACCACAGACAACAACACAACAGAACTAAACACAAACACGCAGACCCATAACAACTACTCAGGATAATCAGAAAAGATGAAAGAAAACACAAGATTGTACACAATGACATACAAACACAAATCATCGATAAAAGCACTAAAATTCTCAAAAGACAGGGAATAAACATAACATACAGACAACTCTATACAAAAAACACCCCAAAACTGGCAAAAAACAGAGACATATACCAGGAAACAGGTATATATGAACTAGAGTGTAACACTTGTGAAGGCGGATACATAGGACAAGCAGATAGAACATTGGATGCCAGATACAAGGAACACATGACAGCCTGGAAATATGGGACAAATCACTCCACATTTTCAGAACACCTAAGAGAACATGACCACAAACCAACCACTATAGAACAAGACATGAAAATACAATAAAAGACACCTCCTAACACTGCAATAAAATTACTACATACAGAAGACCAAAACAGAAAAGGAAACCCTGTTGAATGATTAAGTACACATGCCAAGCAATTCATTGTTTACACTAATAGATAAAATAATAGAAGAACGCTCCCAAAGAGGATTAATGTAATAATAGCGTCCAATATAATAATATACCACCGAATATCTTTATACTCACTTATCCATAGCCGCTACGCAGAACATTGAAACGAAAAGTCAAATCAGCTGTCACCAAAGCTTGCAACCATTCGCTAACAGCTAGTACATTCATATTCAACACCATACAATTCAAACCACCCCCCCCCCCCACCTCTCCAACACACACGCACACAGAACTCTCCTCAGCTCTCTCTCTATCTCTCTCTCTCTCACTCATACACACACACACGATATAAATATCATGAAAATAAGTTGGTTTTGAACATATACTTCGCTAGGTTGGCAAAGAGTAGGTAAGTACAACAAAGATGAGGAAACACATAATGGAGTTGCAATATTTACGTTGTTAAAAGCAGTGCCCAAACAAATAGTTATATCGACTGGCTAAAGAACAATAGTACACCGCCGGCCGGTGTGGCCGAGCGCTTCTAAGCGCTTCAGTCTAGAACCGCGCGACCGCTACGGTCGCAGGTTCGAATCCTGCCTCGGGCATGGATGTTTGTGATGTCCTTAGCTTAGTTAGATTTAAGTAGCTCTAAGTTCTAGGGGACTGATGACCTCAGATGTTAAGTCCCATAGTGCTCAGAGCCATTTTTTGAATAGTACACCACAAAGAAGAAGGAAAAACATGGTGAATAGTGGGAAAAAGGTCAGAACTCAAAGTTGTTCTTATATGTCGGTAATAAAGTGATAGTGCGATCTACAGACTAGATGAGAGAAAACGCAGATTAGCAAATCGTAAGTAATTTGCTTTTTACATAAAAATTGCGACGTGAACTGTTTGATAGCCCAAAATAACAAAACTGTATCGTTATAGATCTGACTGATGATGCCTTAGGACAAGAAACAGGCGAAACACGTTTGAGAAAAATAAATTAAATAGCAGCAGGAAAAGGCAGTTTTATTTACAAAATAAGTGTTTCTATGGTTGCTGCGGAGGATGGCCAAGCAGACAAACTTGTTATGATGGTCTTTATTTCATTGACTGCTTCACAACCTTTGCCATCTGGATCTATCCCACCAATACCGGCTTTTCTGAATTGCGCAGGTGGGAATTCTACCAGCAATATATCGAATGTTCTCACCACTTTCCTGGCATCAGCCTTTGTTAGTCACTGTCTTACCCATCAAGCCGCTTCCCTGTTCCCATTCAAGCACTTCACAGCTCTCTGTTCCACCAATGCGCGCTCAGTCTTTTTGCTTCTCTCCCTTTCCTCTCCCCCCCCCCCTCCACAGTGTGTAACACAATCCCCCATCCGACCCCAGCCTCTTCCTTACCCCCACCACCAGATGCCTCACCCATAATGCGCTGCTGCTCGCAATCTGGCCTCAGCAGCCAGAGACTATGGTCATATGGGTGTGAGTTGTGTCTGGTTGAGTGTGTGTGTGTGCGCGCGCGCTCGTGTGTGTGTGTGAGTGAGTGTGTGTGTGCATGTGTGTGGGTGTGTGGGTGTGTGTGTGTGTAGATTGTCTACTTTTGACGAAAGCCTTGTTAGCTGAAAGCTCATGTTCTGACAGTCTTTTTATTGTTCTATCCATAACTCAGTATCTCCGCTTTATGGTGAGTAGCAACGATCGCCTTCATAATATTGTTACATTCCATCCCAGATTCTCCTTCATTCCATTTATGAATACTGATTGACATGAGTGTGAACATTCTGCTGCTTGACAGAACCAATGGTGGTGATGAATACTTGGAAGAGTGATCTGAGTCACAATACCAGGTCTCGTTGAATGCTGCCGTAGATTAACAGCATTATTAACATTAAAATTGAACGTATTCTGTTAAAAATGAGATTTACTTTAGTGATAGTCCACTTTTTATTGTAATGTCTCTTCGCTCATCTCATTCCCTATCCTGCAGAGTCGCTACGTGCCTATTATTAAAAAAAAAATCAAATGTGTGTGAAATCTTATTGGACTTAACTGCTAAGGTCATCAGTCCCTAAGCCTGAACACTTTCCTAAGGACAAACACACACACCCACGCCCGAGGGAGGACTCGAACCTCCGCCAGGACAAGTCGCACAGTCCATCACTTTAGCGCCCCAGACCGCTCGGCTAATCCCGTGCGGCTCTTACCAAATGTGAGGAGTTTTTCCCTCTCTCTCGAATGGTTCAAATGGCTCTGAGCACTATGGGACTTAACTGCTGAGGTCATCAGTCCCCTAGAACTTAGAACTACTTAAGCCTAACTACCCTAAGGACATCACACACATCCGTGCCCGAGGCAGGATTCGAACTTGCAAACGTAGCGGTTGCTACGAAGCGCCTAGAACCGCTCGGCCACTCCGTCCGACCCTCTCTCTCAGCGGCCAAGCTGGGGTAATACTCCTTAAAAACACTTAAAGGTCTCTGAAACATGATGGGACAATATACGGGATATGATAATTAGAGTTTCAGGTTCAAAATGCTGTAGTCAGAGAACCACTTCTCAGAATTACGTCCAATTCGAATCGCGTATTATTAACACAGAGGGAAACGTCATGAAAGGAAAAAAAGCTAACGAAAATTCGAGCAATAGATAGCGCCGTAAGCGAGAATATGCACACTAGCAGACGTGTGGTAAAAAGCTGTCATCATTTGTGTCTGAGACGACCAGCACGTCTATTTCCATGAAGGATGGCGCACTGCTGGTAAAACCATTTACCAAAATGGTGACTGCCCCAGCAGCCCTGCAGAACTACTGCCACTCAAGGGCATGAAGAAAGGCATTGGTCTGATGTCTGCTATGTGTCTGGAGAAAATGATTAAACAATTCTAAAACAGAGCTTCTTTTGAAGAGCAATGTGGCAGAGGGAGGGAAGCAGTTAGTCCGACGTCTGTCGAAGATGTGGCCACAACAATGCAGAAGGGGTCGAACGGCAGTGTGCAAACATGCAGTGCATAGATTCTTGCCCGACTGTTGGACGTACCTGCGAGCAAGGCGCATAAAACCCTACGAAACATCCATTTCATACGAAAAAATCCATATGTCCATCAAGGTGACTGTCGGAGCTGGTTTACGGCATCGTTAATCGTAGGGTCCTATTTTTCGAGGCATTAGTCCTGCGGCTCTTGTTGCTTATGCCGTCACTGATAAACGCTATTAGAGACTTTTGAGCATCAAAGTCATTCCAACCCTTGAACTGCGTGGATGTGTGTGTAGGACCATTTTTATGCAATATGGCACTCCTCTGCACATTGCGCTGACAGTGAATCGGCTGCAGAGGCATCTCTGGTATGCTAGAATTACCAGCCGTCATTTCCCTACAGCCTGGCAGCCCATATCAGCTGATCTTTACCTGACTTTTGGCTACCTGAAAAATGTTGTGTTCAGTGCTCCAGTTACTAAGAGTGCTGAAATGAGGGCACACATTACGCAACACATTCTGATAGTGACCCGCGAGACACTTCGATCTGTTGTGGAACATACTTTCTCTCGATTTCAACTTGTGAGAGAAAACGGTTTCATCATAGGCTGCTCCTGTCTCACAACAATTAGAAACCGATATAGTTTTGCTTTTCATGCGATTTTTGGCCATTGGACAATTAAAAACCGATCTTATTTTATTCTTATATTGTTTTGGTCTCAAAACAGTCAAAAACTGATTTTTCCCATCCGCTGTGGTGAATGGGCTTACCTAACTAACCGTGCCACAACTGTTCACTGAACAATGCGAATCATGTAATGCCGCGTAATGCGATTCAGCTGTTATTTATAGCCGACCCCATTTAAGTTAAGACGCTTACAGCTCCATCTACTGGTAAAAATATCGTTTTTTTCCTCCTGCGTCTATAATATGCTGTTCAAATTTGAGCGGAAGTTCTCTTTTTACAGAGTTTTTGAACCTGAATTTTAATTATTGACAGCCTGTACTTTGGAGATACTGTCCGAAGGCAGTACTAGCACTTCAGAAAAAAAAAAAAAAAACTACTCGTGTTCCTTTCTTGTTATTAAGAATCAAAGTGATGTAGAATTGTCTAAATGCTAATGCTTTCGTCGTATTGCTGTTATGAGCAGATCACGTAGACGCAATGAGCTTAAATGTGATTGATGCCCTACGAATTACGTAGGGCAATCTGGATGCACACTGAAGACATTTTACGAACACAACAGACTGACTGAGATAATAATTCTACATTTCGGAAGCATTTACGTGACAACTGATACCAAGTCATGGTAACGGACTCAGCTTTGAACACTTTCAACATCTTTCTTATTCTTGCTAAGAGCAAGCAGATGGATATATCGCAAAACATTCTGGATATGCTGTTAAATGACAGTCGGTCAAAACGGCTTACGTTAAGTGTATTGACATCGGAGAATAATATGACTCTACGATTTTAGTGGAACAAATCAGAGAAGTGCATTAAATCGGTCACAGGTGAGGAAATTTAAGACTTAGCGGAATGAAAGTAAGAGCATATGGACTATCAGACCAATTGTGTGATTGGATTGAAGAGTTCCTAGATAACAGAACGCAGCATGTCATTCTCAATGGAGAGAAGTCTTCCGAAGTAAGAGTGATTTCAGGTGTGCCGCAGGGGAGTGTCGTAGAACCGTTGCTATTCACAATATAGATAAATAACCTTGCGGATGACATCAGAAGTTCACTGAGGCTTTTTGCGGATTATGCTGTGGTATATCGAGAGGTTGTAACAATGGAAAATTGTACTGAAATGCAGGAGGATCTGCTGCGAATTGACGCATGGTGCAGGGAATGGCAATTGAATCCCAATCTAGACAAGAGTAATGTGCTGCGAATACATAGAAAGAAAGATCCCTTATCATTTAGCTATAGCAGGTCAGCAACTGTAATCAGTTAATTCCATAAATTATCTGGGAGTACGAATTAGGAGTGATTTAAAATGGAATGATCATATAAAGTTGATCGTCGGTAAAGCAGATGCCAGGCTGAGATTCATTGGAAGAATTCTAAGGAAATGCAATCCGAAAACAAAGGAAGTAGGTTACAGTACGCTTGTTCGCGCACTGCTTGAATACTGCTCAGCAGTGTGGGATCCGTACCAGATAGGGTTGATAGAAGAGATAGAGAAGATCCAACGGAGAGCAGCGCGCATCGTTACAGGATCATTTAGTAATCGCGAAAGCGTTACGGAGATGATAGATAAACTCCAGTGGAAGACTGCAGGAGAGACGCTCAGTAGCTCGGTACGGGCTTTTGTGGAAGTTTTGAGAACATGCCTTCACCGAGGAGTCAAGCAGTATGTTCCTCCCTTCTACGTATATCTCGCGAAGAGACCATGAGGATAAAATCAGAGAGATTAGAGCCCACACAGAGGCGTACCGACAATCCTTCTTTCCACGAACAATACGAGATTGGAATAGAAGGGAGAACCGATAGAGATACTCAAGGTACCCTCCGCCACACACCGTCAGGTGGATTGCGGAGTATGGATGTAGATGTAGATGTAGATGTAGAACATGAAACCCACAGAGTGGATGATAGAAAGAGTTTGTAATGTGAAGAGGGATTTACTCAGTGGTCGCCACCCCAAGTTTCTGTGGAGGGACCGCTGAGGAACCTCAGGTGGAGCGCTTCGAAACTGGTGTGGGTTCCCACGCAGCAGGTGCTGCCGGAGAACAGGCGTGGACGCCAGTAGCTGCCCTGCCCGGACAGCGCACGCACACACACATACGATGCGTCGCTGCGCCCGCTCCACACTACTGCTTCTGCTGCTGTGTGCGGCTCATCTAGCCAGAGGCCGCGATTTGCGTGAGTACCACACCGGCTCCAGTAGCTCTTTTTCTGTACGTTCGCACACTATCACAATATTAGCTGAGAATGTATGTAGGCCCAGATGTAAGCCGCGCGGGGTAGCCGCGTGGTCTAGGGCGTCTTGTCACGGTCCTCGCCGTTCCCCCCGTCGGAAGTTCGACATGACATGAGTGTGTGTCGTCCTTAGCGTAAGTTACTTTAGGTTATATTAAATAGTGTGTAAGCTTAGGGACCGATGACCTTAGCGGTTTGGTCCCACAATACCTTACCACAAATTTCCAAATTTCCCAGATGTAAAACAACATCTTGCACCATGGTGTAGGCCACAGGCTCGTTCCCCCTTCTAAGTATCCAGCCATCTTTTTCTTGATCTTCCTATGGATTTTGCACCCGAAGGTCTGCAATTTAAGGCTTCTTTTCGTAGTCTTGAATCTGCCATTTTTTGCAGATATTCGAGCCAGTTTTGTCGATTATAATCGATCTCCTGATTTATAACATATATCCCATTCTCTGCTCTAATGTCTTCGTTTCTTAGTCTGTCTAATCTTGTACAGACCTTAACTCCTCTAGAAATTTCATTTCTACCCCTCGGAATCCACTTTCTTGCTTTTTAGTAACTGTCCAAGTTTCACTTCCAAATGGGAATATGTGGGTGACCATAGCCATAAATCTAGAAGTTTGTATCTTTTCTCACTTTACTTCTCAATGTTCTGTTGACTGTTCCGCATATCATTTGATTTTTGTATAGTTTGTTGTCAATGTCAAGTTCATTCTGGTAGCTTATAATATTTCCCAGGTAACTGAAGTAGTACCTTGTTCAGTGGTTTTCTGTAACGTTCATAGTATTCAGCAATTTTGTCCATTTGAAAGCCGGCCGGTGTGGCCGTGCGGTTCTAGGCGCTTCAGTCCGGAACCACGCTGCTGCTACGGTCGCAGGTTCGGATCCTGCCTCGGTCATGGATGTGTGTGATGTTCTTAGGTTAGTTAGGTTTAAGTAGTTCAAAAGTTCTAGGGGATTGAAGACCTCAGATGTTAAGTCCCATAGTGCTCAGAGCCATTTGAACCATTGTTTTGCCATTTGAAAGCCATCACTTCTGTTTTTGGAATGGATATTTTCGTACTGTATTCTTTAGAGCGAGGACGCGCTATCCTGTACAGTAGCAAGATCGTCTACAAAAAGTACCGTGTTAAAAAAAATATGTTTCCATATCTCATTCATTAATGTATAAGTGTAGGTGATAAGTTACACCGTTGTCGGACCCCTTAGTTTGTCTGTATGTTTTCCGATATAGCATAGATAGTCTTCATTTTTTTCTCTGTACCTCTCCGTAGGCTATCAGTTGCCTTTATTATTTGTCGAACATATCCTTTCTTGTGTAATATGTTTCACAATGGTTTCCTACCTACATGGTTAAAGGCTTTTTCTAAGTCCCTTCATGCGACGTGTGTTTCCGCTACTGAACTCTCTCAGATTAATAGGTGGTGTAATTTGTTGTATTTATCTACATCATATGAAGATGGTATCTGTTCCCGAAAGAACAGATGCTATTGATGGCCGTGCAGCTTCTCTAGAATGAAATGATAACTAAATCGAAACCCTTAGCTGCCGACAGGTGTTGTTTATATACATCAAAGGGGACAGCTGAAAATGTATGCTTATTTTTACATAAAGTATATAGTTAGCAATTATTAGTATTAATATATGTTTTAACTTGCTGCAACTCTGTTTCACAAATTTTATGATGTAAAGTTGCGTCTCTGCTTAATATATCACCGTTACTGTTGAACTAATGGGTCGTTAGAATACAAAAGTGGACGGTAGGCAAAGAAGATTCAACACCCGCGATCTTGGTGATTTCTTTTCCAACATAGTGTGAAATTTCTCACTACAATACTGAAACGAAACACTCCAAAAAACGGCCACATGATCACTTTTAGGCATTATCGGTGTTAATACCGTACTCCATCAGAGACATGAACTGAAACACAGTTGCCTTACACGTAACCATAATTATTCTTCGAGTAAAAATTAAAAAACAGCTTCACAGACCAGCCTCGTGGTATTTAGGACAAGGTCTGTCGACTGTGAGAAACCGGTTAGTGGCGTCAGACGTCCGCCGTGACCGTGATGTAATCCAGCAGACGAGATCACTCCAAGCATGTCTGCAAGACACCTCGAAAAATAAAAAATAAAAAAATGTTGTTAATATTTCCGGATCTTAGGGTTGCAGCACTGCACACCACAGCACGATGCGTGAAACTGAGTACGATCTCGAGGAACTTGCATGTACTGCAAAAAAAGTTACACCGAAGAGAAGGATAACTGTCGTGTTGACGCAGCGTGTATGTACGACGTAGTCAAAGCAAACAGGTTTCTCCAGAAATTGGTGAGAAACTGGACAGCTGCGGACACGACGCTCAACTAACGAGTAAGAAACAAGACGCATAGCCCTGACGTTGAAGATACAATGTTCCTCGAGTGACTGACAACTATCAACATCCAATCGATCAGCTGCAATGGACTGGGCGTGGCCAACAGCATCTGCATCCTTACCAACCGTAGGGTTTAAGTATTGTGTTCATCTGACTTCAGACCTTATACTTGCAAACCTCCGCTGTTATCAGTGGTAAAGGACGAGCTAATTGTCTTCAGAAATATCACGATAAAATATCACAATAAAATACAATACAATCACAATAAAATATCACAATAAAATCCGATAAGTAACATATTTGCATTATATGCCCTGTGACTTTAATTTTTCAGATAATTCATTGTTTTCAAAATACAACCATAAAGAAAAATTTTTAAAACGGTAAATTGTACCAAAAATTTTACTTTTAAAAATTCGTCAATGGTTACGTAACTTTATTTACTTGCAAACAGAGAGCACTCAATATTGGTTGGTGTAGAGTTACCTATAATTACTTCCTTGGTGCATTAACGAAACAGTGCTGCGAAACCTCCTAAAATACAAATTAAAAAGCTCCAAATGTTTCAGTGTTTGATGCTCTAAGATTTACTTTAATAATTTTTGCAATAATGAAATAGAAAACTCTCAAAAATTAATCACGATTCAGCTAAACATAAAAAGCATAGCAGGCATGTTACTACGGTACATAAACGATGTTAAGGGTGACCGTTAACATTTCATCATCAACCTATTGCGTAAATTCACATGAACTATAATAAAGGACACAACTTAACTTGGTTTACTGTAATAGATATTCACATTTATCTTATTAGCAATACCATTTTGAGCATATCTTCATTCAGGAACATATTCACATTCTTTATCTGAGTCTTAGCCACACCATCCTCTGATTCGTACAAATCGTCCATGGAATGGACTTTTTCCCTTTACGAACACAGCATGCTTTATTCCTCCTGGTAGTCATGTTTTTCGCAGTTGTCACCGTCTATATGCTCACATCCTGACAAAGCTGCCATTACCGAGGATCTGAAATGAGAGATGGATCTGCTATCTGTCGGTCTGTCGTGGAATTATGAGCTAATATGAATAAATCACATCATATCATACATTGAATAACTATGTCATCCACTGTCCCTCACCGTTCTTCTTCATTTATGTTTTCGATGGCTAGTGTAGACATCTGTAATCATGTTCATGCCTAAGCGTTTTAACTGATGAGTACTGTTTCAGTGCAGTTGGCATACTGAATACACGGAACAGACACGTAAGTGGTGTTGAGAGTCACAAGATCATAGCCGAGCGGTTTGTCAAAAAGAGTTATACATCGACAAAAGATGACAAATTTAAGACGTAATGACAGCTTTAAATACATAGAAAATTCTGCTGTCTGTCGGTTTAAGATGAAAACGAATCGTTGACATCAGAATCGTTAACGAAGATCAGCTGTGAATTTCATTCGAGATTTTGAATGACAGCATAACAGGTCAGTGATTTATACAGATCAGTGATTTATACCATTGCAAGTAGTTAAGGCTGCACACAATGAGTACGCTTTGAACTGGCTTCACGAATTACACGGACGGGTCCGCAGTTTTTCGGTTGTATCATTTTTTTCATGATACAACCGATGGATTCAAATGGTTCAAATGGCTCTGAGCACTATGGGACTTAACTTCTGAGGTCATCAGTCCCCTAGAAGTTAAAACTACTTAAACCTTACTAACCTAAGGACATCACACACATCCATGCCCGAGGCAGGATTCGAACCTTCGACCGTAGCAACAGCGGGGTTCCGGACGGAAGAGCCTAGAACCGCTCGGCCGCAGCGGCTGTCTCGATGGATTCCTATGTATGTTTGTGCACTGAATCCAAAAATGACTTTAGTTTTTCTTTCCATCACGTCAGAATTTTTTGTAAATCGCAATTTGTCAAAATGACTCACACATCAAAAAATGTCACAAATGTAAGACGTAGTGACAGCTATAAACACATGGCAAATTCTGCTATCTGTCAGCTTAAGATGATAACGAATCGCTGACATCACAAACAGGCCGATTCCAGCACTTTCGTTACTAAAAATGTTGTACATCTCAACTGTTAGTGTTGGCACAACCTACTTATGTATCCTCCTTGATCAAAAATGTCGGTGTCGGGGGATATTCGCTGAAAATCAAAGGTATAGTGACTGAGCTGGCGTCAAAAGGCAGTAAGAACTACATATCCTTTTGTTACATTTTTCGTTGAGGTGATTGTGTCAACGAGAAACGGATGTATAACATTGTTTGTGCTGCAAATATATCTTACGTATTTCGGTATAAAAATAGGAGACCAAAGCACAACGTGGGCACCCGACAATGTTGACTATACGTGTGTTGAAGGACTGAGACGGTGGTGAAAGGCTGAACAACATGCTTTCAGATTTGGCATTCCGATGGTGTGGCGAGAGCCAAAAAATCACAGAGCTGATTTACTTCTGTTCAACCGGTGTTCAAGGTTTCAGCATAAAGAATAAAAGAAACATCGTCTATCCAATCCTGCCATCTGATTTGCATCCTGTATCTCATGGTCCAGATGTACCAGTGCCAATGCAACCAGAACATCTACGTGAAACAGATGGTTCAGATATTGAATTAAATGAAGTAAAAGAAGATGAAAAAGAGGCGTACGAAGCTGGTAATTCTACACTGCAACCGTTTACACGAACTGAACTCAGCGATTTTATGTATGGCTTGCATCTGACCAAAGAGGCTTCAAACCTGTAAGACATTCAACGTTCCGCTCGAAAGCGGACCACTCATCAATTCGTCGAAACGATGTATTAAAGTTGTCCTGTTCACAACGGAAACAGATATACGTTAATATGCAAAGGGCACTCTATACACTGAAAAGAACGGTACGACAATTAACAATTTGTTTTCCAGACAATTAAGTACGACGATCGTAAGTGGATCGTGAATGGTGATATAAATGTAATATTGGTGATCCTTTGAGAGCAAGAGACGTACACGAAGTTTCTTTCTTCCTTATGTGAGTGGGATAGCACAGACAGCGAAAATAATTGGATATAGGGCTGCCCACAACAAGCTTCATTGGAAGCTGGAGAAAAAATGTGCTCCAAATACCTCTCATCAAGTCACAAAATTTCCCCTTACACCTCTACATATTAAATTAGGCTTGACGAACCACTATGTGAAAGCCTCACCAGAAGATGGTAAACATTTCCAGTGTATATGTAACAGATTTCCTGCCTGATCAACTGCGAAAGTAAAATAGGGTCTCTTTACCGCTCTAGACATTAAAAAACTTAGCAAAGACGGAAATTCTGAAAAAGGATAATAAAGATGCTGAAAAAGAAGCCTGGGTCGCCTTCTAATTAAGTTTCTGAGAAACAAGACAGATCCGAGTCTCAAGTCTGTCGTTGAGGCCAAGCTGCGGAAGTACCAAAATTTAGGCTGTTTCATGAGTTTGAAGGTTCATTTCCTACCTTCATATCTGGACTATATTCCTGAAAATCTTGTGTTGTTAGTGAAGAGATGGGCGAAGGATTATACCAAGATATTAAAGAAATAGAAAAGCGTTGCCAAGTAAGGTAGAATACTACAAAGATGGCTGACCGTTGCTGTATGTTCACGGAGATGATCCTAGAAGAGCACTTGCACGGAAAAGCCTGAAACAGGGCGCGGATGGTCCAAAGAGATGTCGAAACAACCATTAAAATCGTGTTTCTTATTTTTATATTCTATTATGCTACTGTCTATTATAAGCCGCAAAATAATACGTTTTTAACGAAACAAACCTATTTCACTGTCATTATGTCTCATATTTGTGACATTTTTCTACATACACTACATTTGACTAATTGCAGTTTGCAAAACAATTCTGACGTGATGGAATAGCATTCAGATCATTTTCGGGTTCAGCGCACCAGGATACGTAGGAATCAATCATTAAAAGTTACAAAACAGAACCATCGTAGGCTAGTGTTGTAAAATTCTCATATGTTTTCTGCTATTGTAAAATTTTCATCTTTACTGTACTGGAACGAAGAAGAATCAGGGCACTGTATGAAGTGTGAATAAGATCTTTGGCTGTGTTCAGTTTTATCTGTGCAGCACTGCAGCATTCTTGTTTAAGGCATAGTAGCGAGAATTTGAGTTTTTGAGAGAATGAGATCTGTTTTCTGTGAATCTCGGGGAAGCTATATGGACCACTTTATTACGGAGATGGAAACTAACTGGGATAGAGAATGTCAATGTCTAATGTCTAATTTCCAGTTTATTGCGCTACCAGTTTCGCCAATATTTTACACCTTCTTCAGGCCTTCTGACCGACGTGTGATAAGATTCCAACCTCTGTCCTGGTGACAGATGGTGTAATATATCGCTGAAACTGGTATCCCAGTAAAGTAACATATTGGAAATTAGACGGTTGAAAGATATTTTGATTTTACAAGCTCTACTGAGCAGTCGAGGTGCCGCAACCATCTCTGAAAAGATAGCCGTTCAGAGACGTCATTTGAATACTTTATGGTTGTTTACATTGATGGAGAATATTTTGAAGGAATTTTAAATCTAATGAAGGCATGGGCCAAAATGAAATATTTGTCAGAACAGTTCATTGTAAGAAATCTTTGTCCCTCAGATAACTAATAATTTCCATGATTAGTGAACTGGATGCTTTGTTTCTTGTTATATCATAAATTACGCAATTTATTGTGATATCTGTAATATTTGTAATGAGGGAATTTTATAACTGTTAGTCTTCTTAATTTATGCAGTCTCTTTGACAATAATCAGAATATGATTTCTGAAGAACCATTGTCTCAGAGTAATACCACCTCTATGTCCCATACTAAAGTTGTGAAGATTTTGCCTTGTGTGCATTGCACCTTACGCCACACGAACTGACAGATTATGATAAACAAAAAAATTTTGTGTAGATTTTGTATCTTTAGTTGCTACATCTGCTGATTTGTGTTTGCTTCCAAGAACATCAGTAATCCACACACAAAAATAACATGCGGAGCAAGGGGTAAGTCATTTTAATTTCAGGGCAGACCTCACATAGCATTCTTGAGGAAACAGCAATAGCACTGTCAGACGTTCATTAATTTTCAGTGAACATTTCTGGTAATTTCAAACTGTTATTCTCTTCTAAACAGAGCAGCACTTTAGTTTTATGGCTATTCCACGTCAAACATTGCACTTCATATCACGCAACGTCCATAATGTACTATGGTACTGAGTTTTAGTTATATAGTTCTCATTGAGCACACTATTAGTTTCTTTTGGCATTTAATTAGATTAATTTTCTTTATTTAAGATTTTGCAGAGCAGAACTTTAGTTTTATGGATATTCCAAGTTAAACATTGCACTTCATATCACGCAACGTCCATAATGTACTACGGTACTGAGTTTTAGTTATATAGTTTTCATTGAGCACACGATTAGTTTCTTTGGCATTTAATTGGATTAATTTTTTTTATTTCAGATTTAGCATTTCATGAAGATTAAAGTTTTATTTCACAACACTCTTCACATGTGCCACAGAGGACCAACCAATAGTCAGTTTTGCTCAGCAATAGCACACGATACCTAAAGTACACGTTACAGGAGGAGAAAGTTTTTGAAATCAATATATTCAGTTTTCTCACATACACATAATTTTTTTTATAGAAAGCTGTAATGTTATTAGTTGATCTCGTCTAGATATTCACAGCACCACATTAGCCCAAACTGAACTGAGCCTTATTTTTTAGACGATGAGTACTTAAAATGATGTTTCGGTCAGAGATGCATAGTAAGATAACGTTAAATTCCTTGAACATATGTTTTAGAATAGCAACTAGGTATTGTTTTTCATAATAGCATAATTATTTCGAGGTGCATCATAAACTTCTCTGAAGTAGCGTAATTGCTTTCCCTTAAAAAGTACTGCTAATCATTTTCATCTTCGTTTTCTGCTCCTGTTTCTCCTCCTCTTCTTCTTCTTCTCCTTCTTCCTCTTCTGTAGTTAAAAATTTAAGAATTTTCATCTTCCGATACTAATTCTTTCTTTGATCTCCCTTAGGGTCTTCTTTCTTGCAGTATTTATAATGTGATTTTTAGATATAGTCTTTACTCATTCTGTATATTTATTCAGTCGATTTTCCTCTGATTTGTGGATTTGTTATTCTATAATCATACAGTTGGTTTCTAATGTCTTCTATTTGATCTACTAAATCTCTTCATTACACAGATTTCTGTTGCCTGATATCCAGTGTCTTGCTTCTTATTTATGACACAATCTTTGTACAACATTAATTTATTGTAGTTTCCCTATCCCACGAATATAACATATGTCTAGCACATATATTCTCTTGGTTACACATAATGGCATATCACGTGAATTACAACAATATAAGTTCATAATTACCTTTCAGTTAGCTAATTTATGTATAGCAGAGCTGTATTTACAATACTTTCCACCTGTATTTAGTTAATTTAAGTATCGGCTTTCTTTCGGTACTTAAAGAGTGATAATGAGTGAATTGAGTACACGCTCCGTAAATATTGTGAGCATTATCACGTGCCGCATTGTTTTTAGTTTTGCTGCCCAAAATACTCTTTGTCAACTGGATTAAATCTACATTACAACAGCTGCACAGAGAAGATGAAAAACAGTGACGTTAGACCTGATATCACAGTCATACCACAAAAAGTTGGAATAGTTTTGGGATTATCAATTGTACGAACTGTTCGTTTGTTAATGGGTCCTTATTTTCACGACGGTGTAACAGTAATCAGTAAGGGCTCATACGTGAACAGAATGTTGAAGACGGACACCGAGGCATCTGAAGAAAAATGCAAATGTATTTGTTTGTAAACAATGCATCCAAAAATTAAGTATATGACGCCTTAAAATAAACCACACAAGCAACTAGATTCTCACATGGTCTAGTGCCTCGTCAGATTGCTGCTTCTCCATTCGTCATCAATCATACAAACACTAAGAGGAGTTAAATGTATATGTATTGAGCCTGTATGATGTGAGTGGAGGATCCCATCCAGAGTGCGGATGTACGAAATTATATGCTTGAAGCAGATGTTCCAAACGCGCTGAAGAGCTCCTTACATGCTCACAACAGCGTAATTCATGATCGACAAAATTATTGTTCCACTTTCTGCAAGCATATGCTTTTTACATAGTGAGAAAATAGCAAGTAGTACGTTTATCAAATAACTTCTGTCAGTTGTTTTATGATAAATTCGTAACAAAGCGTCAACTGCAGTTTAAAGTAACCTGCGTTATGTATCGATAACTGTATGTGCAGAATAATTCTCTGTACCTCTCTGCTAATATCAAAGAAAAACTGCTTGAGCCGATTCGAACACCGGTGTAACTGAAACAGAAATGCATCTTGCACTACTTTTAAAACCGAAATTTCCTTCAGGAGAAATAAGCTGTTATATAAGTAGCTGTACGTGTTACTAAATCGTGGGAAAATGAGATAGGCTTAACTGATTGAGACATAAGAAATGTTGAGAGCAATTACGGAATGAGCACGATGGATCTTCGGACATCCTATCTACAAAACTTCGAAAGACTTTGTTAGGTGGCAATGATACCAAACTGACTTTTATTATGCAGAGAATACTTCATTCTGAATTCCGAAAACTAAAAGAAACATTTAATCGCGAAAAGTGGTAATAGCGTCAGAGTGCATGTACTAAAATAGATACCGTGAAAATAAATTCTCCTTGCACTGAAATCGAACTTATTTGTATTTGTGATGACTAACAAAGAAATAAATCTACTTCTAAGTTCTCTGATAGTGCCACGTAACTGTATAAGGAATTTCATGCTTAGAGACATTTCACAAGGTGAAGCCGTAATTAGAGCAAAAAAAAAAAAAATCATTCAAGTTACCTGGATAATCATTAATGGTTGATAACATTGTGGAAAATGTTTTCTATGTAGATCAAAATAATATCTCATTGGCCTAAATGTAATAGAAGTTCAGGAACGGGAAGTAAGAGGAAGAGCAGAACATTAGCTTTAGCTACAATTAACAAATAATAGTTGAAATAGATGTCTGAAGAACTTCCGATAATTTGGATGCCTTTTAACTTTTTACAAGTCGTTGCCTATAGGGACATTCTTACTATATTAACAGGATTTGTTGCAAATGTGAAAAAGAGATAAAAACTTGTGAATTACACAAGAAAGTGAAAAAACAAAAGTAATTAGTGGTGAACCAGCAACGACCCCAACAGAACTGGCTATAAAATTATCTACTGTCTGACAATTAAGTTAGAATTCGTCGTATAACGAAATGAGGTCATGTGATTAAGACTGAATCTGGGACCACTAACGTAAACGGAGGGAAAATGTGGACTTGCCGCTGAATTTCCCTACTGAGATTTAATATGTTCCCACAGCACAGTGTTCAGGAAACTTGACAGTAACTTAGTGATAAAATATAAATAAATAAATGAAGATCGACAACGTTTTATTCGTTATGTACACAAAGCACTTTACATATGTCAAAACTATGTAAATATTTTAAGTCTTTCTTGTTCTAATTCAGTTTATTAATCAGTTTGAACTTGTAATTACATGTTTTTCTCAACCAAATACTTTTGTAAGTGATGAGATATCTTCCGTGTTGTTGCTGTCTTCAGTGTGAAAACTTGTTTGATGCAGCTGTCCGCACTAGCCTCTTCTCTGCAAGCTTCTTCCTGAAACATTGCTCTCCCTCTACAATTTTCCACCGCCAACTTCTCTCCGTTGCAAAATTGGCGATTTCTTGGTGCCTCAGAATGTGACCTATCAATTGCTTTCGCTTGGGCTTTATTAATCTATTTCGCTGCCCAAATTTGCGAAACACTTTTACTATTTTTAACGTCTCATTTCCTAATCTACTTCCCTCATCATTACCTCATTAATTTCTACTACAATCAATTACACTTCTTGTACTTTTACTGATGTTCAACTTGTTAGATGCTTACGATACGTTATCCAAGCCACAGGACTGCTCTGCCAAAACTTTTGTCGTCTCTGACAGAATAATAATTTCATAGACGAAATGCAAAGATTTTATATCTTTTCCATTAACTTTAATCCTCTTTCCAAATTTCTCATTGGTGTCCTAGATCACTTGCTCGGTATACATTCTGAATTACAAAGGTGATAGGCTGCAACATTATTTCACTCCTTTCTAAACTACTGCTTCTCTTTAAATCTGTCGAGCATCAGAAGCGAGAACCACATGTTCGAAACATCATTTACTATAAAACAACTTAATCATGGAGTGAATTTAGTGAAAAATTTGGCAGATCAAACATCAGTGTCAAACAACGGATTTTACAATTATTTAATCACGGTCTTGAAACGGGCAAGACCTTAAACATGTGGAGGAGATCAAAGGTAATGGCGCTATTGAAACCTGGGAAAAACGAAGACAAACCGAGAAAGTACAATCCAATAGTGTTCCTCTGCCGTCTGTGTAAGCTATATCAATAAATTATTATAAATTGTATAACAAATATCGCCGACCGAAAGCTCATTCCCTAATATGCTGGATTCAAATCCGGAAAGCATGACCAGTCAGATCCTGTCACTTGCACAACACATACAGAGAGGCTTTAAAACCAAACAGCTGACAGGTGTAGCCCTGGTAAAGCTTTACGTATGACACCGTCAGCCATAGACTGCATAGACTGCTCATGAAAAATCTCTACAATACATTTAAGGAACGTCATTTCACAAAAATTATAGAATCTATATTACAAAACAATTTCATGTAACGCTGGGGGGGAGGGCAGGAAAAGTCGATTGCGTGAATAAAAGATCGGTCTCACCCAGGGGAATGTCCTGACCTCCATTTTTACCTAATCTATACGCAAATGATCGACTAACAACAAAACGTACAGTTTCTTGTATGCCGATGATCTGACTATTACTGCACAATGAAAAAACTTTGAAGAAGTAGAAGGACACTTGAAATCTCTCTAAATAGTATGTCTGAATATTACCAAGAGAATTCCCTCAAACCCAACATTTCAAAGGCACAAGACCTTCGCTAAAAACGGGCAAACAGAAAACAGAACGTCACCTGGAATGGTAGCAACCTGGGTGTCGTGCTAGACCGATCATTGGCATACAAGCATCGGTGCGAGAAGACGTGTGAAAAGGTTGCCACCAGGAAAAACATCTTGAGAAAACTAACGAATAGTAAATAGGAAGAAAGACCTCCCTCGGGCATGGGTGTGTGTGTTGTTCTTAGTATAAATTAGTTTAAGTGGTGTGTACGTCTAGGGACCGATGACCTCAGCACTGTGGTCCCTTAGGAATTCACCACATTTGAACATTTTTGACATCATCTACAAAGGTTGCAAATGCTCCACGAGTTGTACTCTTAACGACCTGTGGCTTGAGAAGAAAGAAGCGCTCACGCGGCCCGTTATTGGACTGAAAAACTTTAAAATAAATTTCCCTGGTACGAGTCTACCCCTACTACTTTCAGCAGTTAAAAGGGTGTATCCCGGAAAATATTATCAACACCTTTCTCGAAATCCACAAATGCTACAAAGCATAATCGTAATTTAGCTATTTTCAAAGTATTTTCCAACGTAAATCGTAGGAACAGAACTTTCTCGAGTCCCTACGTTAGTAAGGAAGCCAAACTAATCTTCCACGAGGTCAGCTCCTACCAGTTTTTCTAGTTTCCTGAAAATAATTTGTCTTGGTTTTTTTTTTCAAAGATGCTTTAAAATGATGGTTGGTGATATTCGTGTCTGCGCGCTGTTGCCTTCTTTGGAAGTGGAATTATTACATTCTTTGTGAAGTAGGAGGTAATTCCGCTCGTCTCATAAATCTTGCATATAGGGTGGCATATTTTATGGCAGACTCTAGAAAGCTCTCAGTAATTCTGGTGACTTGTTTAGAAATAGGTTTTTTAGTGCTCTGTCCAATTCTTCAAACAGTGTCGTAGCCCCCTCCTCTTCTTCCCTTTTCGCAAAATTATCTTCAAGTTGGTTTGCGTTGTATAGCCATTCTATATATTCCTTACACATTTCAGGCCCGCCTTCGTTTCTTAGTACTTGTTTGTATCTGAGCTCTTGATTCTCGTACAGCTTTTCCTCTTTTCTCCAAAGCTGTCTTTAATTTTCCAGTACGCTACAGGTATCTTTCCTACAGTCATACAAGCGTCTGTAGCTTTGCACTTCTCCTTTAGCCATTCGCCATTCGTACTTTACCATTTTTCACTTTCTGTCGAACTTATATTTAGATGGCTTTATTCTTATTTCCCTCCTCTTACTGTCTTCTTATTTTATTTTCTTTCATCAGTAACATTCAATATCTCGAGTGTTGTCTAAAGATTTCTACTGGGCTTTGTCAATTTGATAATCTGTTATCTTCAGTATTTCATTATTTAAAACAACACATTCGTCTTGTGCCGTGTTCTTTTCTCTCGTTTCAGTCAATCGTTACGTAAGCCTCCCTTTGAAACTTTCAACAACCACTGGTCTTTCAATTAATTCAGATCCCACCCCCAGAATTTCTTACCTTTCTGCAGTGTCTTCAGTTATAAATAGACAGTTCATAACACATAAATTCTTGTTAGAGCTGCCATCTCCCCCTGGATATTTTAGCAGTTTAAAATCTAGTTCTTACTATTATATAATCGTTCTAAAACCTATAAGTGTTTCCAGGTCCTTTCCAAAGAAACTACTTCCTTGCATGACTCTTAAACCAAATGTTACCAATAGAATTCCCTAGTATATGAGTCACATGGAAAGTCAACTGAAAGCACTTTCCAATATAGCAGTTTTAATTACCACTTCTAATGATGAAATATCTTAATTCTTCCATATAACTGTGCCACTGTCGACAGTAGAATATTCCAAGTGACCTTTGTGCAAAAATATTAAATTAAATCTATCAAAGAAGTATTTGAACTTTTAGATTCCAGGAAGCATGTTATTCCCTATTGGTAATGTTATTTTCTAAAAAGTTATGATAATACACTTACCACTTATAATTTCTTATCTTCATTACAGTCAGTGATCACAAAGAAACTGTTGCAGGACAATCGATTTCGGTATAAATTGAGCATTTTTAGATCTGAATAAAGGAGACGTCATGTTATCCCAGTACGATCAGACCAAGGTGACATAGTCATAAGATACGAACGAAGTTAGCTTGTGAAATACTATAGTGCATGCCAGACCACTGTGCAGGGAGAATCACAATGTGAACGGCGTTGTTCTGTGATTAATTTGTGTTATTATTTTGCTGCCATGACATGACTGAATAGTTTGAAACATTCAAATCCACTAGAATATGCCTGCCTTGGAATTGAGATTATTACAGATTTCTTGAAGCTATTCGCCCGTACCATATATCGAGCACAGAGGTGGAACTGTTTTGTCGTGATTGGTTCTGCCACGTACCTTGTTTGAAATTAAGTCTTTCAGTGCTCTGCCAAATTCTTCTCACAATGTCACGTCTTTTGTTTTATCTTCATCAGATTCTTTTTCCCCTTCCATACTGTCTTCACGTTCCTTCCCTTTGCGTAGCTTTCTTTATATTTCTTCCACTTTTCTGTCGTCTCTTCTTTGCGTGGTATTGGCTCGCCATTCAAGCTCTTGTTATTCATAAAGCTGTTTCTCTTTTCCCCAATTGTTTCTTAGTTTTTGTATGCATGATGTCTATCTTGCCTATAGCTTACGGCTTTGCATTTGTTCTATAGCCATTCTTGCCTTATCAATGTTGCGCAGAAAATAGTGGGAGTGGTAAATAGTCTCAAAATGAACAAGGCTGAAAATTGATTTCGACAGTTTCTGCCAACTTCACTTGACAAAATAATAAAGCAAATATTGCTTTACAAAAGGAGATAGTACACCTTACACTAAATATCCTCTTTGCGAGAACTTAATTAATGCAATGCATGTCACCTCACAATAAAATGAGTACAATGAATTAATCAGCAAATCTGTAGATACTTAATACACCACTGCAAAGAACATCAATCAAAATGGGCTGTTACGTCAGAGGTCAGGAATACTAGCCCTAAACTAAAGAATCAAGTGCACAAAAATCTCTCAAAATCTTAAACTGATTCAGCAGCCCAAATAGATCTTAGCAAAGCGGAGTCCACGCGTTGCTGGAGTACAGTGACAAGAAAAACGGTTTAGTAGGTGCAGAAAATTTAGATCAAAGTGTAAATAGCTGTGATATATAAACGCTCCCAGGGAAGCTAGTTTAACATACAACACTCCAAGACAGAATATTTCAGGATAGCAGAGTTGGACTTGCAATGGCACCGCCCCTGAGAGAATCATACACAGAATAATACTGAATGATCCAATTGCTAGGGCACAATTAAGGAGAACCACAGCCCAAGCACAAGATCAGTTTTCGCGTGGATGACCACTCTCCCTCCCTCGCACCCCTCTCTCCATGCCCTCTCTCCCTCTCCCTCTCCCTCCCTCTCTATCTTTCTCTATTAGCCGCTACCTGATGCCCGGTCCACACTCCAGGCTGCCCCACTGCGGGCCACGCAACTTGCAGCTCCATCTGTGCTGTGCGACCGGCATCACTGTCTCACTGTCTTCCTTCCTCGCTTCCTTCCTTGCTGGCTCTCCGACTACCTTATTCCAGTTGCTCAGCGAGCAAGCACCAGATTGCATGGTCTGCCCGTTTACGGGACGGACGGCACTAGGGATAACACCTGCAATCCACAACAGAACGCCATGTGGCGGTCATTCGCCGTCAACGGAATGAAGCCCACCGTACTCCTGCTCCACCTCTTGCCGCCCAGCCGCGACTGCTCCGTCCAGCTCATCCGCAGGCCAATCTAAAACCCGTCCGGCTCGTGTGCTGGTAAGCCCAACACCCTCCAATCCAGCACCGGCGGCGTGCATCTCAGACAGCGGTGGCGCTGTCTACCGGTCGCTTGAGCTGGCCGCGCCCTCTAAGTGGACGCATTATTCGATACGCCCAGCGAGGGGGTGGGAATCTGATCGTACTATAATTCACAGCACACTATCTTTCATTTAATGTCATTCCTAATTTTTAATGTCTCATCCCTTTCTCATGCTCCATCTGTTAAATTTTGTATCTTCTCCTTTCGTAAGTTCAACTCAGTGTCTCGTTCCTAATCGAAAGCTATGACTGGTCTTATGTATTTTCCTATTGAATCCTCTTCTGCCCCATTATTTCATCTCTCATGGCAACATTTTCATCTTCCACGATAATTATACCGAAGGAAAAAAATCGCAACGCGAAGAAGGAGATGTGCAACATTTACGAAAGTGGGTAGGTGCCTTTCTACATCCGAAAGATGAGATATACTCTAATCGTAAACCAGTCGCATAAGAGTGCATCTAGTAGCACCACACTGAGAATGAAAATCAGATTTGCTTTAAATACAGACTGTAAGCGTCGCGAGCGTTAGTTACCTTTGGGATTGGACGTGGTGAGCTGATGTTAGTCCAGAACGTCTTTGCAGCAACAAAGCAACACCACGAACTATTCCAAATCGGTTACTTCAAGGACTTCAGATAAGTCACCAAGTCCGGAAAGAATCCCAATTCCGTTTTACAAAGAGTACTCTGTGGCAATGGCATCTTACCTAGCTTGCATTTATTGCGAATCTCTCGTCCAGCAGAAAGTCCCAAGCGATTGGAAAAAAAAGGAAAAAAAAACGCAAGCAACTCCTGCATATAAGATGGACAAAAGAACGAATCCACAGAATTACAGACCAGTATATCTAACATCTGTTTGGTGCAGATTATTTTGACATATTCTGAATTCGCATATAAAAAAATTCTTGAGACCGAGAAGCTTATGGCTACGAATCAGCGCGGTTTTTGAGAACGTCGTTCTAAAACAGCTCGTCCTTTTCTCACATGGTATGCTGCGAACTATGGATGAAGAGCAACAAGCAGATTCTGTCTTTCCAGATTTCCGGAAAGCGTTTGACATGATGCCACAGTGCAGGCTATTAAAGAGCATATGGAAGAGGTTCACAGATATGTGAGTGTCGCGAACAGTTCTTAAGTTATAGAACCCAGTATATTATCCTCGAGCGTTCATAAGACACAAGGATATCGTCAGGAGTTCTCCAGGGAAGTGTGATACAACCGCTGTTGTCCTCTGTATACATAAATGTTTTGGCCGACTGGATGAGGAGCAGTCGGCGGTTGTTTGCTGATGATGTTGTGGTGCGAAGAAAGGTATCGAAGATGAGTAACTCTAGGAGGATACAAGATGACTTAGAAAAAATTTCTAGTTATTGCGATGAATTACAGCAAGCTTTAAATGTAGAAACATGTAAGTTAATGCTGATGTATAGGAAAAACAAACCAGTAATGTTCAGATACAGCATTAGTAGTGTCCTGCTTGACAAGTTGTTGTTGTTGTGGTCTTCAGTCCTGAGACTGGTTTGATGCAGCTCTCCATGCTACTCTATCCTGTGCAAGCTTCTTCATCTCCCAGTACCTACTGCAACCTACATCCTGCTGAATCTGCTTAGTGTATTCATCTCTTGGTCTCCCCCTACGATTTTTACCCTCCACGCTGCCCTCCAATACTAAACTGGTGATCCCTTGATGCCTCAGAACATGTCCTACCAACCGATCCCTTCTTCTGGTCAAGTTGTGCCACAAACTTCTCTTCTCCCCAATCCTATTCAATACTTCCTCATTAGTTATATGATCTACCCATCTAATCTTCAGCATTCTTCTGTAGCACCACATTTCGAAAGCTTCTATTCTCTTCTTGTCCAAACTATTTACCATCCATGTTTCACTTCCATACATGGCTACACTCCATACAAATACTTTCAGAAATGACTTCCTGACACTTAAATCTATACTCGATGTTAACAAATTTCTCTTCTTCAGAAACGCTTTCCTTGCCATTGCCAGTCTACATTTTATATCCTCTCTACTTCGACCATCATCAGTTATTTTGCTCCCCAAATAGCAAAACTCCTTTACTACTTTAAGCGTCTCATTTCCTAATCTAATACCCTCAACATCAACCGACTTAATTCGACTACATTCCATTATCCTCGTTTTGCTTTTGTTGATGTTCATCTTATATCCTCCCTTCAAGACACTATCCATTCCGTTCAACTGCTCTTCCAAGTCCTTTGCTGTCTCTGACAGAATTACAATGTCATCGGCGAACCTCAAAGTTTTTATTTCTTCTCTATGGATTTTAATACCTACTCCGAATTTTTCTTTTGTTTCCTTTACTGCTTGCTCAATATACAGATTGAATAGCATTGGGGAGAGGCTACAACCCTGTCTTACTCCCTTCCCAACCACTGCTTCTGTTTCATGTCCCTCGACTCTTATAACTGCCATCTGGTTTCTATACAAATTGTAAATAGCCTTTCGCTCCCTGTATTTTACCCCTGCCACCTTTAGAATTTGAAAGAGTGTATTCCAGTCAACATTGTCAAAAGCTTTCTCTAAGTCTACAAATGCTAGAAACGTAGGTTTGCCTTTCCTTAATCTTTCTTCTAAGATAAGTCGTAAGGTCAGTATTGCCTCACGTGCTCCAACATTTCTACGGAATCCAAACTGATCTTCCCCGAGGTCGGCTTCTACTAGTTTTTCCATTCGTCTGTAAAGAATTCGTGTTAGTATTTTGCAGCTGTGGTTTATTAAACTGATTGTTCGGTAATTTTCACATCTGTCCACACCTGCTTTCTTTGGGATTGGAATTATTATATTCTTCTTGAAGTCTGAGGGTATTTCGCCTGTTTCATACATCTTGCTCACCAGATGGTAGAGTTTTGTCAGGACTGGCTCTCCCAAGGCCGTCAGTAGTTCCAATGGAATGTTGTCTACTCCGGGGGCCTTGTTTCGACTCAGGTCTTTCAGTGCTCTGTCAAACTCTTCACGCAGTATCGTATCTCCCATTTCATCTTCGTCTACATCCTCTTCCATTTCCATAATATTGTCCTCAAGTGCATTGCCCTTGTATAGACCCTCTATATAATCCTTCCACCTTTCTGCTTTCCCTTCTTTGCTTAGAACTGGGTTTCCATCTGAGCTCTTGATGTTCATCCAAGTGGTTCTCTTATCTCCAAAGGTCTCTTTAATTTTCCTGTAGGCAGTATCTATCTTACCCCTAGTGAGATAAGCCTCTACATCCTTACATTTGTCCTCTAGCTATGCCTGCTTAGCCATTTTGCACTTCCTGTCGATCTCATTTTTGAGACGTTTGTATTCCTTTTTGCCTGCTTCATTTACTGCATTTTTATATTTTCTCCTTTCATCAATTAAATTCAATATTTCTTCTGTTACCCAAGGATTTCTACCAGCCCTCTTCTTTTTACGTACTTGATCCTCTGCTGCCTTCACTACTTCATCCCTCAAAGCTACCCATTCTTCTTCTACTGTATTTCTTTCCCCCATTCCTGTCAATTGTTCCCTTATGTTCTCCCTGAAACTCTCTACAACCTCTGGTTCTTTCAGTTTATCCAGGTCCCATCTCCTTAAATTCCCACCTTTTTGCAGTTTCTTCAGTTTTAATCTACAGGTCATAACCAATAAATTGTGGTCAGAGTCCACATCTGCCCCTGGAAATGTCTTACAATTTAAAACCTGGTTCCTAAATCTCTGTCTTACCATTATATAATCTATCTGATACCTTTTAGTATCTCCAGGGTTCTTCCATGTATACAACCTTCTATCATGATTCTTAAACCAAGTGTTAGCTATGATTAAGTTGTGCTGTGTGCAAAATTCTACCAGGCGGCTTCCTCTTTCATTTCTTAGCCCCAATCCATATTCACCTACTACGTTTCCTTCTCTCCCTTTTCCTACACTCGAATTCCAGTCACCCATGACTATTAAATTTTCGTCTCCCTTCACTATCTGAATAATTTCTTTTATTTCATCATAGATTTCTTCAATTTCTTCGTCATCTGCAGAGCTAGTTGGCATATAAACTTGTACTACTGTAGTAGGTGTGGGCTTCCTATCTATCTTGGCCACAATAATGCGTTCACTATGCTGTTTGTAGTAGCTTACCCGCATTCCTATTTTCCTATTCATTATTAAACCTACTCCTGCATTACCCCTATTTGACTTTGTGTTTATAACCCTGTAGTCACCTGACCAGAAGTCTTGTTCCTCCTGTCACCGAACTTCACTAATCCCCACTATATCTAACTTTAACCTAGCCATTTCCCTTTTTAAATTTTCTAACCTACCTGCCCGATTAAGGGATCTGACATTCCACGCTCCGATCCGTAGAACGCCAGTTTTCTTTCTCCTGATAATGACGTCCTCCTGAGTAGTCCCCGCCCGGAGATCCGAATGGGGGACTATTTTACCTCCGGAATATTTTATCCAAGAGGACGCCATCATCATTTAATCATACAGTAAAGCTGCATGCCCTCGGGAAAAATTACGGCCGTAGTTTCCCCTTGCTTTCAGCCGTTCGCAGTACCAGCACAGCAAGGCCGTTTTGGTTAATATTACAAGGCCAGATCAGTCAATCATCCAGACTGTTGCCCTTGCAACTACTGAAAAGGCTGCTGCCCCTCTTCAGGAACCACACGTTTGTCTGGCCTCTCAACAGATATCCCTCCGTTGTGGTTGTACCTACGGTACGGCTATCTGTATCGCTGAGGCACACAAGCCTCCCCACCAACGGCAAGGTCCATGGTTCATGGCTCCATGTCATGCATGCAATCTCTGTTTTACAACTACACTGAAGAGCCAAAGAAACTGGTACACCTGCCTAATATCGTGTAGGTCCCCGCGAGCACGCATAAATGCCGCAACAAGTCGTGGCATTGACTCGAATAATGTCTGAAGTAGTGCTGGAGGGAAATGACACCATGAACCCTGCAGGGCTGTCCATAATTCTGTAAGAGTACGATGGAGTGCAGATCTCTTCTGAACAGCACGTTGAAAGGCATCCAAGATGTGCTGAATGACGTTCATGTTTGTGGAGTTTGATGGCCAGGGGAAGTGATTAAACCCACAAGAGTGTTGCTGCAGCCACTCTGCAGCAATTCTGGACGTGAGAGGTGTCGCATTGTCCTGATGGAATTGCTCAAGTCCGTCGGCATGCACTATGGACATGAAATGATTCAGGTGATCAAACAGCATGCTTATGTACGTGTCACTTGCCAGTGTCGTATCCACGCGTATCACGGGTCCCATATCACTCCAACTGCACACGCCCCACACCATTATAGAGCCTCCACCAGCTTGAACACTCCCCTGCAGACATGCAAGGTCCATGGATTCATGAGGTTGTCTCCATACCTACACAAATCCATCCACTCGGTACAATTTGAAACGAAACTTGTCCGACCAGGCAACATGTTTCCAGTAATTAGCAGTCCAATGTCGGTGTTGACGGGCCCATGCGAGGCTTAAGCTTTGTGTCGTGAGTCATCAAGGGTACAAGAGTGGGCCTTCTACTCCGAAAGCCCATATCGTTGATTCGCTGAATGGTTCGTACACTGACACTTGCTGATGGCCCAGAATTAAAATCTGCTGCAATTTGCCGAAGGGTTGCACTTCTGGCACGATAAATTACTCTCTTCGGTCCTCGTTGGTCCGGTTTTAGCAGGATCTTTTCCCGGTCGCAGCGCTGTCGGAGATATGATGTTATACTGGAGTCCTGATACAGTATCCTCGTGAAATCGTCGTACGGGAAAATCCCCACTTCTTCGCTATATGTGAGATTCTGTGTCCCATCGCCCGTGTGCCGCGTTCAAACTCAATTAAATCTTGATAACTTGCCATTGTAGCAGCAGTAACCCATCTAACAACTGCGTGAGACACTTGTCTTATACAGGCGTTGCCGACTGCAGCGCCGTATTCTGCCTGTTTACATATCTCTGTATTTGAAAAGGCATGCCTATATGAGTTTCTTTGGCGCTTCAGTGTATGTAATCCATGTGAAAACTTACGATTTATTCATGTCTCACCCGAGTACACAAGATTCATTTATGATTCGTAAACCGACTGTTCGTTATGACAGAAATAAGTTCGGTGCAAATATCTTCTAAGCGGCTTCATCTTTCATTCCTTTCCCTAGTCCATGTTCTGCAGTTTTCCATATCGTCCTTTTCCTGCTTTCGATTTCCAGCCCCTCATCACAATTAAATTTTTGTCGCGTTTGATCGTCTGAATAGTTTCCTTTACCTTATCATAAATATTTTTAAACATTTTGTCGAAGGCATATACAGGGTGATCAGAAACACTATGAAAAGCCTGTAAGTGTGTTGCAGGGAATTTTTTGCTTAGAAATAATTATTAAGAAACAGAAACTCGATACGTTGCTCCGTGTCAGAGTTATTTAGTATTGAAGTTAAGTAATTCTGCTACCTAGGCAGCAAAATAACCTATGATGGACGGAGCAAGGAGGACATAAACAGAAGTGTAGGACTGGCAAAATAGTCATTCCTGGCCAAGAGAGTCTGCAAGTGCCAAACATAGGTTTTAATTTGAGGAAGAGATTTCTGTGAATGAGGTTTGGAACACAGCATTGTACTGTAGTGAGATATGGACCCTAGGAAAAACAGAACAGAAGAGAATCGAATCCTATGAGACGAGATACTATAGAAGAATGTTCAAAATCGGGTTGTCTGATAAGGTAAGAAATAAGGAGATTCTCCGCAGAATCCATGAGGAAAGGAATATGTGTAAAACACTGACAAGAAGAAGGAACAGGATGACAGAACGTGTGTGAAGACATCAGGAGACTGGAGTTAGAGGGTAAAACCTGTAGAAGAAGAGAGAGATAGGAATACGTCCAGCAAATAATTGAGAAAGTAGGGTGCAATTGCCACTCTGAGATGAAGAGGTTGCCACAGGAGAGGAATTCGTAGCGCGACGCTTCAAACCAGTCAGAAGACTGATGACTAATCTACCTTCAAGATATCCACTCCTGATTACACGTCTTATACCGTCCCAGTCCTATTGGATGTGACATTCCATTCTACAACCTGCATAAGAAAAATTTTTGCCTGTGATGACAACATCCTCCAGGATAGATCCCGCGGAGATATCAACTTGGGACTATACTAGTAAAGTAATATGGCACGAATAGCTGAAAGACTATGCAGTGCAGGTTTAGCCGCCTAACTGGGAAGGTTTTCCCCGTCCCTCGAGCTTGCAGGCGCCTTCCCTTCACGAAGTATGATAAGTGTATCTGTTTCGTGTAAGTGACTGTAAAGTGAGTGTGTGTGTGCGTGTGCGTGTGTTGGAAATGATTAGAGCAGTGAGACTGTGAAACCTGTGGCCCACACAGAGCCTACACGTCTCAAAGTTCACTAACTCGTCCGCTGAGCTTAACGTCCCCATACGACGGACGGATCACAGTGAACAGTGTCGCATTGCCTAACTTTATGAGACACTGCGGAGAGGTTTTGGAATTTAATCCAGGACACTGGCGCAACGATTGGTGTACAAGGGCTTTGCGCCACCATCCCTCCCGGCCCCTCTGCCAAAAGCGTGCGGTGTACGTGGACGGTCACACATCCAAGATCTGGCCATGCCTGACGGCGTTTCGGTAAGCTGGATCCACTTCGCCACGACCGATGACTGGGACTATACCGCCTCCGCAATATTTTCCCTGCGATGATGCTATCACCATTGTATCACACAGTTGAGACGCTTGCTGTCAGGAAATACAGTGGCTGTAGCTCCCCCATCCTTTCCGCTGTTTGCAGTATCAACATAAAGAGGTCACATTGACTGATGTTATAGGACCAGATCAGTCAATCAACCACACTGATTCCCTTATAACTACTGGAAAGAAAGTTGACCCTCTTCCGGAACCTAATGTTGGACTGGCCTCTTTCGATGTGGGTGAACCAATGGTGGAGCTACCTCTATTGAGGAACATTTGCCACCTTACCACTGCAGGGAGTGAGGCGTAAGGTGGTTATCCTATAATAATGTATTAAATTCTGGACACAAGAATATCCAGAGTAAGGGTTGGGGTTGGGTTGTTTTGGGGGAGGAGACCAATCAGCGAGGTTATCGGTCTCATTAGATTAGGGAAGGACGGGGAAGGAAGTCGGCCGTGCCCTTTGAAAGGAACCATCCCAGCATTTGCCTGGAGCGATTTAGGGAAATCACGGAAAACCTAAATCAGGATGGCCGGACGCGGGTTTGAACCGTCGTCCTCCCGAATGCGAGTCTAGTGTGGATATCCAGAGTAACACTAATATTTGCTGATACTTGGTGCCGTGCTAATAATAGTCTATTCTGTAATCATACTGTTTCTTAGGTGGCTATGGCTGGCATTGACCCACGTATATTCCAGTATGAATGTAAGTAGCAATACCCTTATGTGAAATTTCCAAATGACCTTCTTCTTTTCATTCAGAAAAAAGGACCTGATTTATAAGTCTATATGTATAACGTATTTACAAGTAGATATTACCTCGAGACTTGGATTAGAGAAATCATATTTCAATATCATCATTATTCATTTCGTTATCTACATGTCTGTTACAAGTCTTTTGCTAGCTTTTGAGGGCAGTCAACTGTATTCACCCACGTTGTCCCTGCTTGTTTCCTATTGTTATCTACCTACTGGTATGTGGGCAAACGTCTCACTTTTATTATATGTTGGTATCTAGGAAAGAACTTCGATGGTCATGTAGTTTCTAACGCCCTGATTACAAGTCCTTTTCAGTTTCATTATGATTTTAACTACAGACTTCCGCTGCAGCTATGTCTATTTCTGTGACTTCATTGTTTTCCGCTGCTCAAATTTGAAATATTATGCAAACTAAGAATTCATCTCTCACCGAGAAATCAAGTATTTTTAAAATATGCAAACTCTGTAATCTTTCAGTTTCATAGGCGTCAGATACATACTGCCAAATCCTCTGTTTAGTTCACCAAAAGCGCTTCATCCCATTCCCACTAAAGGGTTTATATATTTTCTTGTCCATGGAAGCACTGTCTTCATTTACTCTGAACACTAAAAATTCGTACGTTGGTTATTTGGCTTTACTGACAACATGTGTTCTTTGTAAATTATTGTAGTAGCGTTATAATTGATTTGGACACTAGTTCCAAACAATACATAGAGGTATTACGGGAGTAACCCGTGAACTGAAATGGGAAGACGTTCTTTTCGTGAAACGCCATTAATAAAGTTCAGAAAATCTGAATTTGTGATAGACTGCAGAAGGATCCTACTGCCACCATCATAAATTCCGCAAAAGGATCACGAAAACAAGACAAGAGGGATCATGGTTCGTACAGGAGCATATAGACACTCGTTTTCCTCTCGCTCCATTTGCGAAGGAACAAGAAAGGTAATTAACTGGATGGTGGAGTAGGGAGCTGTATGCAGATGTAGATATAGATCAGATTCTACGAATCGTTGTTCATGTTGATCTGCGCTGATGAAAAAGAAGACAATGTCATGTTCTAACAGAAGTGCTTCATGTATCACGTTTCCTTAATCGAAATCACTTCTTGATTTTCCAATTTTAACAATTTGCGTACCTGCTGTAAAGTTGTCAAGTAGAATTCTTTGTGTGAGTCTTCTCAGAAACATGTATTTCACACTATATGGATGAATTCTTATAGAAACTGCAACACAGCATTGGCTTATACAATCTTCCGTGTACTAACAAAGCTTGAATCTATGCGTCTTTTCCCAAGCTGTTAGTTTCACGTTTGTTGGAACTATGACAAATCTTTCTTTAAAACTCCTAATCCCAGATAAAGCAGAATCGATACTCATATCTCTTTTATAGCTGATTACAATTTTACCGTATACCTAGTAAATTACTGACAGGAAGATGACATTTCTACATTTCTTGTATCGTGTCTGCAGCCTTCCTTTTGAACTAACATAATTACAAAATTTCCCCAAATACGAGTATGATAGGAAGTCTTAGCCTTGAGAAATTCTTTACATTATTTTGCAGGACTTTTTGTATTAGTTTTGCTTCAACTTCAGTCATTTCAGCTAAATTTCTCATATCATAGTACTTTTACTCTTCCCTGCGCATCGGGCGGCTTCAAGCTCCTCTTATGTCATAGTTTCCGGAATTATTTTTGCAGTGTTTAGTGCGCCTGATCTGTATGTTGAACTATACAAACATTGAAGAAAATTTTCAAAAGATTATCCAAATTACTCTGTTTGTTATTGTGCCTTGGGCCTTCTTAACGTTACTGAAGTTTCTGTTTTGCTGTAAGTAGTACCATTTTCAATCGTTTCGTTTACGAAACCTTCAGCGTATCTTCCCACACTTTTATCTTTATTTTAGCACGTGCTTTAATGTGAGTATATGTCCCTATACTTATATTGTCGTTGAAGGTATATCTGACTTTTCACCGGATGAGTCTGTTCCTTTTCAGCTTTGTTTCTATTCTCTGTCTGCATCTCCATGCTACAGTGGAATTCAGAAGTTGTTAAGGACCATTGTATGATGCGGAACACCTCATATGCTATGTGCACTTACACATTATTTCTGTTCAATTATACACAAGTCCATTATCATTTGTATTATTCTGGATGTATATTTGATGACAAACATAAGGTGCTTCTGGGCTAGCTCCAAAACTACACTCTCAATAATTTTGTTTTTGTCATAGTCCCACACTAAACCCCCCAAGCACGATCTTGCAAGCTTTCCTATCACTTACCAACTTCCGTATCTCTTTATATTGGTCTTCCACCTTTTCATCAGAATATGCTCATTTTTGTACATCGACACTAATGATTCCTATATAATACATTTCTTTACTTTTTAAGAGAAGTCTTGATGTATATTCTGAGATTTTTTCAATACCTAGAATATTGTTTCGAATTTTCGTGTTTACTAGAAATTTTACAACTTCATTTTGGTCAGCCTATTTCTTATGAATAAAAAATGTGATCATATTTTAATTCTATTGGGTCTTATTTTCTTCGTAACAATTATGATAACTCTAGAGTTTTCCTAAAGTGTCTCCAAATAAAATGTAGTACAAACAGTTCATTTGCTAATCTCCCTGGCGTTGTTTGCATGTCCAAAACTACATGTATCAAGATGTGTACACAGACGTTGCTGGGCATGACCAGTAGCCTGAACCTGTTGCTGGGGTTTCATCAGGGAGTTATTCCCAATATCGTTTCAATCCACGTTGAATATTAATGTCCCAGTAATTTACAGAAAGTCAGCAACGTCTCCAGAAACCCTTACCCATGGTGCATAAACCTCCTAAGTCCTAAAGACCTGACGAAAGAAACGAATAGTATTTGAGCTAGCGAGTTCTATGTTCACACCAGTCTCAGCTAAGTGCTGAGTACTTACAAATCTCACAGCCAGGGATCAATACGGTCAGTCAGTTTGGTGACAATGTCAGCAGAGTTTTAATTTAAAAATATAAATTTAGCAGCCTGTTTCAATTTTTAGTAATCGAAAGTACGTATATTTAGTCTCCAGGTGAGCGATCAATCCAGATTTGTTATGCATCAAGTGATCCTTCAAGATTGTTCGTCTTAAGTTTGCTAACAGCAAAGCGACATGAACGTCTGGACTGAAGACTAGTATACGTCCACGGTTGGTTTTTTTTGTTTGTTTAATTCTCACCAACATGTAAGAGACCTCCACCTAATTCTTAGCACATTGCCCCCTGACAATATAAATTTGTTTATCGTTATGTCAATTGCTTTGGCAAATTTAATTTTGATCTTTTACATAAAGCTACAACTTGCTTTAATGACTGTTGTCTTGTTTAGCTTTTAAGCAATTACAAACTTATTCTTCCAGGCACTCGTTATATATTCAGTATGGTGCTTACAGTTCTCATGATCTGTTTTTTCTAAATACAAACTTAGTCACGAATTTGCAATACAAAGTTTATCCAGTTATAATTTGTGGCCGTAGCTTCATCTTATATTCAAGTTACAGAGTCTCTTTAACCATAGAGACTGATTAAATTTAAGATAGTTGTTGGTTCATTCCAACGTATGAATACTGTATTAAACATATACACACGTCAAAGAACGTTTTGCATCACCTCAGTTCCGAGAGTATGAGAAACTGTACAGAAAATTGGAATTGAGCTCAACATAAACATCATTTCCGCCATTTTAATTGCTCATGAAAACGACACGTTGCATGTTATACTACAATACAGCGAGACCTTCAGAGGTGGTGGTCCACATTGCTGTACACACCGGTACCTCTAATACCCAGTAGCACGTCCTCTTGCATTGATGCATGCCTGTATTCGTCATGGCTTAATATCCACAAGCTCATCAAGCCACTCTTGATCCAGATTGTCCCACTAGTCAACGGTGATTCGGCGTAGATCCATCAGAGTTGTTAGTGGGCACGTCATCCGTAAATAGCCCTTTTCAACCTATCCCGGGCATGTTCGATAAGGTTCATGTCTGGAGAACATGCTGGTCACTCTAGTCGATCGATGTTGTTATCCTGAAGGAAGACATTCACAAGACGTGCACGATGGGCGAGCGAATTATCGTCCATGAAGACGAATGTCTCGCCAATATGCTGCCGATATGGTTGCACTGTCGGTCGGAGGATGGCATTCACGTATCATACAGCCGTTATGGCGCCTTCCATGACCACCAACGGCGTACGTCGGCCCCACATAATGTCATCCCAAAACAGCAGGGAACCTCCACCATGCTGCTCTCGCTGGACAGTGTATCTAAGCCGTTCAGCCTGACCGGATTGCCTCCAAACATGTCTCCAACGATTGCCTCGTTGAAGGCATATGTGATACTCATTGGTGAGGAGAACGTGACGCCAATCCTGAGCGGTGCATTCGGCATGTTGTTAGGCCCATTTGTACCGCGTTGCATGGTGTCGTGGTTGCAAAGACGGACCTCGCCATAGACGTCGGGAGTGAAGTTGCGCATCATGCAGTCTACTGCGCATAGTTTAAGTCGTAACACGACGTCCTGTGGTTGCACAGAAAGCGTGATTCAACATGGTGGCGTTGCTGTCAGGGTTCTCCGAGCCTTAACCCGTAGGTAGCGGTCATCCACTGCAGTAGTAGCCCTTGGGCGGCCAGATGGTGGCATGTCATCGACAGTTCCTGTCTCTCTGTATCTCCTCCATGTCCGAACAAAACAACATCGCTTTGGTTCACTCCGAGACGCCTGGACACTTCACTTGTTGAGAGCCCTTCCTAGCACAAAGTAACACTGTGGGCGCGATCGAACCGCCTTATTGACCGTCTAGGTATTGTTGATCTACAGACAACACGAGTCATATACCACCATCCTGGTGAAATGACTGGAACTGATGGATGTCAGATCCCCTCCGTCTAATAGGCGCTGCCCATGCATGGTTATTTACATCTTTGGCCAGGTGTAGTGACATCTCTGAACAGTCAACGGGACTGTGTCTATGGTACAATATCCACATTCAACGTCTATCTTCAGGAGTTCGGGGAACTGCGGAGATGCAAAACTTTTTTTTGATGTGTCTATAATATCCAACACATGTGCCTAATTATAAAATTTTTCCAGTAGTTTGTGTTCTTTAGTTTCGTATATTATCTTATTTTTTGGCAGAAATTGTGCATGTTTTCGAAAATAAAATTATACCTCTGGGTATTATAAATTGTAATAATTGTTTAGTACCCTCAGATAAACTGTTAATGGGTGTGTTTTGAATGTATTGTTTTCTTTTTTGCAAATACCTTTTAAATGACAGTGGGATTGAATATACAGTATGCTCTAACCTTGTTTATCTGCATCAGCAAACTACCAAAATGGTAATTTATTATCTTATCACATCGAAGTAATGTTGTTCTTATATCGTGATCGACCCTTCTGTTTCAGCACAATACATCAAAGCATGCAGCGAGAAGGATCCAAACATGAGTGAATGTGCACTGAACAATGGTCGCGCTGCAATTCCCTATCTGGTGAAAGGTGAGGGCAGGCAACAGAAAGCGCCGAAGAAAGTGACATTCTCGCTATGGGGAAATGATAATGACATGCATTACAAATAGATATAAAGGCTTTGCTGTATTTTCTGCTTTTACTGGTTCCACTCAGTTGAGGTCAGGGCTGGATGATTAATTGCTATAACATACTAGCAGCAGTAAAGATAATTATGAATTATTTGAAAATTAAAAATAGTAACAATAGTAATAATATCAGGTATAGATCAAAGTACAGAATCTAAGGACAATTTTCAAAAAAATCTATTTCACTTTAAGTGGTTTTAAATTTATGCATTTGAAAATTTGCCAGGTTGTGCACTAACATAAAGACAACGTTCGCCCCTAAAGTAAGGAGCAGGGAAAGTGGGACTTCACTTGGTTTGCCTATATAATTATCTGTTTTATTTTCTCTTGTTTAGTATGACAGTGCACGTTGTGGACACACCAATTTACCAATTGCTGCCTGGCTTACCGGTATGAACTACATGTATTTTTCAGTTTCCTTTATTTCACTTGGGATCAGAACAAGTTCTTTTAAAGGTTCTAAATTTTTTATGTATAGTTTTTTTCCTTCTTTCATTGTCTGTTCAAAATAGGTGAGATGTGCGGCTGAAGCAGATCGTGAGTCTAAAAGTGCTCTGTGACTGTGTCTAGAAGTAATGACAAGATATATGTAACTGAATATTTTGTTGAAAATAGTGATGAAAGTATATTATTCTTTAATTTTTTAAGACAGTGGTGTTTTTCCTATTTTGTTTGATTTTTCTTGTCTCTTACTTAAATGGCACTAACGGTATATCGTTTTTCAGAAGAAATGCATTCTATAATTTTTTTTCCTCAGTACATTTCACTATACATTCTCGACTCAATGTGAATTTTATCATTCTCGCCACTTGGTTTAATGGGGTTTTATCTCTTAATTTAAATTATTTCTCTTTGCCAAACCTATAACTGCATCTATGTATTAATTAATGCCATATGTCACAACGCTACGAAACGTCTCGAAAGTCATTAATCGTAGTTTATACATTCTTCTTTAGACATTAATAATTTAATGGTTTTTATTGGAGCGTTGTGATTTTTCTTTTGTGTTTCTCCTCACTCATCTGTATAGAGAACAATGACATAAACCTTTCCAGAATGACTGATTTGTGAAACACTAAGCTCAGTTTTGTTTATTTCGTTATTTTACTCGTCTGGCTCCAAAGTTCTAGGGCCAAAGTCAAGAGAAAATCTCTTTAGTCATGGAACGAGGCAGACATTGAAAGTAACTTCAGAAAAGTTAGTAGCAAGCAAAATAAAATTTACATGAATCCTACGTAGACCACAGCTTGCTGAATATACACAGACGGTAAAAAATTGCAACACCAGGTAGCAGTTGTGTGTGATAAACAAAAGTTGGTAAGCGTGTTTCAACATCTAAAAGATGATGCCTGTTCAGATTTCGCACCAGTCGCATAAGTGTGACGCTAATAGTGCTACAATGAGGATGCAAATCAGTTTTGCTTTAAATACACTCTGCACCGGTCGTGAGGGTTAGTTAACTTTGAGATTGGATGTGATGAGTTTATGTTAGTCAAGAACGCCTTTAAGGTGACAATGATTCCTTGTTAACTCCTCACTGAGTTTGGGCGAGGTCATGTAGTAGGACTACGAGAAGCTGGATGATTCTTCTGAAATACTGCAGAGAGACTTGGCAGGAATGTAGCTATTGTACACGATTGCTGGCAGCGGTGGACACGAGAATGTACAGCCGCAGAAGACCTGGCTTTCGACGGCCACGTGGTGCTACCGAGAGGAGAGATTATCTTGTTCGGATTATGGCTGTGTCGCATCGTACTAGATTAGCAGCAGCAATTTCTTTGGCACCAAAGTAACACAATGAACCGTTACGAATCGTTTAGTTCAACGACCGCTCCGAATTAGACGGCTGTAGTGTGCGTTCCACCAAACCCAAACGACCATCATTTGTCACTTCAGTGGTGTCAAGCGAGAACTCATTGGAGGTCAGGGTGGAGGTCTGTTGTGTCTTGCGATGAAAGCTGCTTCTGCCTCTGTGTCAGTGATGGCCATGTGTTGGTTACAATGAGGCCAGTTCAGGGCTTTCAAACTCCTGCCTGTGTGCTAGACAAACTGCACCTGATCCTGGAGTTATGGTGTGGGACACGATTTAGTATGAAAGTAGCAAGCTCTTGGTTATCCCATACACACTGACTGCAAATTCGTACGTCAGTCTGGCCACTCACAAGTAGCATTCCAGATGGTGTTTTCCAACAGCATAATGCTCGCCCACATAGTACTATTGTAACTCGACATGCTCTACAGCGTGCCGACATGTTGCCTTGGCCTGATCGATAACCAGATCTGTCTCCAGTCGAGCACTGTATATTGATATGATCAACAACACAGGAATTTGCTTAAATTTTTTCCAGGGACTCACCGAGATGATAGAAGCAGTGAGGCAGTTCTTCAGTTTAGACTAGAAAGTACAAGGATTACTACTAAGATTTTTTAATTCGTGCTGTAGATTCTTGAAAATGGATGCAGCAGAGTACTATACACCTCTCCGAAAAAGTGTGATGAATGCGCGATCAAGATGCAGACTGTATTTCTGCCTAGTATTAATTGATTATTAAGTGCTAATTCTTCGGAATAAACTTATACCGTTACCAACAAACGACATCAAAGAAAATATATATTGAGCGACCAGTGTCAGATTCCCCAGACTCTTCAACAGCGATAGAAAAAACGTTAACGTTCGCGAACATACACGACACATTGCTCAAGCTGTCATTCTGAGATTATAAAATAACCTCTCTGCGAAAGGGAGGAAGCAAAGCTGAGCTCTTACATTGGTGTATTGATAAAAAGAGCAGCATTCTGTTTGTTAAGAAGATCCTGAACATGGGATTTCCAAGACAGCTTAGCATTTATCAGAACACCAAAGAATTTGGTTTTTTGAGACCTACTAATGAAACGGCTGTATTGAAGTGCAGTATTTGATACGTTGCATCTGTGAAAATCAACATCCTTCAGTACCAAGCAAGTGTCACCAGCAAAAAAAAAAAAAAAAAAAAAAAAAAAAAAAAAAAAAAAAAAAAAAAAAATATATATATATATATATATATATATATATATATACTCCTGGAATTTGAAATAAGAACACCGTGAATTCATTGTCCCAGGAAGGGGAAACTTTATTGACACAATTGACACATTCCTGGGGTCAGATACATCACATGATCACACTGACAGAACCACAGGCACATAGACACAGGCAACAGAGCATGCACAATGTCGGCACTAGTACAGTGTATATCCACCTTTCGCAGCAATGCAGGCTGCTATTCTTCCATGGAGACGATCGTAGAGATTCTGGATGTAGTCCTGTGGAACGGCTTGCCATGCCATTTCCACGTGGCGCCTCAGTTGGACCAGCGTTCGTGCTCGACGTGCAGACCGCGTGAGACGACGCTTCATCCAGTCCCAAACATGCTCAATGGGGGACAGATCCGGAGATCTTGCTGGCCAGGGTAGTTGACTTACACCTTCTAGAGCACGTTGGGTGGCACGGGATACATGCGGACGTGCATTGTCCTGTTGGAACAGCAAGTTCCCTTGCCGGTCTAGGAATGGTAGAACGATGGGTTCGATGACGGTTTGGATGTACCGTGCACTATTCAGTGTCCCCTCGACGATCACCAGTGGTGTACGGCCAGTGTAGGAGATCGCTCCCCACACCATGATGCCGGGTGTTCGGTCGTATGCAGTCCTGATTGTGGCGCTCACCTGCACGGCGCCCAACTCGCATACGACCATCATTGGAACCAAGGCAGAAGCGACTCTCATCGCTGAAGACGACACGTCTCCATTCGTCCCTCCATTCACGCCTGTCGCGACACCACTGGAGGCGGGCTGCACGATGTTGGGGCGTGAGCGGAAGACGGCCTAACGGTGTGCGGGACCGTAGCCCAGCTTCATGGAGACGGTTGCGAATGGTCCTCGCCGATACCCCAGGAGCAACAGTGTCCCTAATTTGCTGGGAAGTGGCGGTGCGGTCCCCTACGGCACTGCGTAGGATCCTACGGTCTTGGCGTGCATCCGTGCGTCGCTGCGGTCCGGTCCCAGGTCGACGGGCACGTGCACCTTCCGCCGACCACTGGCGACAACATCGATGTACTGTGGAGACCTCACGCCCCACGTGTTGAGTAATTCGGCGGTACGTCCACCCGGCCTCCCGCATGCCCACTATACGAACTCGCTCAAAGTCCGTCAACTGCACATACGGTTCACGTCCACGCTGTCGCGGCATGCTACCAGTGTTAAAGACTGCGATGGAGCTCCGTATGCCACGGCAAACTGGCTGACACTGACGGCGGCGGTGCACAAATGCTGCGCAGCTAGCGCCATTCGACGGCCAACACCGCGGTTCCTGGTGTGTCCGCTGTGCCGTGCGTGTGATCATTGCTTGTACAGCCCTCTCGCAGTGTCCGGAGCAAGTATGGTGGGTCTGACACACCGGTGTCAATGTGTTCTTTTTTCCATTTCCAGGAGTATATATATATATATATATATATATATATATATATATATATATATAAGAGTACTGGTGTCAGCGCTGGCACCTGTGGATCCTCCCTTTACCCCCTGATCACCAAAATCAGACGCTTTAGTTAAATCGAAGAAGATATCAAATATTCACAAAATTTTTGTTAATCCGTCCATTGCTTCACAAACAGAAGAGAATATAGCATCTTTCGTTGTTAAATCAATTCTAGCGCCAAATTTTACGTTTCAAAGCAAATTATGTTACCGAAATGATCGAATACTCTTATGTACACATCATTTTCTGAAGTATTTTTAGAATGTCTGCTTCTTATCTTATGGAGAAATCACACTCCTTTTGTGAACACGTCTTCAAAATTAAAATTTAGTGCATTGAACAGTCACAACTATACACATACAATCATTGTCAAATGTGTTTGTAATATTTTAAGGACTGATGAAGCGAACCTTACGGTTTTGAAATAAACTTATATTTTTTTCTGAAACTACTGACCTCTGTACACAGGAACATGATCTGTGTGCCACTTTTTGTAAGACATAGTATGTGGAAACTGTTACAACAATAGTTATGTGAACCACAGTTTTATTATTTTACATACAGGTAAACAGTTCACATGCTGATCTTTGTACTAGGTATGATTCTAATACCTCATGTTATAATGTAGTGGTTCCCGATGTCTCGTTCTTCTTTCATATATGCTGTTGTAGATGTGTCTTTATTTCAATAGTCGAGCTTCTGACGGCAGTTTAATTTTGTGTGTGTGTGTGTGTGTGTGTGTGTGTGTGTGTGCCTGTGTGTGTGTGGTTGGTGGGTGGAGGAGAAGCAAGGAAGGTAACGTGTCATTATCAGAGATGTATTTGAGGGATCGCTACGTCTTTGTAGCCACATGGGCGACAGAAACCCTGTTTGGAAAAACACAGTGCTGGTACAAAGTGAAATGAAATACAATTTACAATATTTCGTGTTGGGACTCAGTGGTCTGTCCATGCAGAGTGAAGATAAAGGCTGCAGCATATGCTTGCTGCTGAAACTGGTTATTCTTGTCCTGACAGGTGATCCCAGCATCAAACTGTTACCGCAGGATCCACTGGAAGTAACGGAAATAGTGGTGGACGAAAAAGGTCTGAAGTTCACCATGAGGGACGTGGTCATACGTGGAGAGGCAAAAGGAGGCCTGCAAGATGCAAGGTGCGGTAAGAACAGATAGAAACTAATATCTTGGATTATAAATATTTTCCTGCATGTGTAGTAATTTCTCTCAGAAACTTTTGCATCTCGTAAAAATCTAAAACAAAAACTATTTACCTTTTCAAGTATTGGACCAAAATTCAGAAACATTAAAAATAATACATACTACAGAATTATGACACAGGCAAATTTCTAAATTTCGTGTAAAAATGGCTTTCTTTAAACAGCTATTTCATGAAGTTGCTATGAGCTGAAATAACGTTCTGTTTAACAGGTGATCAAATCCTAGAAGTACGTAATGTGATTCCGGGGATATGAGTGTCAGACTGTTTCGACAGAAGGAATAATACGGGTAAACATCGAGCTTGGGCGAGATCATTACAGACGGAACACAGACCCTGACTGGACAGCAGTAACAGAACACTGTCCCTCGTTTCACGTTAACTAGCCCAGACATCAATACCAGTATGAATTACTTTTTAACTGCAAAGTCGTACCTATCAAGCCACTAATAGTTTACCATCTGAATGTTATTTATTCCACTAAAGTTTATCGCTCTGTCTACTTTTATACTTTACACGACTAAAAGTTCACCCATCAGATATTTCTAAAAAGAATACTGTACCGGATGACTACAGGAGAAGAATCGTGCCCTAGTGAAGTAGAAACCACATCCAGATCTAAAAACATTACAATGTTTTAGTATAACACATTTAAGAAATTTCATAAGCAAAAATCAGAGTCAAATATTAATAGAAATTTACGTATGGGTTGAAATAACAAAACTGCTGGTTAACTATTATATTAAAGAATGTAAGTCTATGTTACACTTCCAATTACGGCAATATTATTTAAAATATGCGGTATAACTACCAATAAATTGTAACGTTCTTTAAAAACAAAGTTAGCGTAACGTTCTTTTAAAATGAGAACTTTGGGATAGTTATTAAAATTATTATGCTTTGTATGGAATACACTGAATGATGGCGAGTGTGTACAAATATTTATATTGTCTTACCTCTAAAGCAGCAACGGTATAAAGCGATAGCTTCTGGTCACTCGCAAAAAAAAGTATGGTAGCTGCAACCTCAGCAGTATGCAATGCTGGCCATAATACTTTGAAATTCACATGTAATTCTTTTGGCTGATAAATGAAAACATTTAAGAAAAAGTAAACTTCTTTGAAAAACATGACCTGGACAGGAAGGCGGTACTGATTGTGGTGAATTACTAAGACTGACTTTTTAAAATTATATTGAAAGTTAAGTTTTTCGTTTCAATAACATGTGACAATTGAACATACATTGGTCAAAAAATAGATCACAGTTACTAATTGATTCACGAACAATGAGATTCATGCAGCAAGTTTTATCTAACCTCATTCAACCAGCATAAATGCAAATCATCAAATTACATGTAGCTCGTTTAACAAATCTTAGAAACATTACAAAATTGAAATATCTAACTAGCGTTTTTGTCAAATCATCTTACGAACATTCTGGGGTTACTCCACAACTGACAATTATCAGCCAACTCACTCATACTAACGTGCTGGTAAAACGAAAATTATAATTATTTAACATCTTTACCTTGCTTGTGACAAGACTTCTGCTAACATGTTCTCGTAATTCCTACGTTAATCTAACACTTGGTGGCTTCACTGAGCACACCACAAAAACAGCCTACTGCATACTATTTCACTCACAGGCAGCATGCACATGTACCTACAAGTGTAGACAGCTACCTAGAACTGTGCGCCCAGCGCTCTCTTACTCCAACACTACAATTTCAGACTAGAAGCAGTATCTTTGGCTCTGCGGTCATACACAGTCAGCGATTCGCATTATAAAGCCTGTCAGAGACATACATCGTTTATAATATAGTAGTTTCACTTTAGTTAACATTAATGTTATTATCGTATTGGAGTGCCATATGCAAGCGTGCACCAGTAGACTACACTTATCACGTCTGTTATTTCCAGTTCTTCACTGCTTCAAATTTATTATTTAACAGAATACAAAAATCGCTAACTTCTATTTGTTATTTAAGAAATTAATGTGAGTCACCTTGCACCAAAGTGGAAGCAACGGTGTAGTGATATGATCAGAAACTAATGTAAAGCCTCCCTTCACTATGGGAACGTATCCGAATGAAAAAGATTTATATGGTAATAGTCCTCTCAACTTGTCTATTGTGTTATTGTACGTTTGTATGAATTTGCTGGCATAGAAGAAAGAAAGAAAGTGAATGAGTCATTATAAATTGTTTTCAGATTCTAATAATTCAGCGTTGCTTCGCTGTGAATTTGACGGTGTCAATTTATTTGTCAGTACAAATACTTCTCTCTATGGCTGGTATGTTCAAAATTTACTGGAACCGTTTCAAGATTTTTCCTCTTACTGTTAACTTATTTAGCACATTATTAGAGCTAGTGCAGTGTTGAGTGCCGTAGTAATTAAATATTGTAATTAATACGATTGTCCTAAGGCATATCATCTATACGTAGAACTTCGTCTAAACGTTTGTCTGTGATAGCCTTATATTCAAACCAGTTAAGCAGTAATGAAACGTAAGTTGTTGATATTAATAATGACACAGCTGTACTGAAATGTAATTGTAAAAAAATAGATAAGATGAAATTTTGTCTTGCGAAATAGGCAAACCTAGGCTTACAACCTTCAAGAAACCTGCCCCTTCCAACACAATACCCTCACTTCGACGGAAATAGGTGAAAACAAATGGACAACGTGGTCCCCATATGAGTGTGGCTTGCAAGAGACTAAAGAGTCCGCCTGGAGGAAATGTAACAGCCGTCATACATTTCTCTCGGAGACACTCGATGTTAATGGACTACCAATCCCAACACAGACCTCCGAGGGGATTGAAACTGTAGTCCGCCTAAAATTACTTCATGCGTCCCAGCTGAGAGCCCTCAACGTCACGCCCGAACCGTTCACCGTTGCCAAACTGCCACAACAATTCGTCATTTCACTTCCAGTTTCTTGTCCCATATTCTTTTCAGTGTTTTTTGATCCCCAATCATGGTTGTGGCACTTTCATTTCGTATTTCATCACAAATGATAACCACACCAAAAACAACGCCCACACAGTTCACACACAGGGCTAACCAAACACCAGTGGATACTTCCGTACAAGACGCGAGTCAGCGTCACATACACAGTTATCATAATCACAGAAATCGGCTTACATTAGGTAAGCTTGCCACGATACGGCGTGGCCACGCCGTCAGAGGCGCCATGTCAGGGTTTGTGCGGCCCCTTCCGCCTGAGGTTCGTGTCCTCCTTAGAGCATGGCTGTGTGTGTTGTTTTTAGCATAAGTTAGTTAAGTAGTGTGTTAAGTCTAGGGACCGATGACCTCAGCAGCTTGGTCCCTTAGGAATTCAAACACATTCGAAAATTTTGGATATTGCTTGAAGTCGAATTTTTGAAGGCTGCAATTCATCGTTGCGACGGGAGCACTGCATTAGCAAGTACTGTAAAACTTACTCATCCTGTTCGTGTGGCTTAGCACAGTGGTTACCGTAGTGACCTCACATGCAGACGGTCGTGTCGTAGGTTCGAATCTTCTCAACTGTGACGATATTTTTTTTTTATTTCTACGTCTAACCAAATGAGATTGTCATTATTTTAAACATAGCTGCGTAACAGCAACGGTTCCACGTAATTAGATTGATTATTATTTATATCCAGTTAATAGTTTAAATATAATTTTTTATTTTTTATTCTTTGCCGATTCATTTTCATCATCATATTGACTTCATTTGGTGTTATTTTCCTTTCTGCCTTTTTTCTCCCTTTTTGAGTCTGCCTGTGTAGCCTGTAACGTGCAACCAAATGCCAACGTGGACTGCTCATTGGTCGGCAACACGGCAGCCCGTGTAGCTAGTATGAGGATAGTTTCAGGTAACCACTGCTAGCGAGAAATTACAGTTAGATTTTGACGCTCAGACAAAATTTTTTCTGCCTGGAGTTTGCTCGCAGAGATTCACTTAAATCACTGTGAATGAAGCTATCGTGATTTTATTTCTGACGCAGGTTGTTGACAGCCTTTTTCTGGGATACATTGCACATCACGATGTTATGGTTAGTTTACGACATGAGTTTAAATTTATGGCTACAAAACACGTTGTCTACCGCCGTTCGGTCATTGTTCACTTACTAGCTTTCGAGAGAGTATCTCACATTTCTCTCATATCTTGCGGCGCCGTTACGAACATTGTTTCGCATCTACATCTACATCTATACTCCGCGAGCCACCTTACGGTGTGTGGCGGAGGGTACTTATTGTACCACTATCTGATCCCCCCTTCCCTGTTCCATTCACGAATTGTGCGTGGGAAGAACGACTGCTTGTAAGTCTCCGTATTTGCTCTAATTTCTCGGATCTTTTCGTTGTGATCATTACGCGAGATATATGTGGGCGGTAGTAATATGTTGCCCATCTCTTCCCGGAATGTGCTCTCTCGTAATTTCGATAATAAACCTCTCCGTATTGCGTAACGCCTTTCTTGAAGTGTCCGCCACTGGAGCTTGTTCAGCATCTCCGTAACGCTCTCGCGCTGACTAAATGTCCCCATGACGAATCGCGCTGCTTTTCGCTGGATCATGTCTATCTCTTCTATTAATCCAACCTGGTAAGGGTCCCATACTGATGAGCAATACTCAAGAATCGGACGAACAAGCGTTTTGTAAGCTACTTCTTTCGTCGATGAGTCACATTTTCTTAGAATTCTTCCTATGAATCTCAACCTGGCGCCTGCTTTTCCCACTATTTGTTTTATGTGATCATTCCACTTCAGATCGCTCCGGATAGTAACTCCTAAGTATTTTACGGTCGTTACCGCTTCCAATGATTTACCACCTATGGCATAATCGTACTGGAATGGATTTCTGCCCCTATGTATGCGCATTATATTACATTTATCTACGTTTAGGGAAAGCTGCCAGCTGTCGCACCATGCATTAATCCTCTGCAGGTCTTCCTGGAGTACGTACGAGTCTTCTGATGTTGCTACTTTCTTGTAGACAACCGTGTCATCTGCAAATAGCCTCACGGAGCTACCGATGTTGTCAACTAAGTCATTTATGTATAATGTAAACAATAAAGGTCCTATCACGCTTCCTTGCGGTACTCCCGAAATTACCTCTACATCTGCAGATTTTGAACCGTTAAGAATGACATGTTGTGTTCTTTCTTCTAGGAAATCCTGAATCCAATCACAAACCTGGTCCGATATTCCGTAAGCTCGTATTTTTTTCATTAAACGTAAGTGCGGAACCGTATCAAATGCCTTCCTGAAGTCCAGGAATACGGCATCAATCTGCTCGCCAGTGTCTACGGCACTGTGAATTTCTTGGGCAAATAGGGCGAGCTGAGTTTCACATGATCTCTGTTTGCGGAATCCATGTTGGTTATGATGAAGGAGATTTGTATTATCTAAGAACGTCATAATACGAGAACACAAAACATGTTCCATTATTCTACAACAGATTGACGTAAGCGAAATAGGCCTATAATTATTCGCATCTGATTTATGACCCTTCTTGAAAATGGGAACGACCTGCGCTTTCTTCCAGTCGCTAGGTACTTTACGTTCTTCCAGCGATCTACGATAAATTGCTGATAGAAAGGGGGCAAGTTCTTTAGCATAATCACTGTAGAATCTTAAGGGTATCTCGTCTGGTCCGGATGCTTTTCCGCTACTAAGTGATAGCAGTTGTTTTTCAATTCCGATATCGTTTATTTCAATATTTTCCATTTTGGCGTCCGTGCGACGGCTGAAGTCAGGGACCGTGTTACGATTTTCCGCAGTGAAACAGTTTCGGAACACTGAATTCAGTATTTCTGCCTTTCTTCGGTCGTCCTCTGTTTCGGTGCCATCGTGGTCAACGAGTGACTGAATAGGGGATTTAGATCCGCTTACCGATTTTACATATGACCAAAACTTTTTAGGGTTCTTCTTTAGATTGTTTGCCAATGTTTTATGTTCGAATTCGTTGAATGCTTCTCTCATTGCTCTCTTTACGCTCTTTTTCGCTTCGTTCAGCTTTTCCTTATCAGCTATGATTCGACTACTCTTAAACCTATGATGAAGCTTTCTTTGTTTCCGTATTACCTTTCGTACATGATTGTTATACCACGGTGGATCTTTCCCCTCGCTTTGGACCTTAGTCGGTACGAACTTATCTAAGGCGTACTGGACGATGTTTCTGAATTTTTTCCATTTTTGTTCCACATCCTCTTCCTCAGAAATGAACGTTTGATGGTGGTCACTCAGATATTCTGCGATTTGTGCCCTATCACTCTTGTTAAGCAAATATATTTTCCTTCCTTTCTTGGCATTTCTTATTACACTTGTAGTCATTGATGCAACCACTGACTTATGATCACTGATACCCTCTTCTACATTCACGGAGTCGAAAAGTTCCGGTCTATTTGTTGCTATGAGGTCTAAAACGTTAGCTTCACGAGTTGGTTCTCTAACTATCTGCTCGAAGTAATTCTCGGACAAGGCAGTCAGGATAATGTCACAAGAGTCTCTGTCCCTGGCTCCAGTTCTGATTGTGTGACTATCCCATTCTATACCTGGTAGATTGAAGTCTCCCCCTATTACAATAGTATGATCACGAAACTTCTTCACGACGTTCTGCAGGTTCTCTCTGAGGCGCTCAACTACTACGGTTGCTGATGCAGGTGGTCTATAGAAGCATCCGACTATCATATCTGACCCACCTTTGATACTTAGCTTAACCCAGATTATTTCACATTCGCATTCGCTAATAACTTCACTGGATATTATTGAATTCTTTACTGCTATAAATACTCCTCCACCATTGGCGTTTATCCTATCCTTGCGGTATATATTCCATTCTGTGTCTAGGATTTCGTTACTGTTCACTTCCGGTTTTAACCAACTTTCCGTTCCTAATACTATATGCGCACTATTTCCTTCAATAAGAGATACTAATTCAGGAACCTTGCCCTGGATACTCCTGCAGTTTACCAATATTACGTTAACAGCAAGTGACTCGCCCACGTACGCGCGCACACTCCCGCGCGCATGTGTGTGTGTGTGTGTGTGTGTGTGTGTGTGTGTCACCTATAACCGAGCGGTAGCCGTCAGCCGATGTGGCAACATCATAGCGGCAAGTGACAGACAACTACTGTATCAAGTAATTTTAATGGGACTATAGTGTTGGGATGTGTCCATGGTGAATAACACTCCTCGCCTCTCACCCTGAACACAACCTTACAAAACAAATTATAACGTAAGGCCCCATTTGAACGATCGGCTCTCGTCCCTGAAATGACTACTCGAGACAAGTTCGTTTACTGCAGCGCTCCTGGTGTTTTATTTCTGTACTGAGTCTCGTTTGTTTTGAGTGGTCATCTTCGTTTTCACGTCAGCTCCAAAATTGCCGGTATTGTTTGAGCCAACTGCTGTGCAGTTTGGCATCTGAATGGTGAAAGTGAAGCTATAAGAGACTATCCGTTTTACGAAAAAACCGAGATATAGTTACAAAATGGAGGAAGAAGCCATGATAATGGAGTTTATTGTTGACCAAAGCAAAATTCATAGTGGATGATCTTGTTAAAGGTAATGTAGTAAAACATTCTTACTCCTGACCTCTGAAAGAATAGGAAGCGTCTTATCCAAACATTTCAGGACATATACAGTTATTTGCTTGAGAAAATATGTACTTGCAAACACATGAAACACTATGTCGAATTCAGTAAATAGTGCCTTTTTCCTTTATCCTTTCTATCTTGTTTTCTCGCTGAATGCCAAGTGACAAAGAAAATTATTTTTCTTATCGAATAATTCTGACTCTTTTGCTATTGAAATAATTTTCATTAAATCACGTTTATCTAATTAAATTCTTGTTTATGCATAGTGTAAATTTTTCTTTGTAAAACGTAAAATCTTTTTACTTTCAAATATTTCGTCTCTCTTTTAGGAGAACACCATTACGAAAAAATGCCCGGATCTTGTGTAGCTTTTCAATGCGCCTTAAAAACAAAGTAAGCAACACAATAAAGATTAAGGAGACACGAAAGCACAATTACAATATGTACTGCAAGATTGTTTCCTCATCTAACTCACCAAAATTTTGAGGCTGCAATGAATAAACTATCTTCACATTTATCGGAATAAATCTCAGGTGAAATAATGACTCTGTAATTTCATTCTTGTGTTACGTCCTTAGCACTGAGTTACACAAACCTGGGAGCAGGCCCACATTGAGCACCATATGAAATGCAGCTTGAGTGCGAGAAGGGGAAGAAAATTGTTTCATGGTCCTAGAAGAACATCGAGTAAAAACACTTACAAGAGGACTGCTTACTCTCTCATAAAGTACTCCTTTTTTCTCGTACAGATATATTTCATCTTAGACCAACAATCAGATTAGGAAATTTACTTTTCTTGTGACCAACAACCTGCTTTCTAATATTGACAGAGGCTTACCAGCACGCCTACCTGTAACAACACATGCAAAAGAAACGTTACGGATGACAACTATTCAGATATAGAGTAAATACTGGTTGCAGCATGAAACTTCAAACTCCTAAGCATAACATGTAAGCAAATAAATTTTCCAGCTGCATATATTATTCCAGGTATTCGGAAAAAATATGTGTATTTCTAAAATGTGAGAGACAGTTACGAGTAAGGAGAAATTTTGAGACTTTGAAAAGCATGTACAGAAGTGTCAGGTGGTAAATTCTATGCAGACGAATGATAAATAGACGCTTTCGAAGTAGGATCAACAACAGAACTCCATTCTATCAAAGGCATTTACAAATGAATTCTCACTGCAAAATACATTTTCCTTCTGGTACTTTAATCTTAATAATAGGTTTGTTTATAAATAACTCTACTACTAGTCACGATTTTCTTTATTTTGAGCACGACGCGTTTCGGGAAAAAATTCCCACTTTCAAGTGGGTTTTTTGTGTTTGTTATGCCATTTCTATGTGATGTTGTCGATGTGTGAGAGCCTGCTTCACTTCATTGACTTTAGTGCTATATATACGCGATTTTTACTTGGTTTTCGATCTTTCTGTGAAGTTAGTGACGAAATTTAGAAGAATTTTTACTTACAGTTTCCTTCTGGTCCATTTGTGCAGAGTCTCACACGTACCTAACATCACATACAACTTGTTGTAGACTTTTAAAATGTTTTCTATGTTTAAATGTTAGGAAACTGTAAGTACAAATTATTCTAAATTTCGCCACTAACTTCACAAAAAAAAATCGACAACCAACTAAAAATCGCGTGTTTTCTTATACATATTGCAGTAAATTCAACTAAATGAAGCAGTCTCTCACACATCGATATCACATAAAAAGAACGCAGTTGAAAATGGGAATTATTTCCCGAAACGCGTCGTGCGAAAAAATAAGGAAAATCGTGATTGGTAGCAAATGAGTTATTTATTAACAAACATATTGTTTTCACAGTCGCAGGCTTTCAGAACCATTTATAATGGATCAAATCTGAAACCTTAGTCTTGTTCGCAGTACCCTTGAGAGCAGCTTCTAGACCTTCTATGTAATGCTAACCTCGTGTATATTAAATACTGTAATGTCATTGTTGTTGTTGTGGTCCTCAGTCCTGAGACTGGTTTGATGCAGCTCTCAAAGCTGCATGCCCTCGGGAAAAATGTTATGTCATAGCAGCTGAAATCAACTTTTTAGAAATCTATGAAAAGGCGGGGCGGTCTTCTACACAACCAAATCGTCTGACTGTTGCCTGTCACAGCACTCATCTCGAAGACTAATACTTCATGACGCAATAGATATGACTGTTCTCTTTGCTGTCGATTATGTCCAACAAGACAGACACTTCTCATGTCTGTAATCTTACGTACACGACGGCTATTTCATCAAGTTTCAGTTTTGATGCACAACCAACGTCAGAACTTCTACGGGAATCAGAAACCTGCGACAAGGAGTGTAATGGACCGAGTTCGTTGCCGTACGGCAAGCGGGAAGTCGGGAATTTGGGCCTGACGGATGGCTGAGGCGGCTAAGTTAGTCGTTCCAGAGAAGTAGAGCATCCGACTTGGAGTCCCGGTCCGCCACAAATTTTCAGCTCTCACCATTGCATAGCCGCAATGTCCTGTGCGTCTGGAAGTCGTATATTCTCTTTCCTATCCCTTTCCCATCAACTTTCCTTTACTTTCACCCGAATTATTCACTTAATGATTCTATACACAAAGGTGACAAAAGTTATTATATACCTCCTTTTGCCCCCCTAGTGCAGCTACTCTACGTGGCGTGGGCTCAACAAGACGGTGGAAGTCACCTGCGGAAATATTGAAACATGCAGCTTCTATAGTCGTCCATAATTGCGAAAGTGTTGCCGGTGCATGATTTTGAGGACGAACAGACCTCTCGATGATGCTCCATAAATGTTGGATGGAATTCATGTCGAGCGATTTGGGTGGCCATGCCATTCGCTTGTATTCTGCAGAATATTCTTGCAGCGAATCACTGACAATTCCTTCGTTATTGAGGAACATGAAATCCACGAAAGGCTGCAAATACTCTCCGAGTAGCCGAACATAACCATCACCTGGCAATAATCGGTTCAGTTGGACCGGAGGACCATGTATACACAGACCACACTATTATGGAGCCACCGCCAACTTGCACAGTGCCCTGTTGACAACTTGGGTCCATGGCTTCGTGGGGTCTGCACCATACTGGAACTCTACCATCATCTCTTATAAACTGAAATGGGGACTCATCTGACCAGGCCACGGTTTTCTAGTCATCTATGGTCCAACCGATACGGTCACGTCTCCAATAGAGGCGCTGCAGGCGACGTGTTGTTAGCAAAGGCACTCGCGTCGGTCGTCTGCTGCCATAGACCATTAATGCCAGACTTCACTTCGCTGTCCTAACGGATACATCCATCGTCCATCCCATATTGATTTCTGCACAGTTGGTTGTCTGTTAGCACTGAAAACTCTATGCAGACGTCGCTGCTGTAGGTCGCTGAACGAAAGCCACCGACCGCTGCGTTGCCCGCGGTGCGAGGTAATGTCTGAGATTTGGTAGTCTGATTACATTCTTGACACAATGGTTTACGTAATATTGAATTCAATAACGATTGATGGTCGAAGTAGAGAGGATATAAAATGTAGACTGGCAATGGCAAGGAAAGCGTTTCTGAAGAAGAGAAATTTGTTAACATCGAGTATAGATTTAAGTGTCAGGAAGTCATTTCTGAAAGTATTTGTATGGAGTGTAGCCATGTATGGAAGTGAAACATGGACGATAAATAGTTTAGACAAGAAGAGAATAGAAGCTTTCGAAATGTGGTGCTACAGAAGAATGCTGAAGATTAGATGGGTAGATCACATAACTAATGAGGAAGTATTGAATAGAATTGGGGAGAAGAGAAGTTTGTGGCACAACTTGACCAGAAGAAGGGATCGGTTGGTAGGACATGTTCTGAGGCATCAAGGAATCACCAATTTAGTATTGGAGGGCACCGTGGCGGGTAAAAATCGTAGAGGGAGACCAAGAGATGAATACACTAAGCAGATTCAGAAGGATGTATGCTGCAGTAGGTACTGGGAGATGAAGAGGCTTGCACAGGATAGAGTAGCATGGAGAGCTGCATCAAACCAGTCTCAGGACTGAAGACCACAACAACAACAACGATTTGGGAAATAAAATGTCCCATGCGTCTAGCTCCAACTACCATTCCGCGCTCAAAGTCTATGAATCCCGTAGTGCGGCCATAATCACGTCGTAAACCTATTAGCACGAATCACCTGAGCGCAAATGGCAACTCCGCCAATGCACAGCCTTTTTATGCCTTGTGTACGCGATACTACCACTATCTCTATATGTTCATAACGCTATCCGATGACTTGTCACCTCTGTGTATTGACTACGAAGGAAGATCGCAAAATATTACTGTGATAAATCTGTCTACAGACATTAATGAATTAAGAGAGTGTTTGCCTGGGTCTGTTAATGTAGTGAGTTTGGAAGCACGTCCGTTACTGATCGCGGGATCTACCATTGCGCGGTGTGTTGCAGGTCGTTTCCGAGCGAGAGACGCCTTGAGCTGGACGTGTGGTTCCCCGTGCTGGACATGAGCTTCAAGTACAACGTGTCCGGCAAGGTGCTGGTGCTGCCACTGGACGGAGCGGGTACGGGCACAATGAAACTCGGTGAGTGGCGCCGTAGGCTCTTGTAACGCAGGCGTTCATACTGAACACATTAATACCCCAAAAGCAAGTCCGACACGGCACTGAAAAGTCCAACTAGTATGTACTGTTTGCCTCAAAACTGAAAGAACCTCAAGGAAGTTACCGAATGCGCCTACTGTGTTTGAGGCGATGGCGCTGTGGTTGTGTTCGGAGGGGTAAGGTGCTGATGCATGTTAAATAACATTTTACTTAATTGTAATGTGAGCCAATTTTTATTTTCTCTTTTGTTTTAACAATGTCAAAACAACAAATTTCCTCCAAAATTAAAACTAAACTGTCCAAGATGTTCAAGTATTAAAACTTCATAGATTAACCCAGAGACGAATCTCATCACAAGGATATGGTCAGGCATTCGTATACGGGTATGATCTAGCTTCCGTCCTTTACATTCACACAGGGACAATAAAAGCATAATTTAAAAACACTTTAGAGACAAGAAACAATTTTATATATATCCTCGCCTTTAGTTACTTTTCCAGTTACATGAAAACGAAGAACTTAACCAAGTGTAGACAGAAATTTCTTTCACCGATACAAGACAAGTACAGCAAACTAAGACTTCATCTCCAATATTTACCCTAACGACTATGCAAGTTTTATATAAAATAATGATTACCGAAATTTCACAGTATGCACTTTACACACTTTTACAATTTACACTGTCACATGCAGTTCCACGCGCCTCTGGTCTGGTTAGCCATGAGCCCAATCTTTCGCTTCTCGAAGCGTCGAATAGGGCGAGCATACCTTCTCCATTACCATCAAACGATAGCAACCAAATAAATTCAGAGGCTATGGGTAGGGTACGTAAGATCCAACCTTAAATAGAGACGGCAGCCATTACACATCAGTACTCAAAAACCTTTTAGCTCAACAGAGTCAACAGAAATGGTCGAAACCAAAACATTCTCCGCAGTAAACTTGAACCAGTTACCAATTACCTACCACTTACGGCAGTTCACAAACTATGTACATAAAAAAAAGGCAATGCCCTGACTGACTGAGCCATCATAGCCCACCCCAAAACGCTAAGGATACAAACTTGACAATTGGAGAGGATCTATATCTTATACTGTAGGCGTCGTTTAAGAAGGTATTTTTCTAAATTACATGCCTAAGAGGGTGAAACAGGCGATAAAACTTTTTTTTTTTCAAAATATGTCGGTGTTAAGTCGGTTTTGAAGCTACAGCTACGAAAATTTGTGCCTGGTCTCTGGGTCAGAATAAAGAAAGACATTTCAGCATTTTTGGAATTTTAACTTCGCTGGAGCGAAATAATGAGAGGATTTTTCTTAAAACAATGCATTATGAAAGAACTACTAAGGTATTTCTAAACCTACATCTGTGCAAATTGTTATTTGGCTTGTCGGTTATAAATAAAAAACACGTCTATCATTGTTTTTGGAAATTCAACCGCTGAGGAGGTGACATAAGGGACGAAAAGTTTTAAGAAGATATTTCACTATATCAAAAAATTTTTAAAGCTGAATCTATGAAAAGAGGTATTTACTTCTGGGTCAGACATGAAGAACTATCACAATAACAAAAAGGCGGGATTTACGAAAACCTTGGACTCTAAAACCCAGAATTGAGCAGAAGTACATTCGGGGAAGCCCGTGCTTCTAAGGCCTTAATTAGCTAGAAATATTTAGAAGGTGTTTTAATGTGTGAACAAATTAAAAAATTGATTAAAAAAACAGGCCATACAGTGTAAGCAAGTGAAGCCGCGTGTGTTAAGCTAGTTTTTTAATAATTAAGCTTTTAGTGACTTTGATCAAAATAGCTCAAGAGCACACTTCCGCAGAAAATGATTAAAGAACAACATTGAGTATAACAGAAAATTAGTATTGCCAAGACAGGAACAGCCGGCCGCGGTGGTCTAGCGGTTCTAGGCGCTCAGTCCGGAACCGCGCGACTGCTACGGTCGCAGGTTCGAATCCTGCCTCGGGCATGGATATGTGTGATGTCCTTAGGTTGGTTAGGTTTAAGTAGTTCTAAGTTCTAGGGGACTGATGACCACCTATGTTGAGTCCCATAGTGCTCAGAGCCATTTCAACCAAGTCAGGAACACAGGTGGGAAGATGATTTTAAAAAACAAACGTAACCAAACGGCACCGCACAGCAGGTCTCAGGCCCTTATCAAACAGAAATGAATGCACTCTGATAACTATAACAACCGCCCCCGTACCTCTACCTTAAACCTGTAACACACGTAATACGCAGTTCCGGTGAACTTATATTATCGCTAATTTTATGCGAAATATTTATTACCCAAAGGTTATGAGAGATCTTAATGGAAGAGCACTTTACTAATACGACACACTAGCCAGTAATCAACTTCGTAAATGCATGCATAAAACAGCAAACAACCATCGACGATTCTCCACACAAGATGTATCCTCCCATCTGAACCTAAGGTTCAAAGCGTTCACCGTTACATAAAACTAACTTACGAAATGATATCCGGCGCCCAAGACCACACCATTCAACTGAAGCCGCCGTGACGGCTAAGAGTTCAGCACCACTAGGCAATGGGTAAAACTGGCATCTTAATTTTGCTGACACTCACTTGCCAGCCTTAGAAAGAAAAGCAGAGCCTAACAACACCTCTAAATTAGGAAACCAGCCTGATTTACTAGCACCGTTTCTCTTAAACACACAAAGACCGATATAGTTACACAAATGACTTCAGCTCTATCTTCATCAAGTACACCGAGCACAGGCCCTAACTACTAAAGCCGTAACGTAATTGAGCTGCATACAGTCAGACCCAAAACATCAGGCATGCTCTTGCACGAACATATGTAGCTTGAATTTCCGGTATTCTTACGGTATTCTCGATATTGAGCGGAGTGCAGATTCCCAAAAGGCCCTCTATGCGATTACGGCGTCACGTGTGAACCCCATCCGCCCACTGGCCCCGGCCGCTCTGACGTCTTGAAGCAGCACCGCCGCCTTCCTTGCCGAACCTGGCCTGCCCCGTGTCAACACGGTCCTGCGGCACACTCCGCCCACAAGCCACGTCAACTACCGAACTGACGAAAATAAATGGCAGGACCAAATAATAATGCAACTACAGTAATAAATTTTGGGAAAGACATATGTCTACGTATCATATTTAAGTCATTAACATTGCATTATCGCAGTTTAATGTAAGCATGAGATAAGCCATTCCAAATGTGAAATACTGGTGCATTAATAACCAGTGTAACCGGCAGAATGTTGAATGCAAGCATGCAAACGTGCATGCATTGTGTTGTACATGTGCCGAATGTCGGTTTGTAGAATGGAGTTCCATGTCTCTTGGTGGATGACACTGGAGTTGTGGTCCGATAATGTCCCATATATGTTCTAGTGGAGACAGATCTGGTGATGAAACATGGCGAAAAATGTTGACACTCGTTAGAGCATGTTGGGTTCCAACAGCGACATGTGGGTGAGCGTTATCCTGCTGGAAAACACTTCATGGAATGCTGTTCATGTTCAAAAAATATTCAAATGTGTGTGAAATCTTATGGTACTTAACTGCTAAGGTCATCAGTCGCTAAGCTTACACACTACTTAACCTAAATTATCCTAAAGAGAAACACACACACTCATGCCCGAGGGATGACTCGAACCTCCGCCGGGACCAGCCGCACAGCCCATGACTGCAGCGCCCTAGACCGCTCGGCTAATCCCGCGCGGCTGCTGTTCATGAATGGCAGCACAACAGGCCGAATTACAAGACTGACATACAAATTTGCAGTCAGGATGCGTGGGATAATCACGGAGTGCTCCTGCTGTCATGAGAAGTCGCACCCCAGGTCATGACTCCAGGTGTAGGTCCAGTGTCTCTAGCACGCAGACACGTTGCTTCTAGATCCTGTACTGGTCTCCTTCTAACCAACACACTGCCATCACTGGCACCGTCACAGAACCAGCTTTCATCAGAAGAAACAACAGACCTCCATGCTGTCCTTCAAAAAGTTTTATCTTGACTCCATTGAACGCAAATGGCGGTGGTTTGGGGTCAATGGAATGCAGGCTAAAGGGCGTCTGTCTCGGAGCTGTCTTGAAGTAATCTATTTGTAACAGTTCGTTGTGGCACTGTGGTGCCTCCGTGAAAGTACTATAAGGATCAGTGACGAATACAGCTGTTCCCTCTCGAGGGGGCTGGGGTGGGGGGGTGGGGGGGGGGTGGATATTACGCCTGATGGGTGGGACGGAATGTTATAGGCTTCAAATTTGAGCGATAATAAAACTTAAAAATAGCAGTTGGAATAGTATGTAAAAACTTATTTTAATCTCAGTTATTTAAATAAATTTTGTGTAAGTACTAAGCAGGGATAACATTACGAGAATCAATAAAATAATACTATTAAGTGCAAAACTTAAATTTACAGCATAACTGTTGATAACATCATCAGAGAAGGTACTATGAGTTCGTCGTACCATTCTGTTGATACCTTCACACAAACTGAAGCGTATCCTGACACAGCCTATTTGTTAATTTTGGCCGGCCAGTGTGGTCGAGCGGTTCTAGGCGCTTCAGTCTGGAAACGCGCGACCACTACGGTCGCAGGTTCGAATCCTGCCTCGGGCGTGGATGTGTGTGATGTCCTTAGGTTAGTTAGGTTTAAGCAGTTCTAAGTTCTAGGGGACTGATGACCTCAGATGTTAAGTCCCATAGTGCTCAGAGCCATTTGAACCATTTGAACCAAGCTGTGTCACTTCTCTTACGCTTTGAGTATTCTAGTATAAATTTCACAGTTTTGTTTATTGTTGTGTTCCTTTCCTTATGTGTGGACTGAGTGTTGTACTACTCTCTGATTTTACATCTTGCTAGCCATTATTTTACGTCTCCCTACATATTTGACCAACTCCGTCACCTCCAGTGCCTACACATGTGCGTTCTACATAAAGAACAGAATGTTACTCCTGGTTCATTTTACCTTTAGCTTTATACAATAACATTATAATCATAATATAATGTCTGATTCATATTTTCCTTTTTCTTCCAGAAAACGTGACTATCCACTACAAAATAAACTACGAACCTTACAGAAATGGTGACACTGACTACATAAAAGCAACAGTAGCACAATCCAGAGGTGAAATTGGTCACATGGCACTTAACCTGCAGAATCTGTTCAATGGTGACAAGTTTCTTGGTGAGTGATCGGAAAGTATATAAGTAATAACATATGTAATGAACTTTTTGTTAGAAAAACCTGCCTGTCATCAGCCATATGCGGAATCGCGTTAACTAAACTACATATTTGGAAGGTCTTCTAACCTGAACAACTGAAATTGAGTTAATTAATATTTGAACTGTGATGCATGATTGTTTCATGTCGGGGCGTCTACAGTGGTTTAATTCTTATATAAGAAAGTTTCTTTAGCTGACAAATTCTCCGTAAGTGCCAATAATGTATGGAGTTTCAACAGCTTAGCCAAATTAATAATTTACTGGCAGATTTTCGTGTTCTGGAGAAACAAGCCTCATTTCCTTACCTAAATACATCAGAAGATTTTAAAACTGGAACTGAAGGTATTACTAAAAGAAAATGCAAAGTTTTTATTTTTATTTATTTATTTATTTATTTATTTGCCAGTTTTCTGGCTGGTTTGATGCAGAATCTCCTCACCTGCGCCAACTTACTGAACTCAGTAGTGCCTGCACGTAACATACTCAGTTATTTGTTGGAAATACGATAAGCTCTGCCTCCCTCTACAGCTTTTATACTTTGTAACTTCCTCAAGCACCACTGAAGTTATTCCTTGATGTCTTAACACACTTTCTATAATCCCGTGCCTTCTTCTCATCAACGATTTTCGCATGTTCCTCTCTTCGCCTGTTCTAAGTTGGCCTCATTTTTTAACAATCCATCTATTTTTCAGCATCCTTCTGTAGCACCATATCTCAAATGCATAGATTTTCTTATGCATTGTTTTCCCAAAGTCCGTGATTCCCTTTCAACAATGCTGTGCTCCAAACGTTAGTTCAGAAACTGAAGCGGATGTCTGTTACTAGTACACTTCCTTTGTTCAGCAATGTCTGTGGTAGTGTGCTAGTCCACGTTTTATGTCCTTCTTGATTCTTCCTTGTAAGGTTATGTTGCTTCCAAGGCAGCAAAATTCCTTTACTTCATCCACTTCATAGTTACCATCTTCGATCTTAAGTTCATCGCTTATTTCATTTCCGCTACTACTCATCGCTTTCGTTTTTCATCAGTTTACGTACACTTAAACCAATGTGTCTGCTCTTTAGACCGTTCATCCCATTCAACAGATTCTGCAATTATTTCTCACTTTCTCTGAAAATAGCAATTTCATGATTGAATCTTATCATTGATATACTTTGATCCAGAATTTTAATTCCAGTTCTGGATCTTGAAGAAAATAAATACCGACAGCCGTAATTTCATGAATTGTTTTGAGTACCAGTTTCGGTGCCTTATGGCATTATCTTCAGGCTCCTCAAAGCGTAACTAATTATGTATCTAAGCGTCTGTTCTATTACAGGTATCACCAGTTTCAACTTCCTTCCTTCTTCCTTCAATTCAAAAATTTCTTCAGTTATTGAAGATTACGTTGCTGTTATCTTCCTTGTAACTATTTTGTCTGTCCAACTTCTGTGACTGCCCATTTTAGAGATTTCTAATCTTCAACTGAAATGACTGTCGCGGTATACCTTATCACAGAATCTACAGCCAAGAGACCTTCAAAAGCTTTAATCTATACTCACTACTTCAGTAATGTAATTACCTCCACACTGATTGCTTCGGACGATCCTCTTAAACTTCAGTATACTTTTCTTCACTGCCATTATATGATCTGATCTATATCTGCTCCAGGGAACGCCTTACAATCCAATATCTGATTTTGGAACCTGCGACTGACCATAACGTAATCCAGCTGCTATTTTCTGGGCTCCAGATATTTTCCAAGTATATCTATTCCTCTTGTGATTTTGAATAGTATACTCACTATGAATAACTGCAATCTATTGCAGAACTCAATTACTCTTTCTAATCTCTCGTTCCTACAAGGGAGCACGTATTCTCCAGTAATCCAGTCTTCTGTTCCACACGTACTAAAGCGTTCCAGTCACTCATGATTGTTAGATTTTCAATTCCTTTTACTTGCTGTATTATCTTTAAAGTGTACTTCAGTAAATTATCAGTTACATACTATATGGAAATGTCGAAAAGAGTTAGAAAGAATAGAGGTCTATTGGTATACACAAGGAGAAAGAAGACCTTTCAGCTGGGCCAGGTCTTGATAAGAATGCTTACTCCAGCAAGTGATCAAATGGACAGTAAAGATAAAAAGGGAGGGAGGAGGAAAGAAATACCATCTAAAGGACAGTGTCAGAGAAGAAAGCGATAACTAAGTGGAATTGAAGATAACAGCGCAAGACACAAAGGGATGCCTGAACCTGCTGCATTTAAGAAGAACTACTGACGATGATGATGACGATGAGATTATATCTGTTCATCACAGCTCCTGCGTATGTTTCTAGAGATAGATTTCATTTGATACTATATTACTTAGCTTCCTCAAATTATATTAACAGATATAATGCATTTAACTCCCTTTGATTCTAAGTTTCTCTACACGCTCTTGGACTTTGAAATCATAACGAAGTTTTTAATATTTCCAACACAGCTGCTAAAATTCTTGTTACATAGAACTACAAATGTCACTGATACAAATTTGTTGTAATAGTTGTACACTGTTCCACTCTGCCAAGCTATTGTGAGGTAATGTTAAAAAGTTTTGGTCTAACAGGAACAATCAGAAACACTACAGCAATCATATCCTGACAAAGAAATCTTTCAGCTTGAATTACATAGTAACTTTTAATGGAATGCGAACTAAATTAAATGTACAGAATTAAGACATGCAATATAACTGAGCGTGATGATGGAAGTAAGGCAGCAGTTGCCGACCGAGACAGACGCAGCAACAGGGAAGTAACTGTTTTTGTGTCATTTACGAGTTCCTAACCAGGAGCGAATTTTATTATACCATCTGGGTGCTTTAATAGTTTAGTTTCTTGAGTGTCTGCGTGTAAGTTTAATATCTAATAGCCACAGTTCTTGCGTTTTCATTTGCGTCAGAAAGTAAACCGATTTTGTGACATATTAAAAGTTCCTAATCAGGGGCAAATTATTTAGTTTCATTAGAGTGCTTCGGTAGTTAGGTTTTTGAATATCTGCGTATTACTAGACACAGTTTGTGCGTTTTCGTCAGGGTCTACAGTAGATTTGCGCAGCACGTGCCGATAGTCCGTTTATCTGAGTAGTTCAGTTTTCCACTGTCTTTAGTAATGACAGCTGATGCGAGCGGAGTTGGTGACACTTCGCTCTCAGCTTCAGGCTGTGATGGCTACGGTTACACAGCTTGAGGTTGCAGTGGATGGGCGCCACTGTTGTGGGCCGGCGTGGGGATCCAACCGACGTCCAGCACGTCAGAGTCCTCCGATCGGTCCTCACCGGTGGCAAACCCAGTTAACTGCTCGCACTGAGGCTGACCTCATCACCAGTGGTCGAGTGGGAGGTCGCCTCGTGGCGAAGCAGGCGGCGAAAGACTTCCCAGGCGGCCGCACGTAAGGCCTTTCCGAGTTGTCTGACAAACAGGTTCCAGGTGCTGTCAGTGGCTGACACAGTCGCTGTGCCGGATGCTGTCGCCTGTCCTCTATCAGAGGAAACCACTCAGCCTGCAAAATCCGGGCAATTGCAGAGAGTGGGATTATTGGTAGTTGGGAGCTCCAACGTTAGGCGCGTTATGGGGCCCCATAGGGACTTGGCAGACAAGGAGGGTAAGAAAACCAATGTGCACTCCGTGTGCATACCGGGTGGAGTCATTCCAGATGTGGAAAGGGTCCTCCCGAATGCCATGAAGAGCACAGGGTGCAGCCAACTGCAGGTGGTTGCTCACGTCGGTACCAATGATGTGTGTCACTTTGGATCAGAAGAGATCCTCTCCGGTTTCGAGCGGCTAACAGAAGTGGTAAAGACTGCCAGTCTTGCTTGCAAGATGAAAACAGAGCTGACCATTTGCAGCATAGTCGACAGGACCGATTGCGGACCTCTATTACAGAGCCGAGTGGAGAGTCTCAATCAGAGGCTCAGACGGTTCTGCGACCGTGTAGGCTGCAGATTCCTCGACTTGCACCAAAGGGTGGTTGTGTCTCGGGTTCCACTGAATAGGTCAGGTGTCCACTACACACAGGAGGCGGCTACACGGGTAGCAGGGGCTGTGTGGCGTGGACTGGGTGGGCGGTTTTTTAGGTTAGAGGGTCTCGAGAAAACACAAAAAGGACTTCAATCACAAAGGGTTCTGGTTGAACACAGGAGGAACATATATATAGGAACCATTGGTATAACAGTTGTAAATTGTCGTAGCTGTGTTGGGAAAGTACCAGAGCTCCTAGCGCTAATAGAAAGCACTGATGCTCAAATCGTTATAGGCACTGAAAGCTGGCTAAAGCCGGATATAAGCTCAACCGAAATTTTTGCGAAGAACCTAATGGTGTTCCAAAACGATAGGCTACACATGGTTGGCGGTGGCGTGTTTGTTGCTGTCAGAAGTAGTTTAACTTGTCGCGAAATTGAAGTAGATACTTCCTGTGAGTTAGTATGGGCAGAGGTCATTGTTGGCAATCGGAATAAAGTAATAATTGGATTCTTTTACCGACATCCCAATTCAGATGATAGAGTTGCTGAAAGGTTCAAAGTAAACTTGAATTTGATTTCAAACACGTACCCAATTCATACGATAATAGTTGGTGGTGACTTTAATTTACCCTCGATATGTTGGCGAAAATACATGTTTAATTCCGGAGGTACGCATAAAATATCATCCGAAATTGTGCTAAACGCATTCTCTGAAAATTATTTCGAGCAGTTAGTTCATGAGAACACGCGAATAGTAAACGGTTGTGAAAACACACTTGACCTCTTAGCAACAAATAATCCTGACTTAATAACGAGCATCAAAACCGATACAGGGATTAGTGAACACAGGTTTGTCGTAGTGAGATTGAATATTTTAATCCTCAAATCCTAGAAAAATAAGCGAAAAATATACCTATTCCAAAAAGCAAATAAAAAATTCACTTGACGCCTTCGTGAGAGACAATCCCCACTCATTCCAAATTAATAATATAAGTGTAGACCAGATGTTACTCTGATTCAAAGAAATAGTATCGGCAGCAATTGAGAGACTTATACCAAAAAAATTAACAAACGGCGGAGCTGATCCTCCTTGATACACAAAACGGGTTAGAACACTGTTGCAGAAACAACGAAACAAACATGCTAAATTTAAACAGACGCAAAATCCCCAAGATTGGCTATCCTTTACAGAAGCTCGAAATTTAGCGCGGAGTTCAATGCGAGACGCCTATAACAGTTACCACAACGTAACTTTGTCTCGAAACCTGGCAGAAAATCCAAAGAGATTCTTGTCGTATGTGAAGTGTGTTAGCGACAAGAAACAATCAATGCCTTCTCTGCGCGATAGCAATGGAGATGCTATCGAAGACAGTGCTGTCAAAGCCGAGTTACTAAACACAGTCTACCGAAATGCCTTCACAAAAGAAGACGAAGTAAATATTCCAGAATTCGAATAGAGAACAGCTGCCAACATGAGTAACGTATAAATAAATATCCTCGGAGAAGTGAAGCAACTCAAATCACTTAATAAAAGCAAGCCTTCTGGTCCAGACTGTATACCAATTATGTTCCTTTCGGAGTGTGCTGATGCATTAGCTCCACACTTAACAATCATATACAACCGTTCACTCGACTAAAGATCCGTACCCAAAGATTGGAAAGTTGCACAGGTCACACCAATATTCAAGAAAGGTAGTAGGAGTAATCCACTAAATTACAGGCCCATATCGCTAAAGTCGATATGCAGCAGGATTTGAGAACACATATTGTGTTCGAACATTATGAATTACCTCGAAGGAAACGCTCAATTGACACACAGTCAACATGGGTTTAGAAAACATCGTTCCTGTGAAACACAACTAGCTCTTTATTCACATGAAGTGCTGAGTGCTATGACAAAGGCTTTCAGATCGATTCCGTATTCCTGGATTTCCGAAAGGCTTTTGACACTGTGTCACACAAGCGGCTCGTAGTGAAATTGCATGCTTATGGAATATCATCTCAGTTATGTGACTGGATTAGCGATTTCCTGTCAGAGAGGTCACAGTTCGTAGTAACTGACGGAAAGTCATCGGGTGAAACAGAAGTGATTTCTGGCGTTCCCCAAGGTAGTGTTATAGACCATTTGCTGTTCCTTATCTATATAAACGATTTGAGAGACAATCTGAGCAGCCTTCTTCGGTTGTTTGCAGATGACGCTGTCGTTTATCGAGTAATAAAGTCAGCAGAAGATCAAAACAAACTGCAGAACGATTTAGAAAAAATATCTGAATAGTGCGAAAAGTGGCTGTTGACCCTAAATAACGAGAAGTGTGAGGTCATCCACGTAAGTGCTGAAAGGAACTCGTTAAACTTCGGTTACACGATAAATCAGTCTAATCTAAAAGCTATAAATTCAACTAAATACCTAGGTATTACAATTACGAACGGCTTAAATTGGAAAGAACACATAGAAAATGTTGTGGGGAAGGCTAACCAAAGGCTGCGTTTTATTGGCAGGACCCTTAGAAAATGTAACAGACCTACTAATGAAACTGCCTACACTACGCTTGTCCGTCCTCTTTTAGAATACTGCTGCGCGGTGTTGGATCCTTAGCGGGTAGAACTGACGGAGTACATCGAAAAAGTTCAAAGATAGGCAGCACGTTTCGTACTATCGCGAAATATGGGAGAGAGTGTCACAGAAATGATAGAGGATTTGGGCTGGAAATCATTAAAAGAAAGGCGTTTTTCGTTGCGATGGAATCTTCTCACGAAATTGCAAGCACCAAATTTCTCCTCCGAATGCGAAAATATTTTGTTGACACCAACCGACATAGGGAGGAACGATCACCACGATAAAATAAGGGAAATCAGAGCTCGTACGGAAAGATATAGGTGTTCATTCTTTCCGCGCACTATACGAGATTGAAATAATAGAGAATTGTGAAGGTGGTTCGATGAATCCTCTGGCAGGAACTTAAATGTGATTTGCAGAGTATCCATGTAGATGCAGATGTAGATGTGGAATATTTTCATACCTTACCAGCAATTTTATCTCCTTTACAGATACAGGGTGGTTCAGTGTAATTATGAAATATATTAGAACTGTAAATGTGAGGTTAGTTTGATTTCTGGATGAACTTTTTCCAGTTCTGGCACTGCTGATATAATCTGATTAGATATTCAGACAAGGATACGTACGCTTAATCAAAATATTGCATTTAATTGACATGTTGCTCTTCCTCGCCTCTTCGCACCAGACCTGAATATCGAAACCTGTTGTTTATCGAGAACACTCATTGTTTCATAGGAAATTTCTGCTACCTGTGCGGTACATTCCGATTGTCATCAGAAATATATAAATAAACCTCTCAAAGGTGTCCAAAATCTTCAGCACAGCGCTCTCTCCGGAATATAGTTCTATGATATAATATCTTACACGCAATAAGTAATTAACTCAGAAACTTTTCAGAACAGCAACAAATAAGATATTTTCTTTTGTACCATAACCGCTTGATATTCATCGACCTACTGTATAAGACGAATTGATGACTTCCAAGTTTTAATTTCCCAGTCAGAACACTTACCATGAATTCATTTTCAAGGGATGTGTGAATCGAGCTATATGAGTCAGCATGTAGCTCTTAACGTGGTATGGCATTATATATGATTGATTTTACTGCTGTGACAATCCCTTAGTTTTACGGGCCTTAACTTTTACAGATGGATGTACAGGTCTTTGCCGACACATTTCATGTGGAGATGTTAAATTGCTTCACTAAATGAGTTTTTGCTGACGTGAAGTTTGTTTCGTGTCCTTGTGAAGCAGACGAGTTTAAATCCGTTGACACCTGGTTAAGGTTAATTGAAAACCACAATTTACTGCAACTGATTGGCTGTCTTATTCTCTTGCTAATGCATGATAAATGGAAAGCAGAACAAGAAAATTCCATTCTCACCAGAATAATGACAATTAAAGCAGTGGGAATATAACAAAGCCAGTACGTTAATCTCACTCACAGGAAGTGAACTACCAACATTGTAAGATCTATTTCTCTGAACAACAGAAGTTAAATCTGAACACGACTGAAGGCACATCTAGAGAGTTAAAAGAGTTGCAAACAAAATATTACGCCACGTAGCTAGAGAAATCCTCACAGGTTGTAGCATGAAAATGGCCGTCGGATCGTAACCTCAAATCAAATAAACATCGTTCATAAGCCAGCTCCATCAAGTGCAGAGAAGCGGGAAATAACAATTCCCGTAGGGAGGTGGAAGCAGAAACAGAATGAGTAAAACTTTGTCTACTGTGGACAGGACACGATAACGCGCTACACTCCCCCAACAGGTCTCCTGTTAACCAGCTGACTCTATCTCCTAAGTATTGCCTACAGATTTACATTAAGTTTACAGGCCGAAGATAGTGGTATGCTCAGCAACTGATAAACCGGATACTGAATGGCTATGCAACAGCTTAGCTTCACAGAACTCGCTTAAAATGAATAATTCGAAAGAATACTACTAAATGAATGTCTTTCACAATTATCGCTGTTAGCAAACGAACTTTACAAAATTCAATGACAAAATTGTGACCAATTCCAACAAGTTTACTAAAATAGCCGAAAACCAAATTCCCAAACAAAACGGAAAAAAATGGCTCTGAGCACTATGGGACTCAACTGCTGAGGTCATTAGTCCCCTAGAACTTAGAACTAGTTAAACCTAACTAACCTAAGGACATCACAAACATCCATGCCCGAGGCAGGATTCGAACCTGCGACCGTAGCGGTCTTGCGGTTCCAGACTGCAGCGCCTTTAACCGCACGGCCACTTCGGCCGGCCAAAACGGAAAGATGCTATTGTTGAAATGACTGTGAACAGGCAGTAAAATTTGGATACAAGACGCGCGCAAACCTTGGAAGAGCTACAAACAAAGAGATAGATTATAGCCAGCATAGAGAAATTGAGTCCAAGTCCATGCTACGCCGTAGCGGAGAAGTGAACTAACTGTTCCCGGGCTGAGCCGCCATTTGTAGGTCTAGTGATGTCGATGAGAGACAACGAAAGAAAACCGAAGAACAAAAGAAATGTATGTTTACTTCATAACTCCTGCTGAATAATAAAGCCTGACTTAATAATTTTCTATTTTTCCGTATTAGGGCTACAGCAAAAGACGTGAAGTTGTAATCTAGAATGTCGGTATTGTTTAGTGCAAGCACGAGCGTAAATGCAACAAAATATCGATTCCAAAATCCTGCATGAAACTTACGAAGTAGCAGGTAATGAGAATATTCTACCATTCAATAAGTTTTTCACTTTCGGTTCTCATTTAAAATTTCTTGGCACATTCTATTCTTCGGTTTTCCCCCTTAATTTTTTTTTTACATGAAAAAGTTTTATCTGCCTTCCTTTAGACAATTTTATCATAGTTTTCCTTCAGTAATTTTGGACTTTAATAAGTATAATCTCCAATATAACTTGAACTTGCCATTTCATATTTCATTTTCACACGTGTTTCTAACAAAGATACATGGGCCTTTTTTTTTGGTCATCAGTCTACTGACTGGTTTGATGCGGCCCGCCACGAATTCCTTTCCTGTGCTAATCTCTTCATCTCAGAGTAGCACTTGCAACCTACGTCCTCAGTTATTTGCTTGACGTATTCCAATCTCTGTCTTCCTCTACAGTTTTTGCCCTCTACAGCTCCCTCTAGTACCATGGAAGTCATTCCCTCATGTCTTAGCAGATGTCCTATCATCCTGTCCCTTCTCCTTATCAGTGTTTTCCACATATTCCTTTCCTCTCCGATTCTGCATAGAACCTCCTCATTCCTTACCTTAACAGTCCACCTAATTTTCAACATTCGTCTGTAGCACCACATCTCAAATGCTTCGATTCTCTTCTGTTCCGGTTTTACCACAGTCCATGTTTCCCTACCATACAATGCTGTACTCCAGACGTACATCCTCAGAAATTTCTTCCTCAAATTAAGGCCGGTATTTGATATTAGCAGACTTCTCTTGGCCAGAAATGCCTTTTTTGCCATAGCGAGTCTGCTTTTGATGTCCTCCTTGCTCCGTCCGTCATTGGTTATTTTACTGCCTAGGTAGCAGAATTCCTTAACTTCATTGACTTCGTGCCCATCAATCCTGATGTTAAGTTTCTCGCTGTTCTCATTTCTACTACTTCTCATTACCTTCGTCTTTCTCCAATTTACTCTCAAACCATACTGTGTACTCATTAGACTGTTCAATCCGTTCAGCAGATCATTTAATTCTTCTTCACTTTCACTCAGGATAGCAATGTCATCAGCGAATCGTATCATTGATATCCTTTCACCTTGGATTTTAATTCCACTCCTGAACCTTTCTTTCATTTCCATCATTGCTTCCTCGATCTACAGATTGAAGAGTAGGGGCGAAAGGCTACAGCCTTATCTTACACCCGTCTTAATACGAGCACTTCGTTCTTGATCGTCCACTCTTATTATTCCCTCTTGGTTGTTGTACATATTGTATATGACCCGTCTCTCCCTATAGCTTACCCCTACTTTTTTCAGAATCTCGAACAGCTTGCACCATTTTATATTGTCGAACGCTTTTTCCAGGTCGACAAATCCTATGAAATTGTCTTGATTTTTCTTTAGCCTTGCTTCCATTACTAGCCGTAACGTCAGAATTGCCTCTCTCGTCCCTTTACTTTTCCTAAAGCCGAACTGATCGTCACCTAGCGCATTCTCAATTTTCTTTTCCATTCTTCTGTATATTATTCTTGTAAGCAGCTTCGATGCATGAGCTGTTAAGCTGATTGTGCGATAATTCTCGCACTTGTCAGCTCTTGCCGTCTTCGGAATTGTGTGGATGACGCTTTTCCGAAAGTCAGATGGTATATCGCCAGACTCATATATTCTACACACCAACGTGAATAGTCGTTTTGTTGCCACTGCCCCCAATGATTTTAGAAATTCTGATGGAATGTTATCTATCCCTTCTGCCTTATTTGACCGTAAGTCCTCCAAAGCCCTTTTAAATTCCGATTCTAATAGTGGATCCCCTATCTCTTCTAAACGACTCCTGTTTCTTCTTCTATCACATCAGACGAATCTTCACCCTCATAGAGGCTTTCAATGTATTCTTTCCAACTATCTGCTCTCTCCTCTGCATTTAACAGTGAAATTCCCGTTGCACTCTTAATGTTACCACCGTTGCTTTTAATGTCACCAAAGGTTGTTTTGACTTTCCTGTATGCTGAGTCTGACCTTCCGACAATCTTTTTCGATGTCTTCACATTTTTCCTGCAGCCATTTCGTCTTAGCTTCCCTGCACTTCCTATTTATTTCATTCCTCAGCGACTTGTATTTCTGTATTCCTGATTTTCCTGGAACATGTTTGTACTTCCTCCTTTCATCAATCAACTGAAGTATTTCTTCTGTTACCTATGGTTTCTTCGCAGCTACCTTCTTTGTACCTATGTTTTCCTTCCCAACTTCTGTGATGGCCCTTTTTAGAGATGTCCATTCCTGTTCAACTGTATTGCCTACTGCACTATTCCTTATTGCTGTATCTATAGCGTTAGAGGATTTCAAACGTATCTGGTCATTCCATAGTACTTCCGTATCCCACTTCTTTGCGTATTGATTCTTCCTGACTAATGTCTTGAACATCAGCCTACTCTTCATCACTACTATATTGTGATCTGAGTCTATATCTGCTCCTGGATTTCGGAATCTCTGACTGACCATGATGTAATCTAATTGAAATCTTCCGGTATCTCCCGGCCTTTTCCAAGTATACCTCCTCCTCTTGTGATTCTTGAACAGGGTATTCGCTATTACTAGCTGAAACTTGTTACAGAACTCAATTAGTCTTTCTCCTCTTTCATTCCTAGTCCCAAGCCCATATTCTCCTGTAACCTTTTCTTCTACTCCTTCCCCTACAACTGCATTCCAGTCACCCATGACTATTAGATTTTCGTCCCCCTTTACATACTGCATTACCCTTTCAATATCCTCATACACTTTCTCTATCTGTTCATCTTCAGCTTGCGACGTCGGCATGTATACCTGAACTATCGTTGTCGGTGTTGGTCTGCTGTCGATTCTGATTAGAACAACACGGTCACTGAACTGTTCACAGTAACACACCCTCTGCCCTACCTTCCTATTCATAACGAATCCTACACCTGTTGTACCATTTTCTGCTGCTGTAGATATTACCCGATACTCATCTGACCAGAAATCCTTGTCTTCCTTCCACTTCACTTCACTGACCCCTACTATATCTAGATTGAGCCTTTGCATTTCCCTTTTCAGATTTTCTAGTTTCCCTACCACGTTCAAGCTTCTAACATTCCACACCCCGACTCGTAGAACATTATCCTTTCGTTGATTATTCAGTCTTTTTCTCATGGTAACCTCCCCCTTGGCAGTCCCCTCCCGGAGATCCGAATGGGGGACTATTCCGGAATCTTTTGCCGATGGAGACATCATCATGACACTTCTTCAATTACATGGGGCTTATGAATGTTATTTCCATCTGTTATAAAGACATTGCATTTGCAACGCTTTATCATAAATTTGCTATCATTTACTAAGCGCCCTGCAAATGGTGGTTGCAATATGGGAACGCTACACTAACGCCAGTGGGCGGTCTACTTATTTTTAGTAAGTCTATGGCTGTGGCATGTTATTTAGCGCTTCCTGTGGTGTCACGTTGTAGGATTGACCTCCTGATTTGTGAAAGTATTTTGCGGTTGATACGAAAAAATTCTCATCAGAATCGATAGCAAACCGACACCGACAATGATTGTCCAGGTATACGTGACGACGTCGAAAGTGAAAGAAAAAGAGGCTTAGAAAGTATATAGAAGGAAGCGTTACGGTACTAGGAATGAGAGAGAAGAAACACTAACTGAGTTCTGCAGTAAATTTCAGCTAGTAATAGCGAAGATCGTGTTCGAGAATCACAAGAGGAGAAGATATACTCGGAAAAGGCGGAGTGTTGCGGGAAGATTTCAGTTAGATTACATCATGGTCAGACTGAGATTCAGAAATCGGATACTGGATTGTAAGACATACCCAAGTGATGATAGACTCATATCAAAATTGTAGTAGTGATAAAGAGTAAGATGAACTTTAAGAGATTAGTCAGAAAGAATCAATGCGCAAAGGATTGGGATACGGAAGTACTAAGGAATGAAAAGTTACGCTTGAAGTTTTCCAAGAGTATAGATACTGCAATAAGGAGTGGCGCAGTAGACAGTTCCGTTGAATGGGAATGGACATCTCCGGATAAGACAGTCACAGAACTTGGAAAGAAAAGCGTATGTACAAAGAAGGCAACAGCAAAGAAACGATGAGTAACGGAAGAAATACTGTACTTGATCGTTGAAAGAAGGAAGTACAAAAATGTTCAGCGAAATTCAGGAATACAGAAATACAAGCCAAGAATGAAATAAAGAGGAAGTGCAGAGAAGTTAAGACGAAATGGCTGCACGAAAATTTTGAAGACATCGAAAAAAGAGGTTGTTGGAAGGACTGATTCAGGTCATAGGAAAATCCATACAACCTTCGGTGAAATTGGAAGCAGGGGTGGTAACATTATGTGTGAGTTAAATGAGGAGGAGATAATGGATAGGTGAAATGAGTAGATTGAAGGCCTCTATGAGGGAGAGGACTTGCCTGTTGAAGTGATAGAAAAAGAGATAGATTCTATAGGCAAGAGATAGAGGATCCAGTATTAGAATTTAGAAGAGGTTTAGGACTTAAGATCAAATGGGGCAAAAGGTATAGATAAAATTCCATCAGAATTTCGGAAATCATTGAGGAATGTGGCAACGAAACGATTATTAACGTTGGTGTGTAGAATATGTGAGCCCGACGATATACCATCTGAATTTCGAGATAACATCATCCATACAATTCCGAGGATTGCGTGAGCTGGCAAGAGCGAGAATCATCGCACTAGGAGAGTAACAGCTCATGCATGCAAGCTGATGACAAGAGTAATATACGAAAGAACGGAAAAGAAATTGAGGATCTGTTATATGACGATCAGTTTAGCTGTAGGAAATGTAGGGCACCAGAGAGGCAATTTTGACTTTGCGATTGATAAAGGAAGCAAGAATAAAGAAAAGTCAAGACATGATCATAGGATATATCGGCCTATAAAAGGCGTTCGACGGTGTAAAATGGTGAAAGACGTTCGAAATTCTGAGAAAGACAGGAGTAAGCTATACGGTATGACGGGTAATATACGATAAGTACAAGAGCCAAGAGGGATTAATAAGTGTAGAAAAAGAAGAAGAAGAAGAAGAACTTTAACAAAGCCATCACCGAACAGCTATTGTTTAGTGAACATCCTGCGGTACCGGAGTCACTACCTTCAGTGTCGTGTGCTAAACTTAATGCGGTTAGGATAACTTCCCTTAAAGACTCTCCTCTTAACAGCCAGGCCTGGACTGCAGAAACGCATAGAAGTAGAAACACGCCGAGACAAACTTATTTACTTGCCCACTGTATAGGGCCTCGTACCATTGTACTACGCCTTGCCCATCACAGGTTGCAGTGCCACAAATCAGTCCAGGACGCAACTGCTACGCTTAACTTCCTGCGTCCTTCGGTATCGTATATGATACGTTTATTTAGTCGCGCGTTGATTCTGACGGGTTGAGCTGCTGGTATCGTATGCTTTAGTTATGCGCTTGCCGTCTGTCAAGTGTTTCACATTCTTACCGATCCCAGCAGATGGCAGCCGGGTTCAGTAGTAGCGGATTTTGTACTGCAACGACATGTGGAACAGCTTTATCAGTTGTCATTACTTCTTATGTTTTTATATCTTGTTTTTAAAATGTTTTTTGAAAAAACACGACGAGAAATCCAGTGGCTGAAAGTGATATGACTATTACTAACGAACAGTTTTCGGCATGGTATCACTCACGATACCCAGGGATTCCATTATTACAATTATAAATGTTAGCCATATCAATTTTTTGGTGGACACTGAACTACTAACGCCTAAGTATCATGCCTTTGACTTTAAAATTTTGAAAGGGTTGTGGGGAAACATGAAAGGTGAGGGAGAACAAAAAAAATTGCCACTAAAAATAATGCATCATTTTGTGGAATTTCTCATCGCTGCTGCATGGCTAGAATACAGACAGGATGCTATCCAAAATAAATGGGCAATAAAGGAAATTATGCAGTATTACGCATTCAAACTTGACATTGTGAATAATACGATCTACTACAAGAGGCTTGTTAAACAAAATGATAGCAGTTCAGAAGAGAATGATGGACAGCATGAGTCCAAATGTCCAACTGTACCTCGGGATATGCCACCGGTTCGGTCTTGATCGTCAAAAGATTTACACATGCCAGAGGTGAGAAATTCTCATCAGAAATGCAGATCGAAATGTAGGATCACAGGACGTTAGGGTCTCACCTTCATTCGTTGTACAGAATGTAAAATTGCATCACAAGTTAACGCAACTGTCTCTTGAAGTTTCACAGTATGTAACCAAAAAAATTACGTTAGTTGAAGTTAAAGCTTAAATTTCCAACGTAAGGACGTAATGTGTTTCCCATCCTTTCATGTATATTACGCAACACTTTAATCCACAGGTACCAATATGATACTACCTGTAAAATTTTATTAAAACAAATAAAAGTAATATTTTATGCTAATCCATGCATATAATAGCTCAGAAATGGAATTTGATTAAAATAGGAGATAATATGTGCCTTCAGGACGCAGGAGGTCAGGTCGGCATTGGGCCGGCTGCCCTTCTATGGGCGCGAAATGTAAAGAAGTTCATGCCAAAGAAGAAAAGATGTAATGGCCTATGTTGTCCATTCCTTACGTTGTCACAGGTGAAACAACCACTTATAAAAGCTTTGAATTAAAGCTAAATGGGTACCACACTAAAGATAAAGGTAAATGAACAATTGGCACTTAACAAGCAAGAGAACAGCAGAGAACTTCGCAAGTATTAAAAAAAAACTGAGTTCACAAAATGACTTCCAGCAGAAATTCACCTAAAACCCAATCCGGATACGGCAAATGAAGACGAAATTAGCTTACAAATTAAAACATAATAGATAATAAAAGATTTCTTTAAGACGGAATTGTTACAGTATTCCTGGAATCTTCTGGCCTAAAAGTCTGAAAACAAAATAACATTATCCACGAAAAATATTTGGCAAACTGACAAAATTGCAGTCAATGGAAAAATGGAACCAAACATTCACTACACACAAACCACTACATAAAAAGCGAGGCCGAACGGATGTCAATGATCATACTGTTTTCCCTTCTGCCTGTCCCATACAGAATATTATTTCAGTGCCTCCTGGACCGAGCACAACAACAACTTGAAACGAAAAATTTGCTAATATGGAACAAGTTTCAAATCATATAGATCATGCCCAGAAGATATTTCAATTCTGGAACTACACTCCTGGAAATTGAAATAAGAACACCGTGAATTCATTGTCCCAGGAAGGGGAAACATCCAGTCCCAAACATGCTCAATGGGGGACAGATCCGGAGATCTTGCTGGCCAGGGTAGTTGACTTACACCTTCTAGAGCACGTTGGGTGGCACGGGATACATGCGGACGTGCATTGTCCTGTTGGAACAGCAAGTTCCCTTGCCGGTCTAGGAATGGTAGAACGATGGGTTCGATGACGGTTTGGATGTACCGTGCACTATTCAGTGTCCCCTCGACGATCACCAGTGGTGTACGGCCAGTGTAGGAGATCGCTTCCCACACCATGATGCCGGGTGTTGGCCCTGTGTGCCTCGGTCGTATGCAGTCCTGATTGTGGCGCTCACCTGCACGGCGCCAAACACGCATACGACCATCATTGGCACCAAGGCAGAAGCGACTCTCATCGCTGAAGACGACACGTCTCCATTCGTCCCTCCATTCACGCCTGTCGCGACACCACTGGAGGCGGGCTGCACGATGTTGGGGCGTGAGCGGAAGACGGCCTAACGGTGTGCGGGACCGTAGCCCAGCTTCATGGAGACGGTTGCGAATGGTTCTCGCCGATACCCCAGGAGCAACAGCGTCCCTAATTTGCTGGGAAGTGGCGGTGCGGTCCCCTACGGCACTGCGTAGGATCCTACGGTCTTGGCGTGCATCCGTGCGTCGCTGCGGTCCGGTCCCAGGTCGACGGGCACGTGCACCTTCCGCCGACCACTGGCGACAACATCGATGTACTGTGGAGACCTCACGCCCCACGTGTTGAGCAATTCGGCGGTACGTCCACCCGGCCTCCCGCATGCCCACTACACGCCCTCGCTCAAAGTCCGTCAACTGCACATACGGTTCACGTCCACGCTGTCGCGGCATGCTACCAGTGTTAAAGACTGCGATGGAGCTCCGTATGCCACGGCAAACTGGCTGACACTGACGGCGGCGGTGCACAAATGCTGCGCAGCTAGCGCCATTCGACGGCCAACACCGCGGTTCCTGGTGTGTCCGCTGTGCCGTGCGTGTGATCATTGCTTGTACAGCCCTCTCGCAGTGTCCGGAGCAAGTATGGTGGGTCTGACACACCGGTGTCAATGTGTTCTTTTTTCCATTTCCAGGAGTGTATGAGGACTGCACAGAAAGTAATGCACCGCATTTTTGTCAACAATTCTTTATTGAACATAATGAGAATTACACACATGAAAGAATGATGTTTTATCTACACCCCTTTATTTTTCCATGTAATCCCCATCCCTTTCTATGGCCTTCCTCCAGCGCGAAACAAGGGCGAGTATGCCCTGTTGCTACCAATCTTGTCCTGGTGGCCGAGGTATGAATCACCTCCTCATCGTCCTCAAAATGTCTTCCAACTGCCAAGTCGTAATGCATCTGTCCTCGCGAATCACATTAGCTCGCTGCAACATGTCAGGTGTGACAGCCGTGGATGGTCTCTCCGAACCGCTGCAAATCGTTGAGCTCCTCCGAACCGCCTTCTGATGACTTCGCCGTCCGTTGCCAGCGACTAACTGGTGTACTTCTGTCAGCAGCAGATGCTCCATAGACTTTGCACGAGCGTTTGTGGATATTTTCCAGAGTTTCTTCCTCTGCAGTGAGAAATTCCATGACGACACGTTTCTTGTAACGTACATCACCTCCAGACGCCATTTTGAAACTGTTCGGTGGGAAGTGACAGAAACTTGGCGCGCTCACTAAGGAGACTTCAAATAATACATGTGTAACGCTTCGCAATAGTTGAATTTTTTGTCGGCTGAGAAAAAAAAATGCGTGGCATTACTTTCTGGGCAACACTCGTAATTCGCAGCATCAAAAATTTTCTAGTAAAAAATAGTTTCTAGAGTTGTAGATTTTAGAAAAATCTATTTCTTTATGGATAGTATGACATGAATTCTGAGGAACAAGGTCTGGGTTCAAGGTTAATGAATTTATTAGTGAAACAGTAGTGGTACAAAATATAAAATTCAGGGGAGAAATTACGAAACATGTTTAATGATAACAGATGTAACACAGTGTGATGCACACTCTCAGTTAGTTTTCGCTGTGTCTTGGAAAAAAATCCAAGACTGAGGAAACTAAAATACCAAAAATTTGGAACCAATCAAGTTAGAAGGAACCAATGTTTGGTTGGACTGCTTAGTTTTTGCAGACGACCTAGCGATTCTACGTCGTGGCATTCAAACAGCACAAAAAGAAATAATTTTTTTACAAAAATGACAGAAATAGCAGGGCTGCAAATATCATTCGAAGAAACAAGCTGACACCCAAAATTCTAAGAAGTCAAAACGGGAAAATCAAGAGTTCAATTCAAATATTTAATCGATGTCATTCAGGAAACGGGCTGGAATAGGTTGGTTACGAAATTCGTTGTCACGTTTTGGAAAAAGGTTTCAGGCCTACAAAAAAAGTCAATAACAAAAAATGTTGCTCAGCGTACACCAAAAATGAGATACTGTAAGACAATCACCGAAGCAGACTATGTTCATGGGGTCGAAACACTCGAAGTAAATAAATGAGACACTGAAGAAATCCAAAAGAGAGAAGGAAAAGTAATCGGGGAAGTTTTAGATCCAAATTGCATACAATAGGGAATGTACAGATTAAAAACAAATAAATTGAAAAGTGTACCACAAGTATTTGTGTATGAAAAAATCGTTGAAGAAAATTCTATAGGCACACTAAACGAAAGGCGCCAAGCAGATTAACTACATGGTTGCGGACTTCTACACAAGTTACAGCAAAGCAAAAATTGGATGAGATGGATTGGTGCAGTGAAAAAGACCTCAAGCAAGCATGATACACCGGACAGGAAAATGTTTAGGCAGAATTTTCACGACTGGACAGCTGGCCTGGTATAAAAACCGAAGGAAACCGGAACAACTTGGTCTGAGAGATTCGAACTACTATGGCCACAAAGGAAAGATGAGAGAAAGCTGTGTAAATGGCCCTTGTGTTACGTTGCATGTTCCAGTAGGGCCCAAACCTAAAAATGTGTACACGACCAGTCAAAAGTTTTCTGCCCCATACCAAAACTATGGATTTATGGTTAAAACAGGGATTTCGTTTCAAATATTCTATCATATCCCCTTGTGATAATAAAACAAGTATGAAAACATAATGACTAAGTGCCTGTATTTGCATCTGACTAAATGCTCGCATAGAGGAGCGCTGATGAATATCCACAACAACACTGGCTGTCTTCATCTAAGACTGTTCCATTCGAATAGCCCTCATTCCTTCAACTGCCTCTGTAACGATTAATTCGCATTATTTTACGGAATGTTGAAAGTCTCTAGTAGTGTTCTCGGACAGCCGATCAGATTTCATAGCACGCTACCTCCTAATTTGGCGCAAGCAGGAGACGAAGTGAAAAACGTGCTGTAACTTTATCTCTGCATCAGGAAGGCTGGTCTAATAGGACAATAGCAACAAACGTTGGCGTAGCTCCATGTACAGTGGTGCACACTTTGCTGAAGTTCAAGTAAACTAGTACCAACGCGTTTCGTGGTCTGGAAGACCCTGAGTAATACAATACAGGGAAGACCTGTTCGTAAGTGTACGGAGTAAACGTAACAGGATTCGTACTGCACCTGAAATTCGCCTCTTACGCCAGCTTAACCCTTCCAACAGATCCTTTCTCCGCTGTCGCTGCCGTTGATATGTACACCAGGGTGTCCAACCCGCAGCCGGAAGACCGCATGCGGCCCAAAGCAGGTATCATGCTTCCCTAGACGTGAACATCAATCATACTATCGGTAAAAAAGTTTCATAAAATTCCGATAATACAGGGTGTATCAGATAGAATATCAGATTGCAGATGTTCAATATGTCCTCCATCAGCGACACGAACAATAACACATCAATACTCAAATTCCTCCCATACTCGGGCAAGCATGTCCTTCGTCATTGATGTTATGGCAGTACGGATCCGGTTCTTCAACTCTTCCAGGTTCTGTGGGAGTGGTGGTACATAAATTTTGTCTTTAACGAAACGCCACAGGAAGAGGTCAGAGGGTGTCAAATGCGGTGACCGTAGAGCCCAGCTGAGACATGCTAAGGCGTCAGGTCCTTGACGACCAATCCAACTGTTCGGTAGAGTTTCATTCAGATATTCACGCACTGGGCTTCTTCAGTGAGGGGGTGCACCGTCTTGTTGAAAATTGAAGTTGTCTTCGTGCAGCCTCGGAAACAATCAGTTCTGTAACATAGCACGATACTGATGACCGTTAGCCATGTTTACATCAAAGAAGAATGGGCCGAAAACAGATGATCGGGATATCACACAAAACACATTGACTTGGGCGACTCTCGTACATGTGCAATGGCTGCATGTGCCTTCTGTAGGCCCCAAATTCTAACATTGTGTTTATTTAACCGACCACTAACATGGAAAGTCGCTTCATCACTGAATACGATGCATTGTGCTAAAGTGTTATCATTGTCAATAGCATCAAGATCTCGTTACAAAATGCCACACGTTTGCGTTTGTCATCAGGACGCAGCGCTTGTAGCAGCTGTAACTTGTACGGCTTCATAACCAACTGACGTCTCAAAACACGCCAAATTGTTGTTGTAGGCGGTTGTTGTATCTCCCGACTGGCATGGCGAGTTGATTTTGAAGGACTAAGTAGGAAAGCAGTTTGAATTCGTGCAACATTTTCTCCAGGAATACGAGAGCGGCTAGGACTATTTCGTTTACATACACATCCTGTATCTAGAAACTGTCGATACCATCTGCGAATGTTCCACTCATTCGGTGGATCAATTTAGTTACCTCAAGCTGAAACGTCTTTGCACTGCAATCACAGAATTGCACTTCGCAAACTCGTGAACACAAAATGATTTCTGCTGCGGACTAGCCATTTTAAACGTATGACGGCTACCAAGCAAAACAGAAGACAATTGACATCTATCTACTTTTTATGTAAACTAGATTATAATTCGTTTCTCCAATAGCCGAACGAGGCGCAGCGATCGATAGTGTGGACAAAATAATACTTTGTAATACGAATATTCTTTTTGGAACACCCTGTATAAGATTATGATAAACTGAATATTTTCAGTTTGAAACTCTCGCTACACGATGCCTTTGTTAGTGTTGAGTATGTTACATGCGGTCCAAAAATACTTGTTCTCTTTGAATGTCTACATAGGTATCCTGGCAAGTGGCCCTTACATGGTTCTACCACCCGTAGCCAGTTTAATGAAGGTTTTTTTTTAAACAGGGTGTTACTCCTCCAACTCCTCGTTTCCTATTAATTGCGAAATGGGGACCCGGGCTTCCCACCGCCTTAGCGGAGTACGGTATTGTGCTTGATGGTAGCGAAAGAAAATGCTTACATTCTTGGTGTATGTGGTTTGTACCACGCGTTTGTACGTTGAAATAAAGTACAGTATGTACTGTACTATTTATCATGAGTGATGAAAAACATTTGATCGTAGTGTATATAGTGTCCCAATTATTTTGACAATCCATAGAAAAGGTATCTAGCAAACATGTAGCTACGAGGGGAAAATGAACCATGATATCTTTCTTCCGACTTTACTCGTACTGAAGATTTGAACAGTAGTACGTCAATTTTTAAATAGCATCCATTACTTTTTATTCGGTAATACGTTTCCTTCTTCTCAAGATATGTTCAAATACATATCACAGTGTACCAGTTATGTAAACACGACTTTATTAAAAACGTAACACAAAATTGACTGTACTAGCATACAGCGCTGGTCCCCTTGGTAATGTAGCTCGTGCGGTTTTTAGAGGTGACAATAAACAAATGGAAGCACAAGGATAATAAACACTGTACATTTAGTCAACCATCTTCAGTTGAAGGTGTCTTAGACTACAGTATACAACATCGAAGTGAAGGTAGAAACAGTGCTCATCTAGGGAGAATTTATGTGAGCAGAACAGATCAGCGTGTATTTTTCTTGTGTTTCCATTTGTGTACTCTAAGCTCCAGCAAGCTGGCGAGTTATTTTGATTACGGAAAAAAAATTGTTCGAGGTGATCAAGATAAATTAAACTGAACGCCGTGTATAGTCTCTTGTCATCTTGTTACAATAACATGACTTCCAGCTCTATGGTACTGATAAGGTTGGGGTTGTCTTCGTAGCAGCTCAATAAAACTAGTTCTTCGTTGCCAGTCTATCATGAATTCGCCGAACAACGATGGTGATTCTATCAATGAATACCGTTTAAACAGAACTTGCATCGAACTAGTGTGAAAGGAAGCCCACCTACAATGCCCCTTTCGACGACGTGACGCTTAGAAGTAATTATTTAAGCTTGTCATAGCTGTAAAGCTGGATATTATTTGTCAATGATTTGTATTTGCTCTTTATTTTAATTTAATACGATGACTGGTTTATAAAGCGCGACTTATGTTATTTGGATCATGTCACGTCATTTAGGCATGTCGGACATTTTGTGACATTGAAGTAATATTTTTTAATTATTTTTCAGCTAAACTTGCAGGTATGAATGGCTACAAAGCCGAAATAATGATGGTGTGAAATAAATCACTAGTAACTTACAGCGAAATGACGGAAATTTCTTTCAAAATATTTAAGAAACTTTGGTTGCAAAAAATACCGTATGCATCGAATTAAACAGGAACACCCTCTACAACGTCAAACACTTTCAGCGTGATGCTTGTTTCGTTCATTTCTTGATCGAGCTCTGGGCTCAAATTACATTTTGAAGACATCGGCTGTAAACAATGGTAATAGGCAAGTTCTACATCTGCATCTACACCTTGCAAGCCACTGTGAAGTGTATGGCAAGAGGTACTCCCGATTGTACCAATTATTAGGTTTCTTGCCCGTTTCGTTCACGTAATGAGTGCTGGAAGAATGGTTGTTTAAATACATCTGTGCGTGCTGTAATCAATCTAATCTTGTCCTCACGTCCCTACGGGAGCGATACGTAAGGGGCTGTAATATATTCCTAGAGTGACAGTTAAAAGTCGTTTCCTGTAAAGATTTCTCGCGATTCTCTGCCAGTACAGTGTCTTTGGCGTCTCTGTAACACTCTCCCATGGGTCCAACAAACCTGTGACCATTTGTGCTGCCCTTCTCTGCATACGTTCAGTATCACCGTATAATCAATAATATTTGGTACAGCTCCCACACACATGAGCAATAGTCTAGGTTGCGACGCACGAGTGTTTTATAAGCACTTTAATTTGTAGACTGATAGCTTTCGACAGTATTCCATCAATAATGCGAAGTCTGCAGCCTGCTTTATCACCGCTGAGCCTATGTGATCATTCCATTTGAAATGCCTACAGCTGTTTTACACCCACGAATTTGTGTAAGTTGGCCCAGTCCAACTGCGACTCGTTAATATTATAGTCATAGGATACTATCTTTTTTCAAACTGTAAATAAAATTTTATATTTTTGAACATTTAAAGCCAGTGCCAATCTTTGCACCCCTTTTGAAATCTTATTTATATCTAGATGAATATTTATGCAGCTTGTTTCAGACAGTACTTCAATATAGCTAACTGCTTCGTATGCGAAAAGTCTGAGGTTACTATTAACATTGTCCTTAGGTCATTAATGTATCACATGACCAGTGAGGGACCCAAAACACTTCGCTACCAAAAAATTCTCTATACAATGACAAATTTCATGTGATGCCCTTACCATCGTACATTTGATAATAAGCGTAGATGCGGTATTGAGTCAAATGCTTTTCGGAAATCAACTATTTGACTGCCTTGATCCAACACATTCAATGTGTCACGTGAGAAAAGTGTGAGTTGGGTTTCACATAATCGATGTTTTGAAATCCATGCTGGTTGGCCTAAATGATGTCATTCTTCGAGATACCTCGTTATGTCTAAGCTCAAAGTATGTTCTAAGATTGGACGGTAATTTTGTGGGGCACGCCTGCCACATTCTTGTAGACAGGTATGATCTGCGAATTCTTCCAACTACTGGGCACCGTTTTCTCTTCGAGGGACCTTCCATAGATCATAATATAGGAACTAGTTCGCCAGCAAGTTGTGGATAGAGTCACACAATTCCATCTGGCTTTGGTGCTTTCTTCAATTTCAACGACTTCTGCTGTTCCTCAACGTCACTGACAGTAATACTAATTCACTCATCTTTTAGTGGTACGAGAATCTACATGTACATCTACATACATACTCCGCAGTCCACCATACGGTGCGAGGCGGAGGGTACCTCGTATCACAACTAGCATCTTCTCTCCCTGTTCCACTCCCAAACAGAACGAGGGAAAAATGACTGGCTATATGCCTCTGTACGAGCCCTAATCTCTCTTATCTTTGTGGTCTTTCCACGAAATATAAGTCGGCGGCTGTAAAATTGTACTGCAGTCAGCCTCAAATGCCGGTTCTCTAAATTTCCTCAGTAGCGATTCACGAAAAGAACACCTCCTTTCCTCCAAAGATTCCCACCCGAGTTCCTGAAGCATTTCCGTAACACTCGCGTCATAATCAAACCTACCAGTAACAAATCTAGCTGCCCGCCTCTGAATTGCTTATATGTCCTCCCTCAACCCGACCTGATAGGGATGCCAAACGCTCGAGCAGTACAGCGATCTCCTTTACAGATGAACCACATCTTCCCAAAATTCTACCAATGAACCGAAGACGACTATCCGCCTTCCCCACAACTGACATTACATGCTTTTCGCACTTCATATCGCTCTGCAATGTTACGCCCAAATATTTAATCGACGTGACTGTGTCAAGCGCTACACTACTAATGGAGTATTCAAACATAACGGGATTCTTTTTCCTATTCATCTGCATTAATTTACATTTATCCATATTTAGAGTTAGCTGCCATTCTTTACACCAATCACAAATCCTTTCCAAGTCATCTTGTATCCTACAGCCACTCAATGACAACACCTTCCCGTACACCACAGCATCATCAGCAAACAGCCGCACATTGTTATCCACCCTATCCAAAAGATCAATCACGTAGATAGAAAACAACAGCTGACCTACCACACTTCCTTGGAGCACTCCAGATGATACCCTCACCTCCGATGAACACTCACCATCGAGGGCAACGCACTGGGTTCTATTACTTAAGAAATCTTCGAGCCACTCACATATTTAGGAACCAATCCCATATGCTCGTACCTTAGTTAGGAGTCTGTAGTGGGACACCGAGTCAAACGCTTTCAGAAGTCAAGGAATATGGCATCCGTCTGATACCCTTCATCCATGGTTCGCAAGGTATCATGAGAAAAAAGGGCGAGTTGTGTTTCGCAGAAGCGATGCTTTCTAAAGCCGTGCTGATGCATGGACAGCAACTTCCCTATCTCAAGGAAATTCATTAGACTCGAACTGAGAATATGTTCGAGAATCCTGCAACAAACCGATGTTAAGGATATTGGTCTGTAATTTTGAGGATCCGTCCTTCTACCCTTCTTATATACAGGCGTCACCTGCGTTTTTTTGCAGTTGCTCGTGACTTTACGTTGGGCAAGACATTCGCGATAAATGCAACTTAAGTGAGGAGCCAATGCAGTAGATTACTCAGCTTTCGTTTTGCCAGGCTAGACTGATCAGTGAGTGACTGGATGGAAGCCTTCGACCCCCTTACCGATTTTACGTAAGACCAGAATTTCCTTGGGTTTTCAGCAAGATCTTTTGCTAAGGTATGACGGTGGTAGTGGTTGTATGCTTCGCGCATCGCTCTTTTTACAGCAGCACGAATCTCTACTAACTTTTGCCTGTCCTCATTCTCCCGACCTTTCTTGTACCTCGAGTGCAACTGTCTTTGCTTCCTGAGCATTCTCCGAATTGCGCTGTTAAACCACGGTGGGTCTTTTCCGTCCGTAACCCATTTTTTCGGCACATACTTCTCCAATGCGTGATTTACAATGTGTTTAAAATTTGCCCATAATTCTTCCACTTCCATCGTACCGGAAGTAAATGAAGTCGATTCATTTACTAAGTGGGATGCTAACAACTGCTTGTCTGCTCTTTCTAGTAAGAATACTCTCCTAGCCTTCTTGACCGACTTTTTAACTTTCGAGAATTAAACTGTAGAAGTATTCCTGACTTTACCTTCGTAAAGGAACAATTGAAAATAGAGTTAAGCATTTCTGCTTTTACTTTTCTACCCTAAATTTCAGTTCCTGTCTCATCCGCCAGTGACTGGACGCTAACTTTGGTGCACTAACAAACTTTACACACGACCAGAAATTCTTTGACTTTTGGGAAATATCAGATGACGATATTCCGCTACTGTAGTCACTGAAGACATCGTGAATTGCTCTCTTGACAGCTAAATGTGTTTCATTTAGCATCTCTCTATCTATAGCTCTATGCTTTGGTTTATGCTTATCTTGCATTAGTCTCTGTTTCTTTAAAAGCTTCTGTAGAGTGACTGTACACTTTGGAGGATTCGTTCCATCGACAGTTGTTCTACTGGATACGTATCTCTCCAGCACAGGATCCGCTATTTTTTCAGACTTGAGCTTTAGTTCCTCTACATCAGCGATTCGCAGCCAGCGTACTTCGTGAGCAGACTGTGGGTGCTGGTCTGCTAGCAATGAGTACTGGACCCGCTCTTTCGTCACAGGAAATAGGGCGGGGATCACTGAGGAGACTTGTGTAAATGAGCATATCGATCATGAAGGATATGCTTGAGAAATCTAGAATGTGCTTTATCATCCCTGTCGCGTTGCGCATCAATTAATTGAGGCTGTGTACCAGCGCCATATGAGTACTCAAAGGTTTATTATTTTCGTACTCAGTTTCGCTACGTATCCTGATTCATTTGCCAACGAGATTGTGGCTACATCTGTAGACAAAATAAAAAACCTTTTTCATCACATGTAGGAACGTAAGATCCAGTTGTATGTCTGCAATATCCTCACTTCCATTAAGCGATAAAGAATATGCAACAAACTCTTTACAAAGATTTTACAAGTTGGGTATGTACGTCTTCTGCCATAATCTGTGTACAATATATGATGTTTTACAAAGGCACCTTTTATGACGTGAATTCTTCTTCTTCTTCTTCTTCTTCTTCTTCTTCTTTCGCTTGCGTCTGTATCCCGCGGCTGCGCAGGGTCGGCGTGGTTAGGTACGGATTTGGCAATTTTAATGTTAAGGGGTGGCTGTATGCCCTTCCTGCCGCCACCCTGTCCCCCCTGGATAGAATTAGTGTATCCCAGCTGTATGTGTTTAGTGTAATCCATGAAATAGGACGAACAGGTTCAGATGTCTGCGAGTCGTGGATCTGAGGCGGAACGTGGAAACCAGTCCGGTATTCACCTAGTGGGATGTGGAAAGCCACATCCAGGCTGGCCTGCAAACCGGCCGTCGTCGTTAATCCTCTGGGGCTGGCGCACCAGGAAGCAGCAGCGCATTAGCGCTCTCGGCTAACCTGGCAGGTCCCATTCGTGCCGAAGTGTACGTAAATATTTAGCTGCAAATACGAAGCACTCCCTTCTAACCCTAGCAATAGCAACGTTATTTTCCATAACACATACTACCAGGGGGAGGGAGGGGTACTTTATGCCCACAAAAAATTAAAAATAAACAAATTTAATTAATTGTTGTTAACTTTACCAACTACATCCTTTTTAAGCAGGTTCTGGTGTGTAACAATTGTCCACAACCTGAAAATATCTTTTAGCATGTTCATAGCAGTACCAAAACACTTTCTATAATGTTTACACAGAGAAGAGAGGTGCTTCACGACCACCACAAAAATAATTTTAAAAATACAGATTTCTTTAATAATCTGTAAGTTTTATTTCCAAGATACTTTCTAGAGATATATAGATGAGTAATAAGGGTTCTGAAGTTGAAAATGTGAATGATATTTGTTGCGAAAAGTCGCTTTTAGTACTAACACAAAATTTTTCGGTTATATACAGTATTTTCAAAAGATGGGCATTACGTCCCCCCCCCCCGCCCCCCCGCCCCCCGCCCCCCGCCCCACGCCCCTTGTTACTGCGAGAGTTAAATCAATATCCATGAAAGAACGAAGGGAATTTTTTAAAAAGTGGTTCAATTTTGTACCTCATCCGAACGGCACTCTCACTTGATTTATTTTCATCTTCTTCAGAGAGCTTGTGTAAGCTCAGGTACTTCAAATTTTTTATTTCCGTATTTTTTGATGTGATAAGATACGTAGTGTGTTTGTAAGTTGTACTTCCTGAAAATATTCAATGTCTTGTGATTCATCAAATACTTTGCGAACCCATCTCTTCGTAAAAACACAAGGTTCATCGCACGACATTTTCAACTGTGAAGACATTGTCGATGTCGGACAATATTGACTTGCCCGTGCTGCGTTTAGATGGCACCGCTGTCAAAAACGACCCTTCTGCGTTTCACGTGGCGTTGCCCACGTGTTGTCGCGACCACGTGGCGGGCACGTTTCCGTCGTTCCCTACCCTGCCGCTACTATTCCGTTCACGAACAGGCTCCTGAGAAGAGGCGGGTGGTAGCACTCAAAACCAGCGAGTTCCTCAGGCCCGCACTACATCCTCCTCTCCTGTGCTGGAAGTGTCTGTTTCCTCATTGAGATATAATAGGACTGCTTTTATCTAGTTTACTCATCGTATAGTTTTTCACCTTGCTTTAGTTGCCCTTTGTACTTTGGTAATAATTGTTGTCAGTACCTCCTTGTGGTGACTGATAGTAGTTTCGATGTGGACATCTTGCCATTAGACCCAATATATTTCCGTCAGATGTGGGATTTCGGATTACATGTTATAAGATTTTTCAGAAAAGGCATTAAGTAATTTCCGGGGGATGACTGTGAGATCATGCAGAACACTAACAACTAACTGTCTTGAAATAGCGCAGTAAAGGTTCAATACAATCTCATAAATAAGATACTTCAAGTACCTGTGACTTTTTTTATTTAAGTAATTGTTTTGAAATATACAGTTTTTCTAGAATGACGAACTATTCTTAAACTCGTAAATTCTATCCAAAATTTTGTTCTTAAAAATACTTCAATGTATACTTAATATTATTTGCTGGGAAACTGAGTGCACTTAACACGAGTTAACACTGACATAAGATCGTTTACTTGCTGGATGAGTTAACAAATCATTAATGCGAAATTTCTTAAAAATTCAAATTTAAAAGATTCACATCGTTTCAGTTTACGATGCTAAGGTTTGCATTACAGATTTATGCAATAATAAAGTATAACAACCTCAAAATTAAATTTATTATTCAGCACAATATAAAATTCATTTTACTGTTACCACATTATAGTTAAATAAACTATGTTAATGATGGCCCTTGAGATTTCTGCACTCACAGTGTTATGTAAATTCGTGCAAATTATGGCAAGGAACACAACTTTGCATTGTTTACTTGCTTAAGTGTTCAAATTTACTTTATTATCAATAACGTTTGAAGCAGAAGCATATTTAGGATCTTTATTTGAGTCCTAGTTATCCACTTCATCATCAGTTTTGTACAAATCGTCGCTGAAAAGCATTTTTCTGGCATGAACATCGCCCTCGTTACTACTACTGACAGCCATGCTTCTCGCACTTGTTTACATGCGCACATCTTGACAAAGCAGTCATTAGTGAGAATACGAATTTAGAGATAGATCTATCTGTCTGTTTATCGTGGAGTCATCAACTAACATGAATAATGCATATCGATTACCGTGTTTTACAAGAAATAACTGTGTAGCTTAATGATTGTCCGTTACCATTGTTTACAGGTGAGGTCTTCAGTTAATTTCGTGGAAATGGGATTTTCAGAACATCAGCTCAGCATCATTATACAGACTATTGTAATCTTTAGTATCAGATTAAAATGGTTTCCTCTGGGAAATTTTGTTTGAGTGTTTTACGAACTTAAATACATTTCCTTTCCTTACAGGTGACAACACTAACAAAGTTCTGAATGAGAACTGGGAGGTCCTGATAGGTGACGTGGGGCCGGCGATGTTCGAATCGTTTCGAGCCGTGGCGCAGAACGTGGTGGACACCATCTTTGACGGCGTGCCCTACAGGAAGGTGATCCTCGAGTGAGGCGACCACCTGTCTCCTGAAGTACGTGTGCGGGAAGATGCGGTTGCCTCCCATACAGTCTGCCAGCTACGTGTTAAAGAAAACCTGATAAGGACTATAAAAATGCATAATTTGTAAGGCTACACAAAGTAAACGATGAGCACTACAATGAAATTTTGTAGAGAATTCAAGAATTATGTTGTCCTTCTTAGTTAAGGGTGTAGTGTTCGACTTATTTACACAGACCATTCTCACTTTGTAGAGCCAATTATGTAGTGGTCGCTTCCTTTGGTAAGCCCTAGGATATTGAAATGAAGTTTCAGTTACTTAATGCTCAATTTAACAGCTCCTTTTTAATGTGGCAGTTGAAGTTGAATAAATAAAAACTATGACTTGTGCCAGATTTTGTAATATACACATGCTGATTTCGATTCATTTTTCCTGCCCCTTGACGTTATCATGCAATTAAGCTTTGGTGCAGTTAACCTCCTAAGAACAGCACAATCCTAGACAAAGTGCTTTGACAGTATTTAATATCTTGAGACTATTTCATAACGTTGTGGAGGTTTTATAACACATGTGCACCGCCACGATGGTTGCGGAGATCGCACGGGAACTCTGAAAATTAACGGAAGATGGAAATCTGATGAAGACACAGAGCCATTGGTGACTGAAAACAGGACATGTCAGAGTCTTAAAGTGACTCTCCACTCCTTGCTCCAGTTACTCAGTAAGAGGTTGGAAAGCCCTTAAAGTTAGTCGCAAACAAACACTGTAACCTAGTGGAAATATCGAAGTGACGTTGCGCACCACGACCGGGAAATTGGCAAATGGACAAGGGTTGTGGAAAGTACGACAGTTGCCACTTTGAACTTAACGGATACAAATTTGGAGATGTCGGAAAAAAGAACAAAGAAGATCATGATTGAGTGACCCATGACAATGTAAAAGAGAGGGGATATGCACAGAATCAGAGAGGTTAGAGGATTACGTATTTTTGACCTCTGGTGTACGACAAAGTATGCGAGCCACAGAAGATTTTGATATAATGGTGAGTAACGAATTCAAAACTAGAATCATTAGCTGCACGTAGGAATACGATCATTTAATTACAGTTACATTAATATTATGTAAACCTTACGATTATGTAATTGATACCTCTGAGCAAGGAGAAGGGCAAATTTATGAAACTGATCTTTTGTACTCACACCTTCATGAATATGTCCACTGAACTGGAAAAAGAATTACGTAGTTAAATTCAAGAAATGAACTCAAATGTGTAACAATTGTACTGAAGTCAATTTAAAGACTATATGAGGAACGATATTGAACTGAAATGGGAATTATTTGATGGAGATCAGCTTTCATAACAAATGAAGAATGTGTAGTACCTTCTGTCGGCATAAAGACGTATAAAAATTTACGTGGGTAAAAACAAGATGACGTGAATAATTTACAGTATGATAGCCAATCACAAAATCTTACATTGTATACAGAACGCTAGGGGTGCAGATGGACAGAAGCAAGTACGGATCACCGCAGAAGGGTCTCCAAGCGCCGTTGTGTTACTAGTTGGGGGCGGAAGGGGTAAGGGAGGGGGGAGGAGGAAGGAGGGTGGATCGGTGGGAGTTCATGCGGTCATGATGCAGTTTGTATTTTTACATGTATCTATTTCGTAAGTTATTAGGTGACACCTAAAAAAGAAAGTAGGTTGAAAACTAAGGGCCTCGAAAATGGTAGGGGATTCTAGTAAATTACAAATTATGTTCAACACGGGATACTTTTCAGTTGGTTGCTTGAGGACTTCCCACGTTGAGGGTGGTGACCTAATCGGCAGCATAAAACATTCCAATGACAGAATTTTTACATATTGAGAAGACCAAAGGAACGATCTGTTTTACTTGCTAAAACCACTCGATACCCTAGATCACATAAATACTTCTTTATTTAAGTAAACTGGTTTCGACAGACTATCCTGTCATCTACGTGTCTCAGAGAAAATCTTTTGTCAAGGACATGGCCATTTGCACAAGGTGGTTTACGTTTTTAAATATTTTAGTTACGACAGACCTTTTGTAACTTGATGATTTTTATCCACACGGCAACTTGACGTAAGGTCCAATGTAAAATAAACATGTCTCATAGCAAAAGTATTCTTTAAGCTCTGAAGAATACAACGAAGTCTGTCGAAACCCATTTTGCGATCTAGGCTGTTGAATGCCCTTAACATTCCAACGAGGTAAAAGCAACTTCCGACACACTGACCAAACCCACGGGCCACAACAAATCCGACACGGATCGTGTATAACTGACAGGCCACAAAAAGTTGAATAAGAAAAAACGAAGGGGAAATACCTTCCATTAAGCAAAAAAGTACAAAGACAATTGGTGACTCAACGCTTCGATGTTACATCGTGTGAAATAAGATGTCAGAGTGTATTTCTTTCAATGATAGTTCCTAAATGAGTTACTGGATACCTCTACCTCTCAAATTGTCGAGCAAATAATGCATATATTCATCTGTACTGCAAATTTCTTGGAAGTTATGAGAAATTAATGTACTAAGTATTTATGGAAGAAAAGCTGTTAGTATTATTACTGTATTAAAACATTTTATTGTTATTATAACTAAACTTTTACTGATCCATAATTGGTGATTTTTTAGGGGTTGGGGAACGGGAGGGGAGAGGGGTGGAACAGAATGTGAAACCCACCCCACCCGCACAACAGTGCACTGGACCCGCGTCTTCTACCAGATCTGTTTACAGCAACTTTAAAAGTAAAGAATAAACGAAATGATACGATTGCTCGTACATAATCGAATCAGTATTGTTCGCTACGATAACGAGATAGTAACTAAAAGGTAAAAGAAATAAATTGCGTGGAGGAATTTATTATCTCGTTGACAGCTACCTCCTTAGAAGCTTCCGTGATTTCCCTTCGTCGTTAAAGGCAAATACCTGGATGGCTCCTTTTCGAGGAACAATCGAACTCTCTCTCTTTCTCTCTCTCTCTCTCTCTCTCCCTATCTTTCATCCTTAATAGGTGCTTGAGTTCCATCTCTAATGACCTTGTAGTCGATGGGACGTTAAAACTGATCTTCCTTCCTTCCTTCCTTAGAGACAGAGCAATGGAGATATCGGACATGTCATTTTACAGTGTGAAAAGTATTTCAACCGACAAACTCTGGCAGGTTGTAGGGGACATCAAAACAAGTATTTTGCCCTAATGTCATTTTTTCCTATGAGGATTATTTAAACCAGTGGAGGCCGTATTACGATCTTCAATTGTTAGAGGGCGTATTACGCTCGTCAGTTGTAGGCAACATCTGTCCACCAGTGTAGTAGTGCATTGTCTCTGTTCGCTAATGGAGCGATACACCTGGAGTGAGAACACTGATATGGTTGGTGCGTACTACGTAGGGCACCACAACGGACGATCTGCACAGCGGGTTTATCAACAACAATATCCTAATCGCCGTATCCTGCATCATACGACCTTTGCTGCTGTGTATCAACGTCTGCGTGAGACCGGGTCATTTAGCAGATTACACGGACAGGGACGCCGTCGCACGGTAAGAACGCTAGAATTTGAGGAAGCTGTCTTGAAGCATTAGGAGCGGGATCCTTCAATCAGCAATCGTGCAATTGCACGTAACATGGGGACGAGTCAGACGAATGTAAGAACAGTCCTTCGAGAGCAATTGTTACGTCCATTTCCCTTACAGCGTGTCCACAACCTGGAACCAGTTGATTATCCACCCAGAGCACAGTTTCCGCAGTGGTACCTGAAATGCATCCTACATTTCCATCCTCTGTGTTGTTTATCGATGAAGCAACGTTCGGGCGTGATGGAGTCTTCAACATGCTCAATTCGCATGTTTGGAGTGATGATAACCCACATGCCACAGTTACTAGCGCGCATAAAGTGCGGTTCTACGTTAATGTGTGGGTCGGTGTTGTTGAGGACTGTTTAATTGGTCCGCATCTGCTACCTGGGCCATTAAATGGCAGGCACTATTACAATTTTCTCGCCAGAGCATTGCCAGAATTGCTGGAAGACGTCCCGCTCCCTACAAGACAACGCATGTGGTTCCAACATGACGGGGCGCCGGCATATTTCAGTCGTCGTGTGCGTCGATTCCTGGACCGACGGTTCTCAGAATCGTGGATTGGCAGAGGTGGTGCTGTACCATGGTCTGCTCGATCCCCAGATATGTCCCCTCTGGACTTTTTTGTGTGGGAGAGATGCGCAACCTTGTTTACGCAACTCCTGTTGCATCAGAAGAGGACTGGTTGCCCGGATAGTAGCAACAGCAGGAACAATTCAGGATACTCCTGGGGTTTTTGCCCGTGTCAGGCAGAACATGACGCGACGGTGTAACCTTTGTTTACGTGTCAATGGAGGCATTTTTGAAAACCTACTGTAATTGAAATTGGGTTATGTTAAAGTGTTGTCTCTTGGTCATAAAAAATAGAAAAGTGTTTGTTGGTTTAATTATTTTGCCGCCAGAGAAATCTCCCTCTACCGGTTTAAATACTCCTCATAGGAAAAAGTGACATTAGGGAAAAATATTTGTTTTGATGTCCCCTATAACCTCCCAGAGTTTGTAAGTTTAAATGCTTTTCACCCTGTAGAAGTAATTACACCAGCATCCGTTGGAATGGTCTGGAGTAAGAGCACAAGACAGGGCAGGGATTCGAATCCCGATTCCGCGACGTTTCTAGCGTCGCAACCATTGCGTCACCATACTCGATCAAGGAAAGAGAGTTGAAAACAGACATATGATTACTTAAGATATCTAATGCAGTCAATAGCTGTCACCCTTTTACTTTCATAATATAAAGACTTCGTCTACAGCCTAAACTGTATTCATTAATTTGGACTTGCGGCAACAGGCATGTCTTGTTCCCCTCGTTAACATGGAATGTCAGATCCTCAGTAATACAAAGAACAGGAATAAATAAAACAGCGGTAGCGGTCACGATTTTTACATCCCAATATGGTCATGTTAGTATACGCAGAAGACATAGTTGATGGTCAACAGAAAGAAGTTCTTTTCAATAGTATTATCAATATAACGATACCGATTTTGTAAAAAAAACAGTGAAATTCGTGAAGTGTAGATAGCTTCACAGTGGTCAAACTTTTTGCAACCAAGAGTATTTGAAATAAGAAATCGTCTCTAGATACTTGGTAAACGTTCCAGAACTTGTCAAAGGGCTTTATTCGAGCAATTCTAGAATATTATGAGCAACGTTCCGGAGCATGTATCTAAAACTGTGGTCACTTTTATAGACCCAGTATATGTTTGATAGTACATTACGTCTTTAATTCTAATGTGTTCAAAACTATTGCTAATAGGTTCCACTTTTCTCAGTGTACTTTACATACTTTTTCTTAGTTAATGCAAAATTCAGTTCTTTACGCTATTTAGTACATAAGACGTAACAGAAGTAAAATTAACTAAACATTGTTAACTGTCGAAACTGCCATTAAAATTTGTATTCTACAGTTTTATGATAGCGCTATTGTCTACAGTTACTTTCTTTTCACTGAATATTGGCCTCCGCAAAACAATAGTAGGCAGTACTCTCTGACTTTACCATAGTTATCAGAAATATTTGCATCAGCGTGATCGACTGTATGTTCTACACGTGTTCATCATGTAATCCCTAGCACTGAGGCCAGGTAAGTGTCTTCGCTTCTTAAGAACTGTTATAATGATATTATCGCATTTTAATATCCTTGAACTGCTAACACGAGAATTGTGATGTGCGTCTAGCTGGTATACTACTATTTGGAACGCTACTCACCAAAAAGAACTACTGATCGTCATAATGAATTTCCTGTTCCTAATACTCCAGATAATTTTTCTCTAAGCTATTCCGAATCCGTAATTGGAGTTGAAAATTCTTTAAATGTAGGCCTCTGTTCAGACAGGTCCTCCCCCTCCCCCCCCCCCCCTCCTGTTTACGAGTTGATACAACTGGAGCTCAATGACCTCATCAGGATCTAGAATATTCGAAACAAACAGCCTTTACCACTGCATTTGAAACAGTGGAATATGAGAAAGAGCCCACATTCTGTTGTCCATAACTCTTAGAATGATAGAACTTCTGTATGAATCAATACTATACAAAAAAAAAAAATACTTCTGGCTGGGGAATGTGAAAAATTTAGTAAAAGCTTGAAGTGTAAATGGCTCTTACTTACGTCAGAAAGTTCCAAGGTCCACTTCTAAAAGCTGATAGCAGAATTTATAGTTAAGCATATCAAGAAGTTTTAAAACAAAATCAATAAGTGTTAGCGCTAAAGGACATGAAGGAAACGGTATGGCAGCGTCTTAGGACGCTTTCGAACAGTCTTCCAAGAAACTTTGAAGCAGTAAATTTGAAGGAACGTACGGAGGATCCAATGTGGACGTTTGAAATTTTTAATGTAACATGTACCTTTGCAACATAAGGATTATATATAACGGTACTAAAGTTGTACCATGTTCTCATATGAAGTTGATTTCGATTTGAATACATTCTAGGCAAAAAAAGAAAAGAAAAAAAAGTATGAAAATGCGATTTTTCAGGGGGGCGTATCTCAGGTTTTATTGGTTACATAGATTATGGGTCAAGTGTTTTCGATATCCCTTGGCCTAGAGACTATTAGGATATCTAGCGGAAGAACGGACATTCCGTAGCCATCCTACCGTATAGGGTAAAAATTTAAATGTTGCACATTGCCTCCAGTAAACATGTGCAGATCGGTTGGTTCTTTTGGATTTGGATTTTGGATTCGGCGTCTTATCAAATCGTCATCTGTTCATGTGAGGTTCCTGAGAAAACCACGGAAAACCTTGATTTTTTGGTACAAAAAGAACCAATTGTGGGGATGGCTACTTCAGTAATTTCTGTTCACGGCATATCATCGAAATGTTTACCATATGTTCTTAAAATGACTTTCTGGGGTGAATTTCGAAAACTCTCTCGATATCCTTAACTTTCACCGAGATTCAGAGGTTCAAAGTTTCCGTAGTTATGCATGTGAAGTATAGCAAATAAACAATGTTTTCAGCCTTCAGTTGCAAGGTAATTTTATTCGTTTACCTAGGTTTCGATTCCAGTAATGGAATCTTCTTCAGAACCTATAAATTAAACCACATATGGACATATATTACTCACTAAAATGCATTATCAGTCTAATGATTGAATAATGAAGAAATTGTGATACTTACAACAATGAAATTATTTTGTGAGCCAAACACTGGCCATGTCACAGTGTTTGGCTCACAAAATAATTTCATTGTTGTAAGTATCACAATTTCTTCATTATTCAATCATTAGACTGATAATGCATTTTAGTGAGTAATATATGTCCATATGTGGTTTAATTTATAGGTTCTGAAGAAGATTCCATTACTGGAATCGAAACCTAGGTAAACGAATAAAATTACCTTGCAACTGAAGGCTGAAAACATTGTTTATTTGCTGTACATTTCACAGTTGCTGACACGCTGCAATATGTTAAAGATTTGTACATGTGAAGTATGCATGTAATATCCGTTCTGAATCATAAAGATAGTTTTAAGGGACGTAGTGAACTCATATCAAGGGTTCTAGGGTTAACGCAAGGGTTCTGAGATCATCAAAGAACGAGGGAACGATGGAAAGTAATGACTCCGAATTTTTTATTCTGTCCTCAATATCGGCTGAGTTATCAAATGCCATGCATATTAGTCTGTCAGCTTCTCCGCTTCGCTGATGCAAGTTGCAACCTTTTGCCTCTGGAGGACTCTGAATCGTATCGTGTAACACGGCCCGTGTGTCGTAACTACGCTAGTGCGTGAGAAATAGTGCTGTAATCGCACAGAAAACTGAAAGCACAAATTCTAAGAGATCGTACACATATGGAGCACCCTCTCCTTCAGCATCACAATGTCAGTCCACATAGGAGCGCATATATCTGCAACAGTCCGCCGCGTCCGCCGCTCGTGGTCTCGCGGTAGCGTTCTCGCTTCCCGAGCACGGGGTCCCGGGTTCGATTCCCGGCGGGGTCAGGGATTTTCACCTGCCTCGAGATGACTGGGTGTTTGTGTTGTCCTCATCATTTCATCATCATCCAGGCAAGTGGCAAATTTGGACTGAGAAAAGATTGGGTAATTGTACGGGCGCTGATAACCGCGCAGTTGAGCGCCCCACAAACCAAACATCATCATCATCAACAGTCCGCCGCCTTGGGATCACTGTCAGCGATCACCCTCCATACAGTCCCGACTTGGCCACATGCGATTTTCATGTGTTTTCAAAACTTCAAGAACATCTTCCAGGACTTTACTTTAATAGTGGTGAAGAGGTGCATGTTTATGTGAGTTTGTGGCTCCGTGAACTAAGCAAGCTTTCTACAGTGACCATATCAACAAACTGGTCTCTCGCTGGGAGAAATGTGTTCTTCACCAGGTTTACTATGTCGAGAAACAAATATGTAGACATGAAGAATAAAGATGATAAATGTTACTAAAGCTTGTTTTATTTTAAAAACTTTAAGAGTCTTCATTTCTAAACTTCCGAGGCATTGCTTTTAAGCACACCCACGTATATTTTTGTCAGCATGTTTTCACTAATAAAAACTTAGGTTGCGCCGTCTCTCTAAAATGAGCACTTCTTTCCTATACAAATATGCCCAAAGTGGTACTGCACGGATAACAAATGTGTTAAAGTGGGTATTAACATGCGTTATATAGCTTAAAATGACTAGCAAAAATCAGATGAAACGGGGAAGACCGCAGATTCAGTGATGTATTTCTAATAACATGTTTACTTTTTCAAGATACAAATTGTAAACTAGGCGGTCTCGATGAATTACTATGGGCGAGCAAAGTACGCAGAAAAAATTTAAAGAAAATGATTTTGTGTTAACTTTATATTATGTGTAATTTTTTGTTGTTTATATTAGTTTTTTGTTGTTATCTTTTTTGTTCGACTAACCGCTCATTTTACGGCACATCGAATTTGTTTGGAGATCGTTGCCTGACGGTGTGCATTACTGTGCCGTATAAAATAACACTTTCACTGCCTTCTCTGGTTCAGTGCTTGTTAATAAGTCATGGAAGGGGATCGGCTTGGTTCATTTACTTGCAGTCGAATAGTAATGTATTCAAAATTGAGGATTAATTTTGCCGAGTAATAGCTAGTCTTTCTTACGGGCTTCGAATCCGTTTATAGGGTTCTCGTTCTCCTCAGAAGTAAGTTCGGTTACAGATTACGCCATTAACTGTTTTAATGGTTATATTAATCCAATATCTAATGTAAAGGTAGCTATTGTTTATGCATCTATATTTCCACGCGCGCATGCTCATAACAATCAGCGGTGCTCGGTACATAGCTGCCCGCTGCAATTAGTTCCGGCGCAGCTCTCGCGGCCCACCGACCTCGTCCGCGCAGTGGGGCCTGCCGTTTATCTTTCAGCTAAGTAATGTTGTAGATTTATGACTGGGTACTACGGTGCTATAGTTTTATTCTTGACATGGCCAAACTTCAACATTCAATAGCTTAGTGTCAATAGCTTCCGAAGAAGGCCAAATTATTTTGGCTGAAACCTAGGTAAAGATTGGTTTCTACTGGCAACTGAGGCTGACGTGTTAGATGTTTACTTATCACAGTTGCTGACGGGGATACACGACGTTAAAAATTCTTTAATTTTACTTAAATATTTCATACTGTACTCGAGAAACCCTAAACTGAACACACTATATGAGATTCCCATATTTCGTTACGACGGTTGCTACCGCATAGCTGACTGAAGCCAAAGAGTGATGCCCACTCCAAAAAAAATTATCAGATTACCAGAAAGCAAGTTAAATACAACGAATAAACACAAGAGAGCTGTCACAAGAACTCAATAAATCTCAAATGTGCTGAAGGCACCGTAGGAATAACTTCGTATGACTGGACTGGAATGACAACTTTTTCCGTCTTAATATGTGTCAAAGAACATAAATGTTTCGACAGTAGATAAACTGACAAAACCTTACTGAGCTGTAGATTTCGTTTTACATAAGCAGTACACCATGCTGTAGCAGGGAGAATAATGGAGCCAGAGTAGAACTGCTCCCGTCGAAGAAAAAAAGAGGCGAATACGTTCCTCTTCAAAAGACTCTCCAATAACTGTGTATGAGAAAATAGTAGCGCTTATTTGTGCTGAGAGAGAGAAGCTGAGAGACGGTGAGGGTGGAAAAGAGAGAAGACAGTGCCTGTTTGAGGGCAAGACAGAAGAGACGGTTATGGTGGGAGAGAGAAAACGGCTAACAACGAGAGAGAGAGAGATGGATGAAGACAGTGGCAGTGGGAGCCAGAGGGAGAGGAGAGTTTGATGGTCAGTGAAAGACAGTGGCACAAAAGAGAGAGAGGGAGGTGGATGGATATACAAACAGTGGGAGCAAAGGACACAGAGGGCATTGGAAATGAAAAATACGCTTGAGTTGAGGCCGTACATAGGGTTGCACAGCGTGAGCCCTCACAGAACAGTTATTTATGCTCGTAGGTCTTTTAAAGAGGGACATAAGCACCCTTCTTCTGCTACGATAGGAGCATTTTTCGTTGGTTCAGTATGTACTTTATCTTTTAAGATCAACTTAAAATTCGTTGCTTGCACCGATATGAAAGAATGTCTCACACGGATGTCTGGAATACCGATAAGCTAATTGTATACATAAAGCAGCCACGTAGAAAAGATATCAGCCAACGTTTAATTCAATCTCCGTCTACCCCTTTCCGGATGCAAAGAACATAGAATCTAAGCACAACCAACCTTAGCCACATTTGCTGGAACACACTTATCCGACACTTCCTTTGTGACGCCGTGCTAGTGCTGGCTTCTCACGGCCGTCTTAAGGATCTATCTTGTGAACTCCGATTTAGTTGACACCACTGAAGTCAGGTACCACTGCCGACGTTAGTAACCATTTGCTGACGAAAGTCGCTGTCGGTAGATCCGAATACAACAAAGGAATAACTGTCAACAGTCTATTAAATCATTAGCCTGTATAATACCGGGCAGAAACATGTGAACGTCCATGCTTCTGGGCTACAGCAGTCACAGTCAAAATCGAGTACTTTAGCTAACCTCATGTCTCATGATACTCAGATAACCAGTCAGTAACGATATGATGACGAAAGTCGCTGCCGGTGACCCAATTACAACAAAGCAATGACTGTCAACAGTCTATTAAACCACTAGCCTATGTAGTCCAGGGCAGAAACATGTGAAAGTCCATGCCTCTGGGACACAGCTCTCACCGTCCAAAACGAGTACTTAAGCTGACATCACGTCTCATGGGACACACATAACGACATGCCCAGGAAAATCTCGACTATGTACTCAAAGCAGTAAATAAGACAAGCTATTGGCATTTTTTCACGCTATATTGCAGTAGGAAGGTATAGCAAAGTGTGCTGTCAGGACAACAGTTTATAAAAAATCATGCTGTAACAAAACTGATTGAAGTTATGCAGCACTGCGTAAATTACCTGTTCATGAACTTCGAATTAAGTCCTTAATTAAAAACACATCTAGGTTATTATGTATTCTAACTGACAGACTACCTAGAAGCTTAATACCTCCTGTAATCGTGATCTATAAGATAAAGGTTTCATTGTTAACCCCGTAATTAATGTAATAATGCATGAGGTAGTGATACAGCAACGCGTCATAATATTGAAATGAATTGAAAAATAAATGGTTCCTAGAAAAAGTACACAGACATTCATATTAACAACAATTCGGTAATTGTAAATATGCTTAACCCCATGTGAACCAGTTATCTTCCTCGGGTGCTGTGTAACAGTTTTATCAATTTTTTTGAGATTGAAATCCCTAAACACGGGATGAGGTAGGACAAGGAAAGCATGGGAGTGTGTACCCAGAATAACAGCGTCATTTGTAGTTTGAGTCGTTACATTTACTTAACCACAACATAACAGTATAAATAAATGAACAAAATAGTTACAAATAATTATGAGCCGCAGAGTAAGGCTAATTAGTTCCTTACAGCAAATGACTGAACCTCAACAAGGCACAAAACACAGTGCCAGAATAACTATAAACAAGAAAATAAGTACAAGACAATCAAATTTTTCTTTAATCAAACAGGCCCTTCATGCACATGAGGGCAAACACACTACTAATGTCAGTAAAAAAATCGGAAAATTTTATCTAGTACCAAACCAACAAAATAGATTAAGGTTTTCCACACATAAGGCAAGTACAATACCAGTTTATGCTCAAACCAGCAATTATGGTTAAAGGATATGGAAATAATAAACGTAATAATCAAGACAGTACCTTGTGCTTAAGCAAGTTTAGAAAAAACTTAGTTACCCGAAATTCCTAACATGGGCGTTACAAGCATATTCCAAAAGAGATACGCGACTTTAAGAAAAACTTTAAATAAGGCTCATCAGATGAGAGCATTAAGTAATATAGCCACCGCTTAAAATTTATTAGCAGGCAATCGCAGACATGTCCCAAATGCAGCCAATGAACACCAGGGCGGTACTTAACAGCAACAAGTCCCGAGGCCCCAGCTGCTGAAAAACGATCCGCGAAGCTCAGAAGACTAAGTAGGGCTGTTAACAAACACCGCTTAGGTGAAACATAGGCCAAACAAAGACGTTAAGCAAATATTAATGGCAACCTTCTTGAGAAATGGTCAGGATAAGGCCTCTTAAGCCACTAAATTTCAAAAACTTATCTCTAACCAGATTTACAAAATCTCAAGGACGCGTAGGAGTGACGAAGGTAATGTATCTTAAACCATTTAGATGAATAACATTTCAAAATGGTTCAAATGGCTCTAAGCACTATGGGACTTAACATCGGAGGTCATCAATCCCATAGACTTACAATTACTTCCGGGCTAAAGCGCCTAAAACCGCTCGGCCACGACGGCCGGCCGAATAACATTTGACACAGGAAAACTTAATAAATGCCGGTAGAATAAGATCTGACAGTAATTTAGCCAAACGACCCAGCAAGGAACTTAGCATAATCCAGTTGTGTAAGGAAAATGACAAGCTTACTCCTACAAGCTGAACTTTTTTAACGCACATTTTGAATAAAGGAAATTTGTGTTAAACAAACAAGATGTACAATATGTTTAAAAAATTTAAGATCACAATTTGAACTGAAACATTTTTGCCACAGCTTATTGTCAAAACATTCTCCCACAACACTACAGCAGAAGAAAGCTGCTGGTCATATCAATGGCAAAATCTACCATTAAGGTTAACCACCAAATTTAGTTTTTCACACGGCACATAGCCAACTCAGACACACTACACTGAAGCTGTCAGTGGTACACAGAAATCCCCAGTACAGACACAATTACGTATACAGGCAAATATTCGACTGGTCCAAAATATAAATAATCTGAAGCAACAGAGCCTTATCTCAGATAATTATGGTCAAACAGATATTTCAGTAAGCCACCAAGCGCAGGAAATAGTGGTGAGCATGTCGTAGTGTGAGAAATACTGACCATAAAGGCAGATATTTGACGATCCTGGAAATATCCAGTGTGACTCCCAGCACGCAGTCCCGCACAGCATGGATTATCAAAGCCGGGAAAGTAAGCGGGCGTGGTCAGAAGGACTTCGTACTAAGCTCAGTGTCGGAACTCTGACTTTACCAGTTACACCCAGTTTTGACATAAACAGGGCTAATGCCCGACTGTCCCGCTATGTCCAGAACCCGGCCCTTAATGCCCTGCAGTCCACTGTCACGCTGCCTGGCTTTTACTGCCTCCCTAATGCTGCTCAAGATCTACTTTAGGACTCGGTCTGCAAGAGATAATCAGCACAAACTACAAGCGATTCGCCGTGCCGATAGAAGCGCCAGTGAATAATGCCTGAAAACAAGGCATACGAAATCGCCCATGGTTCAGAGGTGATTAGTTGTACAATAGTAGTACAAAGTCACTGTGAATGCTGTATCCCAGAGGCATGGGCCATCAAGCGTTTCTGCCCGATATTATACAGGCTAATTATTTGCCAGACTGTTGATAGCCATTCCCCAGACTGTTGATAGCCATTCCTTTGTTGTAATCGGATCTACCGGCAGCGACTTTCGGCAGCAAATCGTTATTGACGTCGGTAGTAGTACCTGGCTTCAATGGTGTCAACTAAATCGAAGTTCACAAGGTACGTGCTTAACATGGTGGCCGTGAGAAGCCGGCACTAGCACGGCGCCACAAAGGGAGTGTCGCATAAGTGTGTTCCTGTTAAGTACAAAGTCGTATAACAGTACATCAGTGCTATTATTCAAAATACAATTGATTAACTGTCAGTGGCTTTCACTGCGAAAATTAATCATTTTACCTTTCCCAACACTGCAGATAAATAAATTCATGTGCCATTGTCGGCTGGGAGATAGAGTAGAGCAAGTACAGCAGTATAATTGGAAAGTTTTTTCCTGTCCTTTGCGCGCAGTGACATCTTTCCTTCGCGGAACGTAAGAGTTGTGTATTTAAGTGTACCTCATAAGCGTAGGTGGCTGTAATGAATGCGTGTAGTGTAGTGTCATTTTCGGATTGGAGATGATGAGAGAAGGGAGATGGTAAAACACGGTGCCGGCAAATATCCCTCTCCTCTCGAGTAGCACGAAGGGAGCCGTCAAGCTTTAACATCTCCATCCGACGGACGGATCACCATCAACGATGTCACATGCTGTCACTTCGTGAGACACTGCGGAGAGGTTTGGGATCTGACCAAGGACGTAGGCAAGGAGCCCGGTGATCAGGAACCTTATGCCATGTTGTCTCCTCCCTCATGCTGCAAAGATAGACAAGTATCGGCCATGCCGAATGTTGCTTAACTTACGCATGAAATGTATTCCCTGTTGCGAATAGGCCTAGGACCCGAATGTCACGAGCAGTCACCTTAACCTCTTCTGCCTGAGCATGCTTCACAGCCAAACTTGTAGACACATGGACGACGACATATGGAAGTTTGGATCTGGGGCGGAAGGGGGTTGGATAGCTGAAGTGGTTAAGGTGTCAACTTGTGACAAGTCCGAGTTCGAGTCACGGTCTGTCACAAATTTTCATCACTGTCATTCTGTTATGCTGCTGAAGGTTTCCATATGCGCAACTGCGAATATATTTTATATATTTCATAACAAACATACAAGCACTGCTTTATCGTATTGCTCAGCTTAGGTGATCGGATGAACACCAATATATTCAGCGAGGCAAGGCCACTGGCGATACGGTGAAGTACTGAACAAAAAATTATGTTAATCGTTCATTACACAAATTTCTGTTGCATATGGTATAGCTTTCATTTTTTAGAAGTATTATTGCAGGATTAATCTGTACTACCTATTAAGTATTCCACAACTAACAGTTAAGCAGATACAAAACAACAGCATTGAAGTGTACTAGAACATGTTCTTTTGTGTCTCATGTTAACCAGGGAAAACATTAATGATGTCATTGTGGCCTAGACTGAGGGAACACCATATTTGTCGAACACTGCATCAATAGACACCACATTTGGGCAACATATTTTGCCAGAAATTTGCACATCATGGATATCCAAATCTTAAAGTTTTGATAGAAATCACGGATTATTATGAGGATTAAAATACTAGACATGAAAATAAAAACAATAAAGAAACACAAAGGTCGTCCTGAGAATATCTATTACTCACTGTTCCTCGACACCATCCAAACACTAAAATGGAAACCTGATAGGTTACCCACTCTCTTTGTTTGTTCAGTTACCAACAATAACGCGGGCTGCATTCTTTCCAATATATCCCATCTTTAACTAAAGAAAATTTGTAAAAAAATGAATTTCCACTCCCAGCTTTCTGTAATAAGTGGTACTTCAGAGCTAATATAGTAAAGATTTAACCATCAGATATAACTTGCATACTGCGTTATCCAAGTATCGTAATCAACTTTAGCACATATTTTGTTTTTGATGCATATTTTTCGTTACACTTGCCTCGTCTACAGTTTACCACATGTGCTGCAGGATACGAATATAGATACAACCAGGACTATATACGTAACCAGTGATTAGTTTACTTTGATGACTGCAGATTTTTCTTTGTCATAAACAGTAATCTAAAAATACAAATCAACAATATCATTTGCACAAAATGATGTTGTAATGCATATATTCAAGTGCTCTATAGAACTTTTGTAAAACATAAAGAGAAATAAATTTTCTTAAGTGACAATTGGAGTGGTTCACCTTAAGCCAAAAGTCAAAATGTTGGAATTTTAAGCACCACTGATATCAGATACATTACATATTGAATAGTATAGTGGAGGGAATAAACACCTGACAACATTTACTAATTACGTATCCATCAAAGGTGTATTTTACGCGTCTTATGTTAAATTTATTAATAAATTCAATAAAATAAAAAATAAATATACATTTAAGTCATTTCGGTGGGCAAATTTGAAATTTAAATTGTAACATTGGAGCCACACTCAAATGGAGAATATTTTTCTGTCGTATTTATAGCAGTTGATATATTAACAGCTATACAAGAGAAATAGGGGAAGTTACCTTTTCCGACAAGTGGAACGTGTTCTTCCATTCACGACCACGACAATAAACATTTACGGAACGTAAAGAAATGTATTCAGAATGTAATTGAGAAATTGTATTTAGTTGCTTATTGTGTGAATAACCAACTTATGTAATAGCCTCGGCATGTGAAAACAAGAAAGTTAAGTTCCGCTGTTGTGCAGGAGAGTTGAAAGTGAAGGTTACGCCAGACGATATCTTATTTCATAAAATTTAATATACTTACACTTGCCAAATCATCACCTGGCGAGAGTGAGAACGGCCTGATCTGTCCTTAAATTGGTAGTATGGTGTAACGGACATTTTGTTGTTTTCTTTTTCCTACTGAGGTGATTATAATGGTGTGGAAATGGAGCAGGTAAATGAGACTCTTGAGTGATTTTTCACGATGCGCAGCAGAAATAGGAAGATAGTGGAACAGTGGAACAGAAGGAGAAAATTACTGCCCCTCAGGCTGAATTACATGTGAATAGCAATGATCTGTACAAGCTATGACTGGAGAGGTGAGAAGTGACACAGATAATCGACAGTGTAGGAATAGGATATCTGCTGAGAGCTTTATCGTGAGTATGAAAAGTAATTTTGGCCTGTTACTTCAATTAGAAACGGATAAACCTCAGATAGATGTAAGTGTGGAGAGGTTACAACAGACTTCCAGTACCAAAGTGAAAAATAAGAATGCTAGGATGTCAGCAAAGAGAAAGAGAAGGTACTAGCGGAAGTAATACTGTGGCATTTGGTAGTATATGCAACAAAGGGAGAGTTTCATAATGAATTCTTTATAAAAATAAACTACACTGAGCATCTACAAGTAATTTAATCCGTCCAAACTTTAGAGACGTCATATTTCCTGAACTATTTGTCATACAATGATATAATTTTGCTGGTACATTCAGTAGTATGTGTGGATAGCCTACTACCTGGCAACTGTGTTGACAAAAAAGTAGGACTAAAGAAGTGACAAAATGTTGTGCCCGTTGCTAACGTTTGACTGCATGGAAGGTTTGAAGCAATGTGTAAAGTTTGTTGATGGTTCAAATGGTTCAAATGGCTCCAAGCACTATGCGACTTAACTTCTGAGGTCATCAGTCGCCTAGAACTTAGAACTAATTAAACCTAACTAACCTAAGGACATCACACACATCCATGCCCGAGGCAGGATTCGAACCTGCGACCGTAGCGGTCACGCGGTTCCAGACTGAAGCGCCTTTAACCGCACGGCCACACCGGCCGGCAAAGTTTGTTGAATGTCGCTAAGTATTCTCATTCTCAAATACTGGATGAATGAAGTCCGGGTATTCCCGCGCCATCAGTTACACATCCTCAAGGAAAACACATTATTTGTAACTGTATTACTTGTCTTATTGTGTTAAACTTTTAACTTAAGATTATATCTCTTAATAGTGGATTACGACAATATTTTAAATTTTTATATTCGGTCAATAATTACGCGAAATATTAAAATCACAATTTCGATGCTCCCAGAAACCGTTTGACATGCACCCTGCAACTGACAGTGAATTCCGGGATAGCGGTTTAGTAATATAAGTGTTAGTGAAACTTACTTATCTGTGTGTTGTACTTCATGAAATACGCGCTAACCGTAGCCCGTGTCAATGTGCGTTTCGACTGTGGCCAGCCCGAGCATTATAGCTTATTTGTGGAATGTCCAGTAGCATGTGCAGTTTGAATGTTACAGCTAGACGGTGACAGAAGCTCAGGTGTGCTTCGCACAGTTTGCTAGACACTCGGGCGAATCTACTTCCTCTTTGAATTATTTCTGAATGTAAATATGGCTCACTTGACCTTATGTAGTAAACGATCTTATGATGTCTCTGTAGTCTTCCTTTTTTTTCTCCTGATTTCCTTTAATGACGTTATCTACAGTGTCTGTCACACAGAGGCAAGTTTTTCTACTTCTCATATGGTACACGTTACTTTATCAAGAATCTGTCGCGGATATTTTGGCTTGTTGTTGTAAGAGCGGTCGAAACATAGTTAATTCATTGGGGATATCCATACAATGACAGTACTTTACAGGGAGTATTTACTGCTGCAAAATTTTTTTTACAAAATTAAGAAAAACTTGCTGGGGATGAGACTGCACTTAGATGATAACACTTTGAACACTCATGCCCTCAATAAGAGTCAGGTGTACTTCTGCTGGAGATAAGGACGACGCCAGCTGCAAGCTGAAGAAGGGACAGGTAGACAGCAGACTAACAGTTAACATGCAAAGTTATTATTAGCAGTAGGAGAAATAAGTCTAGAAGACCTAAAAACCGAACTGAGAGAAATGAAAAGATATGACGCTTTCAGGTAATTGGGAACAGCGATGTCATCCAATGGTATAAGCACAGGTGATATAAACAGCAAAATAGCCCAAGTAAAATGTGCAATAAGACAACACTGTTCTCTGGAATAGAAATACAACAAAAAGGACGAAGGAAATAGTCTATTAACGCACTGTTGAAAATGATGCTATTTAAGTTACATAGAAACGATACTTGTAGAGAGACAGTAAGAGGGGTAGGATAATGGTCTTTTGGCGAAGATAAAGTGGCGTTTCGTGGACAGAGCGCGCGAAGGATAATGCAATAACCAGGACCATAACTGACAGTGACTGATGCAACTGAAACAGAGCACGTACTGGGCTAAGACATCCAAATTTTCTAGTCACATTAATGTGACCAGATGTCCGAAGCCTCAATAACCACCTTCAGCAGCATGAACCGTTACGAGACGTGCAGAAAGAGTGTCAGTGTGGTCCTGGAATATACCAACGGGGATGCCGAGTCACGCTGACTCCAGTGCCGTGGACAGCTGCGCTTGGTTTCTCGGTTTAGAACCCATGTCACGAACAGTCCTAACGAGGTGGTCCCACAGATTCTCAGCTAGGTTTAAATTCGGAAATTCGAAGGTCAGGGGAATATGCAAACTCATCCAATTGCACTTTGAACCACTGCGACCTTGTGACATGTTGCATTGTCCTGACGGTAGAAGCCATCGAGCTGAGGAAAAACAAATTGCATGTAGGGGTGGATATGGTCCCCAAGGGTAGACGCATTCATGTATTGGCCCACTGTGCCTTTCAGAATGACAAGATCACACAGGCAAAGGCACCAAGACATTCCCCAGATCGTTATGCATGCAGAGTGTTTGCTTTCAAGCGTTTCACGCCTTACGCGCCAACGGCCATATGTCCGATAGAGCATAAAACGTGATTTATCTGATGGGGCCAATCAGTGGACGTTCAGCTGCGGTACAGGTGTGCAAATTGCAGCCTTGGTCGACGATGAACAGCGCTCAGCCTGGGTTCGTGGGCCAGGCGGCTGCTGCAGAGGCCAATACATAGCAAAGTTCGCTGAACAGTCGTCATGGAGACACTGTTGGTAACCTATTGGTTCAAATGGCTGTGAGCACTATGAGACTTAACAAAATGGTTCAAATGGCTCTGAGCACTGTGGGACTTAACATCTATGGCCATCAGTCCCCTAGAACTTAGAACTACTTAAACCTAACTAACATAAGGACATCACACAACACCCAGTCATCACGAGGCAGAGAAAATCCCTGACCCCGCCGGGAATCGAACCCGGGAACCCGGGCGTGGGAAGCGAGAACGCTGCCGCACGACCACGAGCTGCGGACTGGGACTTAACATCTGTGGTCATCAGTCCCCTATAACTTAGAACTACTTAAACCTAACTAACCTAAGGACATTACACACATCCATGCCCGAGGCAGGATTCGAACCTGCGACCATAGCGGTCACGCGGTTCCAGACTGAAGCGCCCAGAACCGCATGGCCACCAGCGGTCGGCCCTTGGTTCATTTGGGCTATCAATTGATCAACAGTTGCACGTCTACTCGTGTGTACATATCTCCGTATCCATCGCTCACCCTTGTCGTCTATTGCCCGTGGTGCACCACAATCGCCTCGGCGCCAGTTTTGGTTAACGCCATTTCGCCATCCACGTTATACTTAACCACGGCAGCACGCGAACTGTTTACAAACTTAACTGTTTCGGAAATCCTTCATCCATTGGCCTGATATCCAATGATCATGCCCTTTTGGACATTAGATAAATCGCTCCTTTTCTGCATTACAACAACGACCGCACTGTTTTCCGTGTCCCCCGGTGCGGTTCGTGTATCCTCCACTGCAGATGCTGCCACCTGCCATCTGTGGGAGGTTACTGCACGTTGATGTCGAACGTAGGCGCTGGGTACATTAACGTGACTGGACCGTGAATGACAACAGGTGGTTAAAACTAATTTGGTAACATACTTTACAAAGAAGAAGGAAGAGAGGACACATACCTAAAACCTGGAAGGGCGTTGCCCATAGGCAACAGTGGTCATAGGCGTCCAGTAAAGAGACTGAGGAGAAGGAGGTGGAAAATGGCAAGTAGGGAGCAAAGCAGCCATAAGTAGCACTCGCGATATGATGATGACGTTGAATAAACAGAACTCTTCTCAAGTGCAAGGTACTTTAATTTTGGAACAGCTAAAGATTAAGATTTTGCTCAGTGTTCCTGAAGAACGTTACACACATTATCTATTTTAAATTTTATGAATATTAAAACAACAGAGAAAGTACGTCATATACATACGTATAACTTTCACCCACACAGCTCTCACATACATGACACTGAGTTCAGTTATACTGTAAACTCTCACCACATTCAATTCAGTGTTTTTGTACTAGCAGATTACTCTCCGACATCAGTTCCTCGTGGGATTCATACATGAAAACAAAATCCATTAATCCCTACACATCAACCAAAAGAAGAAAATCGCGGTTTTGTTTATCTTCACTCAGCGTGTCTTTCCAACAAACCATCTTTTTAGGCACTTTAGTTCTTCTGTTAAATGTGTGTGATAATTTCACTATTTCCTCAAAGTCATGGTCGTGCTAAAGAAACTATTTCCGTGATAGTGGCATTAGATACATATAAAATCTTTCAGTTATTTTCGAGCTTTTTATCAAGTCCTCCTTCAAAGGTTTATTTGAAGTGAGCAAGCTGATGGCTCAGTATAAGCAATTCTGCTACATAATATAGTTGTTAGTACGCTGCAACGTTCTATGGTAGCAGTAACTCGGGTTTCGTGATATTAAACATTTTGATTCCCTTGTCAGTCAGTTCCCTATGGCTCTATCCTTCCGTCTTTTTCTTAAATCTGTGCATCGGTCCGTGAGAAAATAAAGTAAAATAATATCACTCTATTCGTGTTCCCTGCGCCACCATAAACTTGTGGGAATCACATTATCCGGCTGCAATTGGAAAGAAAAACGTACATACGGTAAGAGAAAAGACAAACTGATAATTGTGTTTACAGTTTCAAATACGTGCTCTAGATTTTATGTAACTTCCTGCCTGTTTTCGAACAACATTTTACAAAAAGTCAACGTGCACAACTTGTGAACACGAAAGAAAAAGTAAACACAATGTACTCTGTCCACGCAATACCGACTGCAATCAGATTCTTGCTTGCAACAGACAGGCACCGTAAGGTGCTGCCACCTGCAGGCAGAGAGCCTTACTACGCTGCCAAGCCGTAATGCCCGCCTCTGTTCTATTAGCCAGCAGCGAAGTACCTTTGTTCCTACCCAGCTACGTCACTAGGCAAAAGTACAGAGTGTCTCACAAAGTTCACCGACCTTCCGCATATTAAATCTACGTCTACCTGATTACTCTGCTATTCACAATAATGTGCCTGGCAGAGGGTTCAATGAACCACCTTCAAGCTGTCTCTCTACCGTTCCACTCTCGAACGGCGTGCAAGAAAAAGGAGCACTTAAATTTTCCTGTACCAATCCTGATTTCTCTTATTTTATCGTGATGATAATCTCTCCCTATGTAGGTGGGTGCCAACAGAATGTTTTCTCAATCGGAGGAGAAAACCGATGATTGAAATTTCATGAGAAGATCCCGCCGAAGAGAGAAACTCCTTTGTTGTCATGATTGCCAATCCAATTCACGTATCATCTCAGTGGCACTATCTCCCCTATTTCGCGATAATACAAAACGAGCTGCCCTTCTTTGCACTTTTTCGATATCATCCGTTAGTCACACCTGATGCGGATCCCACACCAGACAGCAGTACTCCAGAATCGGGCTGACAAGCGTGTTGTAAGCAGTATCTTTAGTAGACCTGTTGTACCTTCTAAGTGTTCTGCCAATGAATAGCAGTCTTTGCTCTGCTCTACCCACAACATTATCTATGTGATCATTCCAATTCAGGTTATTTGTAAAGGTAATCCCTAAGAATATTCAAAATTTTTAGGTGTGTCCATTGATGAGAGATTTAATTGGAAGAAACACATTGATGATCTGCTGAAATGTTTGAGTTCAGCTACTTATGCAATAAGGGTCATTGCAAATTTTGGTGATACACATCTTAGTAAATTAGCTTACTACGCCTATTTTCACTCATTGCTTGAATATGGCATCATATTTTGGGGTAATTCATCACTGAGGAATAAAGTGTTTATTGCACAAAAGCGTGTAATCAGAATAATAGCTGGAGTCCACCCAAGATCATCCTGCACACATTTATTTAAGGATCTAGGGATATTCACAGTAGCTTCTCAGTATATATACTCTCTTATGAAATTTGTTATTAACAACCAAACCCAATTCAAAAGTAATAGCAGTGTGCATAACTACAATACTAGGGGAAAGGATGATCTTCACTATTCAAGATTAAATCTAACTTTGGCACAGAAAGGGATGAATTATACTGCCACTAAAGTCTTTGGTCACTTACCATATAGTATCAAAAGTCTGACAGATAACCAACAAGTATTTAAGAAGAAAGTAAAAGAATTTCTGAACGACAACTCCTTCTACTCCATAGAGGAATTTTTAGATATAAATAAGAAAAAAAGAGAAAAAAAAGCCAAACAAAAAATTATAAAAAAATTAAAAAAACAAAAAATGTCATGTACTGGAAAATTTGACTCGTTCCACATCATTACGAAATATCGTATTCATGATCCATGGAACTAGTATTAATCTAATCTAATCTAACTAAGTATTTAGCTGAATTTATAGCCTTCAGATTTGTGTGACCTATCGTGTAATCGAAGTTTAGCGGATTTCGTTTAGTGTTCATGTGAAATACTTCACACTTTTCTTTATACAGATATCTTATCTAAATCATTTTGCAATTCGTTTGGTCAGTTGATGACTTTACAAGACGGTAAATGATATCATCATCTGCAAACAATCTAAGACGGCTACTCAAATTGTCTCCTATGTCGTCAACATAAATCAGGAAAATAGAGGATCTATGACACTTCTTTGGGGAACGCCGGATATTACTTCTGTTTTACTCGATGACTTTCCGTCTATTACTACGAACTGTGACAGGAAATCATGAATCTAGTAACACAACTGAGGCGATATTCCATACGCATGCAGTTTGGTTAGAAAACGCTTGTGAGGAACTGTGTCGAAAGTCTTCTGGAAATCTAAAAATATGGAATCAGTTTTACATCCTCTGTCGATATCACTCATTACTACATGAGTATAAAGAGCTATTTGTGTTTCATAAGAACGATATTTCCTGAATCTGTGCTGACTATGTATCAATAAATCGTTTTCTTCGAGGTACTTCATAGTGTTCGGACACAATAAATGTTCCAAAACCCTAGAGCAAATCGACGTTAGAGATATGGGCCTGTAATTCAGTGGATTATTCCTATTTCCATTTTGGGTATTGGTATGACTTGAGCAATTTTCCAGTCTTTAGGTACAGATCTTTCTATGAGCGAGTGGTTCTATATAATTGCTAAATAAGGAGCTATTGTATTCCTCTAAAAGGAACCTGACTGGTATACAATCTTGACTGGAGGCCTTGCCTTTATTAAGCTGCTTTGCTACACCGAGGATATCTACTTCTATGTCTCTTATCTTGGCAGTTGTTATTGATTGGAATTCAGGAATATTTACTTCATCTTCTTTGGTAAAGGAGTTTCGGAAAACCGTGTTTAATAACTCTGCTTTAGTAGCACTGTCATCGGTGACTTCACCGTTGTTATCGCGCAGCGAAGGCACTGATTGCGTCTTGCCACTGGTGTGACATATGTATGACCAGAAACTCTTTGGGTTGTCTGCCAGACTCCGAGAAAGAGTTTAATCGTGAAAATTATTAGAAGGATCTGACATTGATGTATATTTCAAACTTCCGCAAAACTTTACCAATCTTGGGGATTTTGCACCCTTTTAAATTTGGCATGCGTTTTTCGTTGCTTCTGCGACAGTGATCTGACCCATTTTGTGTACCATGTGGAATCAGTACCTTCACTTATTTATGTGGTATATATCTCTTAACTGCCGTTGATACTATCTCTTTGAAATCATTCCACATCTCTCCTACTCTTGCATGATCAGATCGGAAGGAGTGAAGACTGTCTCTTAAAAAGGCGTTAAGAGCATTTTTATCAGCTTTTTTAAAATAGATATACTTTTCGTACAAAACACATTAACTAATGTTACTAACACAATAAATGCATATGAGTAAAATGTAAGTAAATCAGAGCAAGCTGCACTGCAGTGGAACATCCATGCGTCCTCATCTTTTCGAATAGACGGATTACTGAGAGTGAAAATAACGATCCTGTTTCATACGTGAGTTGTTTTACCAAGATTACTAGGCTAGGAATGGACTGATTTATTAATAGCTCTGAGAAACTGTTATTAACGAAAAACATATCAAATGCACACCATCACAACCCATTCTGAACTCATACAGTCTGCTATTGTGCATAACAGATTGCCTCGCAGTGGTAGAGAAGTTGAACTTCCTTAATGTCAAACATCCACTCTACACTGAAATTTGGACCGTCCAACTATTTACCTTCAATGTATAATAAAGGAAAATTCTAGTATGAAACAGTTCATTCTCAAATAGATATTACTTTCATTCTACGACATTTCTCTCCGTGCAGCAACTACTCTGATTTCCGCATGTGCCGAAGCAGGACTCAGCAGGTTGGAGAACGCTGTAATCTCTATGCCTTGCCTTCTGCAAGACTTGTCTTCCAGCAAGAAACCGGCTATCAAAACCTTTCACAATGTGTTAGGCTTATTTAAATTTCGCACAAGCCTGTAGATGCCGTTTGAATACCAAAGGGCCTTTTTGGCTTGTATGATCGGCCAAAATGTTTCTGAGAGTCTCATATTATACATTACATCTAGGGATTACAAATGCTCAATCCACGAAGCGATTATTATAGGCAACTAAACCAAGTGCATACGTTTTTTATAAGTCATCAGCGGTGCTTGTAGAAACACACGTGCAACAAAAAAGCTAAAGTTCCATCCCTGTTGGTCTACGACCTCAACATTAGCTTGTTATTGATTGAGTGCCTGGCGGCTCGTTACTATGTTTCAGAGTACACCAAGCATACGACACTCATATTTCACTTGTTATTGTTTCACCTTCTTTCGTTTTACGTTTCCAAAAAGTACCACTATGTATCAGTGTTCGATGAAGGACAACTTAAGAGGAGTTGCCGATCAAGAAAGAAGACACGTCAGTGGCTCCAACGGAAACCAGATGCGTTCGAAAGTCCTTACTGCGTTTTCGTGTGTGTATACTGCTAAAGAAAGCATATACTGGGACGATGAAACACGTAAAGTAGGAGAATATTAACAATAAAGGTTTATAGGGAAATACGTTCTAGTATTGAATTTATCCAGCTTGCTAGACGTGTGTGAACTGCGATCCCAAGAAAATGCGAGCACCAAAGGCAGGAAGGTAAAGAAATGTCCGTTGCTGAACGTTTAACAATTCTAAAATAGGCAGAAAGGCAGGAAGGTGAAGAAATGTCCGTTGCTGAAAGATTAACAGCTATGAAATAATTTCATCGTAAAGGAAAATACTCTGTGGCGCCCTTTTGGCTGCTTCTATTACACCGACGAAAAAAAAAAAATCGCAACAGCAAGTAAGTCATGAAAAGTCGGGACTAGATTTGTCTAGGTAACATATTTAATTATTAGGGTAACATAATCACAGGTTAATGTGAGCGCAAGATAGGGTATTGGAAATACGAAATGGTAGTACGTTAATGACCGGTGTAACCACCAGAATGTTGAATGTAAGCATGCAAATGTGCATGCATTGTTGTCAGGTGCTGGTTGTCAGTTTGTGGGATGGAGATCCATACCTGTTGCAATTTGTCGGCGATACAGGGACGGTTAATGCTGGTTGTGGATAATGCTGGGGTTGTCGTCCAATGATGTCCCACATCTGCTCGATTGGAGACATATCTGGTGGTCGATCAGGTCAAGCCAACATGTTGCCACTCTAGAAAGTATGTTGAGTTACAACAGCGGTACGTGAGTCGGCGTTATCCTGTTGGAAACATCCACTGGAATGTGGTTCATGAATGGCCGACCAACAGGTCAAATCAACAAACTGACGTACAGTTTTGCAGTCATGGCACGTGGGATAAACATGGGATTGCTTCTACTGCCATACGAGATCACACCCCAGACCATAAACCCAGGAGTAGGTCAAGAGTGTCTAGCGCTCAGACAGAATGGCCTTCAGTTGGTTCCCTTTTTACCAAGACACGCCATCACTGGGACCGAGGCAGAACTAGTTTTCATCAGAAAACACAACAAGCCTCTACCCAGCTGTTCAATGAGCTCTCCCAAGATACCACTGAAGTCGTAAATGGCGGTTGTTTAGGGGTCAGTGGAATGCACCCTACAGGGCATCTGGGTCGGAGCTGTCCTTGAAGTAAACGGTTTGTAACCATTGCGTCACTGTGGTGTCACCTGCTCCTCAAGTTGCTGCTGTAGATGCAGCTGCTGTAGATGCAGCACAATGGGCCAGAGCCATACGCTGAACACGATAGTCTACGCTCTCAGCAGTGGCACCCGGCTTCCGGGAGCCGACCTGCCTCGTGGCCGTACATTCTCATGACCACTGCTGCTAGCAGTCATCTACAATGGCTACATTCGTGTCAAGTGTTTCTGCAATATCGCAGAAGGATCACCCAGCTTCACGTAGCCCTATTGTAAGCCCTCGTTCAAACAGGAAGGTGCTGACAATGGCGCCTTTGTCGGCTTAAACACATTCTTGTCTAACATCAACTGACTACGCCCAGTTTCAAAAGTAAGTCACGAACACAATTGCTACAGCGTGTACTTAAAACAAACCAGATCTGCATCCTCATACTGACGCTGCTAGCACCACTCTTATGTGACTAGGGCAAAATTTGAAGAGACATTATCTTTGAAATGTAGAAGCACGGCTACCAGCTTTCGTTTGTGTCTTAAAACTCCTTCTTGGTGTTGCGATTATTTCCATCGGTGTAGTATGAATAGGGGTTTCCAAGGAGGGTAGTGAGAAATTCCAATTTACGCAGATTCCAACCAGTGATCTGAAGTGTCCCCGTCATGTTATACTAGCCATGAAGTGACACTGGCACGTGATTAAGTACTAGCATGTTACTAAGTCATCTGTGATAGCAACGTTTTGTCTTCGATGATTAGTCCCTAATCGTTAAGCTAAGTGCATGGGCCTCGTTCAGTAAGAAACGTAGGGAATATTATTTCACAAAATAGATTCTTACAATGTCAATTCACTTATTAATCCACTTACTAAAATATAAGCACAATTCTGAAACTACTTCGGGTACTGTAAGTGTCAATTGGTCATCATAAGCTTTCGCTAAGAGAACAACGAATTTCATTATGGGAGATGCTGCTAAGAGCTCTGCTTTCCATAAAACGTAGAAAAAGTACAAGATTAACTGTAATTCGAGAAGTTATACTGTAAGCTGAAGGTAACGAAATTTACTTGAAGTATAAACCACGTAATACCATGAAAATAAAACATTCAAACACAGAAATAATATTCAAAACATGTAAATATAAAAATGAGCAATTTTCAACCCATCATAGTGTTATACCTACCTATAATACACCTGTGCCCCGGCGCAGTTGAAGCAATAAACAATGGATGAATATTATCCACCCAAGATGGATATCCAAATTATCTTTGTCTTTTGCTGAAAATTTTTCATCTCCTAGAATAATGACCTCACTTTTTGCACTTTGTTACGGTGTTGCTTGAGACTGATAAGGTATGTGCAGTGGAATATTCCACCGTCAACCGAAACAAAATAGCATCCTCTACGAAAACTTCTTGTAATTAGTAACTTCAGAGTGGTCGAATCAAGTCTGAATAGTATTGGAGTAAGAGTAACAGTTGTAATTTCATTGGAGACGTCGTGTGAAAAAAAGTCGTTGTTGCCAAGTGGCTAATATGGCAGATGGTACTCACGTATCTACACTGTGAGACAAAAAAAAGGGCCCACCACAATAGAATTATCCGGATGGGACGAAAATCGATTGATGTGATGCACATGTACAGACATGTACAGTTTCAGTAAAATTCAAGAGAACAAGCATCAAAACTTGAAGTCGATAACACGTTGGTCGACTTCTGGCTCTTACGCAAGCAGTTATTCTGTTTGTCGTTGGACGATAGAGTTCTTGGATGTCTGGATGTCCTCCTGAGGGATATCGCACCTAGTTCTGTCAAATTGGTACGTTACATCATCAAAAATGCCAGCTGGTTGGAGTGCCATGCCCTTAAAGCTCCTAACGTTCTAAGTTGGGGAAGTTCCTATGACGTTGTAGGCCTTGGTTAGGTTTGGCAAACACGAAGACAAGCATAGAAACTGTCACCGTATGCGGACGGATATTATCTTGCTAAAACATAAGTTCAGTCTCAATACACGTATTTTCTGATCATCGGGGCTCTGTTCTAGGCGGGACTTATCACTGAAGATAATTCTACTCTAGTCAGTGAGATTCAAGGCTGAAGACACATCTGGATGCACCCTGGACGCCTGTGGGATACCAACCTGACTGGCGTCCGGAATACAACCCGATAACGTTTATAATGTTTTGGTGTAGTTTTCAGCCCGAAGACTGGTTTTATGCAACTCTACATGCTACCCTATCCAATGCAGGCATCTTCATCTTCGAATAACTACTGCAATATACATCCTTCTGAATATGCCTACTGTAATCATATCTTGGTCTCCCTCTACGATTTTTACCCTCCAACACTTCCCTACAATATTAAGCTGATCATCCCTTGACGTCTCAGAATGAGTCCTGTCAACCGATCGCTTCTTTTAGTCAAGTTGTGCCACAAATATCTTCTCTTCCCAATTCGGTTCAGTACCTCCTCATTAGTTATTCGATTTACCAACCTAATATCCAGCATTCTTCTGTAGCATCACATTTCAAAAGCTTCTATTCTTCCGTTAAAGTGTTTAATACGCATGTTTCACTTCCATGCGTGGCTACACACCACGCAAATACCTTCTGAAAAGAATTCCTAACACTGAAAACTACATTCGATGTCAACAATTTTCTCTTCTTTAGAAATGCCTTTCCTGTCATTGCCAATCTACGTTATTATCGTCTCTATTTACGTTATCATCAGTTATTTTGCTGCCCAAATAGCAAACCTCATCTAGTAATTATAGTATATCGTTTCATAACCTAATTTTCTCAGCATCGTCTGATTTAATTCGACTACATTCCATATCCTTATTTTGCTTTTGTTGATGATCATCTTCTATCCTCCTTTCAAGGCGCTGCCCATTCCGTTCAACTGCTCTTCCAGATCCTTTGCTGTCCCTGACAAAACTGTAATGTCGCCAGCAAACATCAAAGTTTTTATTTCATCCCCTGAACTTAATTCCTACTCAAAACTTTTCTTTGGTTTCCTTCACTGGTGTTCATTGTTCTGTTTGATAAACGCCGGGATATGCCTACAACCCTGTCTCACTCCCTTGCGAAACACTTCGTCTCTTTCATTCTCCTAGACTCTTATAACAGCTTTCTTGTTTCTGTACCGGCTGTAAATAGCCTTGCGCTGCTTGTATATTATCCGTGCTACCTTCAGAATAATAAAGAGATTATATCAGTTAGCACTGACAAGTCTTCTCTAAGTCTACAAATGCTATAAACGTAGGTTTGCCTTTACTTAACCTATCTCCTAAGAGAAGTCATAGGGTCAGTATTGCCTGATGTGTTCTTACATTTCTCCGGAATACAAACAGGTATTCCCCGAGATCGGTTTCTACCAGTTTTTCCATTCTTCAGCAATGATTTCGTGTTAGTGGTTTGTAACTATTGCTTATGAAACTGATGGTTCAGTAATATTCACACCTGTCAGCTCCCGTTTCTTTTTTGAAACTGCAATTATTACATTCTTCATGAAGTCTGAGGGCATTTCGCCTGATCTCACACATCTTATGCATCAGTTTGAATAGTTTTGTCATTCGTAGTTCTCCCAAGGCCGTCAGTAGTTCTGACGGATTGCCCTCTACTCCAGAGGCCTTGTTTCATCCTTCAATTTTCTGTTGGATTTTGCTCACAGTATCGCATCTCGCACCTCATCTTCATCTACGACCTCTTCCCTTACCATAGGATTGCTTTCAAGTTCAGCTCCTTCAATGTATTTCCTACATCTTTCAAATTTGCTTTCTTTGCTTAGGAGTTTTTCCATCTCAGCTCTTGATATTCATACAGCTGATTCTCTTTCCTCCAAAGTTCTCTTTTATTTTGCTGTAGGCGGTATCTGACTTTCCCCTAATGCCTCTCAGTCGTTACATTTATCTTCTACCCATTCCTGCGTAGCTATTTTGCATTTCCTGTCAACCTTATTGTTTAGATACGTCTGTTCCCTTTCGACAACTTCATTTGCGTAATTTTTATATTTTCTCCTTATATTAATTAAGTTCAACATCTTCTGCGATATTCAAGGGTTGCTGCTAGGCGGAAGAGGAGATTAGTGTAAAGTCCCATCGACAACAAGGTCAAAGTTAATCTAAATAAGCCCTCGGTCACAATTTTTAGTCTTTTGACTAGGTTTCAACACTTCTATGAGTGCCTCATCATAAATTAAATATTCAAATTGGTCTGTAACGTAAGTACAAATTTATGGGAAAAATTGTTCCGTATAAAAGCGTAATTACTGACTAACAGTACAAAAAAGAAACAGTACTTACATGTCACGTATAAAATAAATATCAAGCCAGAAAGGGTTTAGTCACTAAAATTTTTAAAGGGATACATGAAAGGCGAGTCACTATGGGCTGCTCGTACTTATAAAGCCACAGGTAGCAACAGACTGAGGCACCTGCGTTAGAAAGTGCGGGCAAGTGAACATTACTAGCCATGAATTTAAGTACGCTACTTCATATTTAAAATGTTGACAGCTGAATGTTAAAATGAACAGTATTTAGTACATGAACTAACAGGCAAAATTTTATTTGACAACAGCAGACATGGTAACTTTTTGCTTATGTAAAAGCATAGAAATACAGTTTCAAAACTGAAAACTGATTAACGGTACGAAAAGAAGCAGTACTTACACATCACGTATAAAATAAAATATATTAATCGCGAAAAAGCTTTAGTCACAATTTTAAAGTAGAATGCGTGGAAAACAAGCCACAACGGGCTGCTCGCAGTTGTCGAGCTACAGATAGCATCAGACAACAGCGTCAACAACAGCGGGCAGGTGAACATTACACCGAGAGTGCCATCTAGTAGCCGCAAGTACAGCCTCGCTACTTAACATTCAAATAATGACAGACGAATATTATGATGAACATTATTCAGTACACGATGTAAAAGTCATTATTTTGTTTAACAGCAGAAAATAAAGTAGCATTTTGTCTACAACAGAGCTTAGAAGTACAGTTTAAAATATAAAAACACCATTATAGAAAATACAAAAAATGCTGATGACACAGCCTGTAGAAAACGATATAACATGAAATACAACCAATAAACCATATAATAAACTAAAAATTATGAGTTGACTTAGATGGAAAAAACATTTCGGTAACTGCACGAAGAAACCCGAAATTAATTATCAAGTAACGGCTTTATACCATTGAAGAAATTTTTATCACGCAACTGCAGCTGCTCATTGAGAATGAGGTTATCATTTCGAGAAAGATGTTTAAAAATTTTTAATTGTTCAAGAATATCTATTCCACTCCCTTTCTTCTCGGTGTGCAAACTGTTGATATCGTGAATAGCTTTAGGCGTGTGACCTGTAATCAGAAGGTGGTCGCCAAAGGCAAATTTTGGGTGCTAGTGCCATTTTTCCTTAAAATATGTTCTTTATATCTGGTTGTAAAGGCACGTCCTGTTGGTCCTATGTAGTAAGAAGAACAGGTCTCGCAGAAAATCTTATAGTCGCCAGAATTTCCTAAAGGGGAACGAGTAGATTTTAAATTATGAATGAAGTTTTTTTTTTCAAATTATTATTATTGATAGAAAAGGCAACGTTGCAGTTGTATTTATTACAAAGAAGACGTTGGATCTGATAGGAGATGGGCCCCAAGAAAGGAACAGAAAAATATTTTTTTGGGTTAGACTCAATGATAGAGCTGCTGAGCGTAGTAACTCCTTTGACAGTTTTCTTTTTAAGGATTTCATCTACTATGCCAGGTTCACAATCGTTATTAACTGCTATCATTTCGAGTAAATTGATTTCATCATTGCAGTTTTCTTTCGAGAGTCCAATAGAAGTAGCTCGGTGAATAGCAGAGTGAAGGAAACAATAAATTGTGGCCAGAGGATCACATCCGCTCCTGGAAGTGTCCTACAATTTAAAACCTAGTTCCGAAATCTGTATACTTCCATTATCCTCGTATAATCAATCTGCAACCTTCGGGTGTCTTCGGGGCTCTTTCCCATATACATCTTTCTTCCATGATTCTTAAACCAGAAGTTAGTGATGTTTAAATTACGCTCTGTGCAAAGTTCTACCAGGTATCTTCTTCTTACATTTCTTTCACCCAGTCTATATTCACCTACTATTTTTTCTTCTCTTCCTTTCCCTTCTATCTAATTCCAGTCCCAAATCACAATTAAATTTTCACTTCCATTAACTATCTGACTTTCTTTTAGCTTATCACACATTTTTTCAATCTCTTCATCATCAGCGGACCTAGTTGGCATACAAACTTGCACTAGTGCGGTGGTGTGGGCTTAGTATTTGTCTTGGCTGCGATAATCCGTTCAATATGCTGTTTATAATGTTTTACACGCATTCCTATTTATAAGTTAACATAAAAAATTAAGTAGCAAGTTATTCGAATCCGCCTTTTCGTGATCTTCCACCTGGTACACTCAGAACGCTTCGTATTTACATGGCTTTTTAATCGGTTATAACATTATTATTATAAACACTAAATATTGTAGAATAAGTAAGACAGGAAACAGGTAACGGATATGCCTGTATTGTGGTGAATTATTTTGTTTAAGTGAAAAATTATTTATCGTTTGAAGAGTTAATATCTCTTACGTAGTATATCTAAGCATAGCTCTCACAGTTTATAGCAGAAACATGCGTTTTACATCTGCTTCCTCGTTTGAGTTTGTAGCACTTCAGGTTCCCACACAGTTAATTTGTTAATGAAATTAGCGTGACTCATAATTATTAATGTTGCTGTAACTTGGCTTATTTTTTAGCGTGTCAAGTCTCCAAAGTGGCAATGAACTCAGATTGGTAGCTTTAAAGTTAGTGTAGCGTTACTGGTTCGTGTGACACTAAATTTCCAGATAATTTACGCAGTTATATTTCATTTCAGCAAGCGTTCTCTTAATGATACACATTTCGTGGCATACGAGTATGTGTGGAAGTGGCCTACCTTGGCGGTAGCAATTTCAGTGCCTGTTCAGCGGCCTTCGCGCCCTGCTGGTTATCCGGCTTTCAGGAGCCGAGCGTAGCCTGCGCCCCTTCTCACAGTCACGCGCTCCTGTGTGCGTCCGTTTTCGTGAGGACCTCACACACGAGTGGCAGATCACAGACGGCATCGCCTTTCTCTTAATTTTTAACAACAGCAGAAAACTACAAAACAGTTTATAGCACGAAAGTCCAAAATCAGCACTACATTGGAATACAATACGGAGTGACAGCGACCACTGATGATATATACATCTGTACATACGAAAATACGATTAAGCAACACTACCGTAAAGTAAAGAAACATTATCGTTCTTCCACAGATGGTCTGAAGCTGGCAATGTAACCAAAACTGATCCACTGCAATAAAGATTTTAAACTATTATAGCAGCAAGCTGGATTTTATTTCATAACGTCTCTAAGACAAATCTTTGACGCTGCGAGCCCATTGGATCATAAAGCTTATTAACATGTTTTTTTCTGCAAATAAATGATGTAAAATATTTGTATCAGTATTTTATTAATACTAGAAAGCAATAACTTAGAATTTGGTTTGTAGCCTGGGAACGACCACAACAAACAGGTCTATCTACACTGAAGCGCCAAAGAAACTGGTGTAGGGATGCTTATTCACGTACAGAGGTATGTAAACTGGCAGAATATTGCGCTGCGGTCGGCAACGCCTATATAAGACAACAAGCGTCTAGCGCAGCTGTTAGATCGCTTATTGCTGCTACAACGGCAGATTATCAAGATCTAAGAGAGTTTCAACATGTTGTTGTAGCCGGGGCACGAGCGATGGGATACAGCGTCTCCGAGATAGCGATGAAGTGCGGATTTTCCCGCAAAGCTATTTCACGAGCGTACCGTGAATATCAGAAATCCGGTAAAACATCAATTCTCCGACATCGCTGCGGCCGGAAAAAGATCCTGCAAGAACGGGACCAACGACGACCGAAGAGAATCGTTCAACGGCTGCATCAAATGTGCTCAAGGATATTACAATCACTTCACCTAAGCGGAGGCTCTCGGTGTCTGTCAGCGTTTGCACAACGTTCTAGACAAGTACGTCAAGAAATTAGCGCAGACGTTGCTTTAAACTTGATAATAAGCTGTAAAATGACGAAAGAAACGTACAATACGGCGCCGGCCGCGGTGGTCTCGCGGTTAAGGCGCTCAGTCCGGAACCGCGGGACTGCTACGGTCGCAGGTTCGAATCCTGCCTCGGGCATGGATGTGCGTGATGTCCTTAGGTTAGTTAGGTTTAAGTAGTTCTAAGTTCTAGGGGACTGATGACCACAGTAGTTAAGTCCCATAGTACTCAGAGCCATTTGAACCATTTTTACAATACGGGAATTAAAAAATGAAAACAGCGACAGCTCGGTTTATCCGAGGTATCATAAAATATTAGCTGCTAAATCTCGTAGTTACCCACCAGAGTGTTCAATGCGTATGACGGAAACACGTGCGGAAGTACCACTGCATGCTCTACTAGACCATACTACAGCTCGATTGCTTCAAGTACAATCTGATGTCATGAAAACACTCGACAGTTCCATCACGAATAACATGAAATTAGTTTTGAAGTTGTTCCGTTACGACAAATCTGAGCAGCAACTTATCGTTTGGAAGAACCCAAGGCCTTTTTCATCCCGTTACTGCAGACCGTAGGATTATCAATTTTTGAATGAAACCGTGCAGTCAATTGTTGATGAAAAAAATATCGTTGATAAGCAGAGAGCATCTCTCGTCGCATTCGCTACCGTAACGGAGGGTATTAACGTTGAAGTAAAATATGACTTGGTTTACAATGATACACTCCTGGAAATGGAAAAAAGAACACATTGACACCGGTGTGTCAGACCAACCATACTTGCTCCGGACACTGCGAGAGGGCTGTACAAGCAATGATCACACGCACGGCACAGCGGACACACCAGGAACCGCGGTGTTGGCCGTCGAATGGCGCTAGCTGCGCAGCATTTCTGCACCGCCGCCGTCAGTGTCAGCCAGTTTGCCGTGGCATACGGAGCTCCATCGCAGTCTTTAACACTGGTAGCATGCCGCGACAGCGTGGACGTGAACCGTATGTGCAGTTGACGGACTTTGAGCGAGGGCGTATAGTGGGCATGCGGGAGGCCGGGTGGACGTACTGCCGAATTGCTCAACACGTGGGGCGTGAGGTCTCCACAGTACATCGATGTTGTCGCCAGTGGTCGGCGGAAAGTGCACGTGCCCGTCGACCTGGGACCGGACCGCAGCGACGCACGGATGCACGCCAAGACCGTAGGATCCTACGCAGTGCCGTAGGGGACCGCACCGCCACTTCCCAGCAAATTAGGGACACTGTTGCTCCTGGGGTATCGGCGATGACCATTCGCAACCGTCTCCATGAAGCTGGGCTACGGTCCCGCACACCGTTACGCCATCTTCCGCTCACGCCCCAACATCGTGCAGCCCGCCTCCAGTGGTGTCGCGACAGGCGTGAATGGAGGGACGAATGGAGACGTGTCGTCTTCAGCGATGAGAGTCGCTTCTGCCTTGGTGCCAATGATGGTCGTATGCGTGTTTGGCGCCGTGCAGGTGAGCGCCACAATCAGGACTGCATACGACCGAGGCACACAGGACCAACACCCGGCATCATGGTGTGGGGAGCGATCTCCTACACTGGCTGTACACCACTGGTGATCGTCGAGGGGACACTGAATAGTGCACGGTACATCCAAACCGTCATCGAACCCATCGTTCTACCATTCCTAGACCGGCAAGGGAACTTGCTGTTCCAACAGGACAATGCACGTCCGCATGTATCCCGTGCCACCCAACGTGCTCTAGAAGGTGTAAGTCAACTACCCTGGCCAGCAAGATCTCCGGATCTGTCCCCCATTGAGCATGTTTGGGACTGGATGAAGCGTCGTCTCACGCGGTCTGCACGTCCAGCACGAACGCTGGTCCAACTGAGGTGCCAGGTGGAAATGGCATGGCAAGCCGTTCCACAGGACTACATCCAGCATCTCTACGATCGTCTCCATGGGAGAATAGCAGCCTGCATTGCTGCGAAAGGTGGATATACACTGTACTAGTGCCGACATTGTGTATGCTCTGTTGCCTGTGTCTATGTGCCTGTGGTTCTGTCAGTGTGATCATGTGATGTATCTGACCCCAGGAATGTGTCAATAAAGTTTCCCCTTCCTGGGACAATGAATTCACGGTGTTCTTATTTCAATTTCCAGGAGTGTAGATGGAAAGATGAGAAATGCTATTACTGACACTAAATCTGCGCAGAGATGTTATTTATGTAATTTGACGTCGAAAAATTTCAACAATTTACAATTGGTGGAACAAACAGAATGTGATAGCTCGATTTTGGAATTTCTTCCTTACACGCCACGCGTGAATAAGGTTTATGGAATGGATGCTTCATACTGCGTACAAACTGAATGACGGAACGAGTAAATGGCAGGCGCGATCAGTGGATGAAAAGAAGTAGTTGTAGATCTCAAGGAACAAATACAAAAGAAATTTAAAGCTTCTTTTGGTTTTTTTTTTTTTTTTTTTTTTAGAACGCTGCATTAACAGCTCAGATTTTGAATTTAGGCGAGAAATTCGTAGCAAGTTTCAAAGTAATTTTGCAGACAATGACGAGCGGTTTCGCTGTACATATTGAAAAGTTCAAATGTTATTGCTTAGATGACGCGAAACGAGATGTTGAGTTATATTCCTGGTACCAGATGCCAACATTGGTACATACCGTTTTAATTCATGGCTATGCAATAATTGAAATGAGTGTCTTGCCAATCGGTAACTTTCCGAGGACTCTCAAGAAGCGAGGAACGAGGACACTCGTCGGTACCGCGAAAATTTTTCTCGAAAATGTACGCGAGAGAAGACAATGTCTGAGGTTTTTCGTCGGCTTCTTGGAAACTCTGACCCCGTGATAACTAATTTTCAAAATTTAAAAATGAGAAATAGCGCATCATTACCTTCTGATGTACTAGAACTTCTACTGGAAACAGCAGAAGAGAATGTCACAAATGGTAGCTTACCCTCAGCAGAAATCGAAACATGTACGGATCCATCTGACCCAGATTATGATTTTTAATTAATCCAATTTATTGTATGGAATTATGTACGTAAAATAAAATAGAAATTTACATATTCTACAGAATGGCTTTTCAGTATGGAATTTCAAATGTCACGAGTCTAACACCAAATTCGCAATCAGCTACTCCGAAAACCCAATGGTGCAAATTTTCGGACCGATGAAGTGATAATGTTTCCAAAATGTCCTCCATTTTGAATTTATTAATTTTGATATCAAATTCGTAATCAGCGACCTGGAAAACCGTGCAAATTTTCTGACCGATAAAGTGATTATTTTTCCAAAATGTCCGTCATTTTTGTCCGCTATTTTGAGTTTCATAATTTTGATATCAAATTCAAAAACCTAAAATAGGAAATTTTGGAATTATTATTCTCACTTTTCGACTTTTGGCCAGGGATTAGGCCGTTCTGAATCACTGTGCTTCGAGCTGCGGTACTTGTGCGTGCTCACGGGGATCCTACACGATATTAGGCAGGTGTACCAGTTCTTTGGCTCTTCAGTGTGTATACATGGAATGGTGGTAATAAACGAACAAGGAGGTTGGTTGGTTGGTTGGTTGGCTTGGGGGACAGGGAGGTGATGTCAGCTTTGGTTTACAGGGTGTCTCACAATTCCTCTTACAGGCTTCTAGATGTTGCAGAGTTCACTTAGTAGATTAAGTTTTGATGAGGAACCCATCTTCGAAAAGGTGATGTGTGTGCTCTGCAGGAGCAAAGAGCGAGGGCAACGTTTGACGTATACGTTGTCCAGTTTTTTCTTCCACGTGATGAACAACGTCACCTTCAAAGACGAAAATGCAACTCGTCCGAGGAGCACGACAGCCAACCCTCCTAGTTAGGAAAATACCAGTTCGTCGTGACAAAAATGGTATCGTAAGTAAAGAAGGCACTGGCGACGGCGACGTCTTCTCAGTTTGTGGCGAGGCGTGAAACGCGATATCTGAAAGTGATCCAATTGTCAAACGTATTCTACATCCAAACGGTACATTTACGGAAGTGAATTTCTTATCAAACCTTCATCCACCGAGCTTCCTCTAAACCCTAGAAGCCTCTAATAATAGTAGTGAAACATGATGTGTAAACGACATATGCTTGCGCGGCAGATCGACATTCGCAGTAACATTTTGGTCTTAGTCAAGGGTTTCTCTAGGTGTTCGGTATCTGGCAGCGCTCGAGATTCTGATGTGTTGAACTGTGTTTTTCTTCATCATTCGTGGGTGACAGCGGTTTGCATACTGAGAAAACTTTATTTTTCGATGGATGTTAAATACTGAAACGAGCTGATATTACTTTTTGCAGAATGTCGCTATGTGCTGCAGTGAAATAAGGACTATTTGAGTAACTTTCTCGCGAACTATATGCGTTAATGTGAATCTAAATGGATGCTATCGTAGAGTTTTATCACTGTAGTTGAATGACACTTACGTAAAAGACTCTGAGAAAAAAAACCAGACACTCTAGAAGGTAATTATCAGAATGAGACAGAAATCGGTAGATATGAGTACATGCAAAGACAAACAAATGATTACAATTTCATAAAAGTTGGATGATTCAGTCAACAAAAAGTGGGACACGAACTATGAAAGTCAATAACGGGTTGCTCTGCGGCTGGTCCCGGCGGAGGTTCGAGTCCTGCCTCGGGCATGGCTGTGTGTGTTTGTCCTTAGGATAATTTAGGTTAAGTAGTGTGTAAGCTTAGGGACTGATGACCTTAGCAGTTAAGTCCCATAAGATTCCACACACATTTTGAACAATAACAAGTTGGCCCACCGCTGGCCCTTATACAAGCAGTTGTTCGGCTTGGCATTGATTGACAGAGTTGTTGAATGTCCTCCTGAAGGATATCGTACCAAATTATGTCCGTCTGGCGCGCTACATCGTGAAAATCTCAAGATCTGAAGGAACGTGCTCATAATGTTCCAAAGGTTCTCTACTGGGGAGAGGTCGGGCTATCTTGCTGGCCAAGGTAGGGTTTGGCAAGCACGAAGACAAGCAGTAGAAAATCTCGCTGCGTGCGTACCTGCATTATCTTGCTGAAATGTGAACCCAGGATGGCTTGCCATGTACGGTAACGGGGGGCACAGAATACCTCGACATACCGCTGTGCTGCAAGGTTGCCGAGGGTGAGAACAAAACAGGTCCTGCTGTGAAAAGAAATGGCACACCAAACCATCACTGCATGACATCTGGTTGTCGAGCCGTTTGGCGGGCGACAGTGAGGCTGGTACCCGACCGCCGTGCAGGGCCCTCCAGACACGCCTTCGTCAGTCATCGGGGCTCACTTCAAAGAAGAACTGAAGAGTGTTCTATTTCAGTCAATGAGATTCCAGGCTTAAGACGTGTCTCCAGACGCCCTGAACAACAACGGGGCACTACCATCCCTGTCACCCACCTTATGGCTCGACAACCAGGAGTGACGGACGGATGTGCTATTATTCTTTCACAGCAAGACGGCTTTGTTTGTCATCCTTGGCACCCTTCGCTACAACGCAGTGGTAAGTCGACGATATTCTTCTCCAGTTTTGTCGCCGTTAATGTCAAGCCATACTGAGATACATTTCAGCAAGATACTGCCCGCCTGCACAGTATGAGATTTTCTGCTTCTTCTCTTCGTGCTTGCCAAACCCTAGCTTAGCCGACAAAGTTGCCGAATCTTTCCACAACTGAGAATATTTGGAGCGTTATAGGCAGTGCCTCCAACGTACTCGGGATTTTGACGATCTAACGCAGCAGTTGGGCAGAATTTGGCACAATGTCCCTCAGGAACACACCCAATAACTCTGTCAATCAATGCCAAACCGAGTAGTTGCTTGGATAAGTACTAGAGGTGGACCGATGCGTTATTGACTTGCTCTTTTTATGACGCTCTTTCGGTTGAATAAATCATCCAATTTTTCTGGAAGTGTTATCATTTGTTTGTCTACATACGATCATCACCTCTGCCGCTTTTCCGCCATATTTTGATAATTCCTTCGTGTTGCGTTTTTCTTTTTTCGCTCTTTGAGGGTGCCCACGTACGATGTTACATTTCTATGAGAGTCCGATGCGTCCATATGACTGAGGTGTCTAAATAACGTGTCGGACCTCCCTTTGTTAGGCAATTGCAGTTATGCCCCATATATGTTGGGTGGGATTCATGTCAGGTGATGTAGGTGTTCAAAACACTCGATATAATTGTCCAGAATGTTCTTCAGACCGGTCGCGAACAACTGCTCCCTGGTGACAATTCCATCGGTGCTTGGGAATATGAAGTCCATGAATGGCTTCAAATAGTCTCCAAGCAGCCGAACGCTCGATGGACCAGTGCATTCAGTCCATTCCAGTTAAACATAGCCGACTCCATTATGGAGCCACCACCAGCTTGGACAATTTCTTGTTGACAATGTAGGTCCACGGCCCCTTGGAATCTGCACCACACTCTAATCCTACCATCAGCTCTTACCAACTGAATTCAGGACTCATCTGACCAGACCATGGTTTTCCAGTCATTTATAGTGCAACCGATATGGTCACGAGCCCAGGAAAAGCGCTACAGGCGATGTCGTGTTGTTCCCAAAGGCACTCGCGTCAGTCGTCTGCCGCCATAGCACATTAACGCTAAATCTCGCTTCACTGTCCTGACTGATTCGTTCGTCGTAATAACCGCTTTCTGCGGTTCTTTCATGCAGAGTTCTTGTTTGTTAGCACCGACAATCCTACGCAAATGCTGCTAATCTCGATCGTTAAGTGAAGGCCTTCGATCACTGCGTTGTCTGTGTTGAGAGCTAATGCCTGAAATTTGGTGTTATCGGTACACTCTTGACACTGTGGACCTCGAAATATTAAATAATGAATAAATAATAAATAAATAACGATATCTGAAATGAAATGTCCCATGCGTGTAGTTCCAACTACCATTCCGCATTCAGGGTCTTGTAATTCCCATCGAACGGCCATAATCCCGTCTGAAACCATTTCACTTGAATCTATTTAGTACAAATAATAGCTCAAAAACTGCACTGCCCTTCTATAACTCATGTACGCGGTACTACTCCATATGTGCATATTGCTATTCAGTGACTTTTTGTCACATCAGTGAATATATCGTTAACTTTAATTCAAGCGTTTATGAATTTTGCTGACAAATTGTTTTTGTCAAAATCACTTTCATTTTATTTCACCCATTGCGACGACACCATTCACAAGTGATTTTCATTTCATTTAATGCAAATGGTTTAGTTTAATTCTCAGTTAACACTTACTTAGCTATTGTGTTTTAATATTTTTATTTCCCAATGCTGTAGTTCTTCGCAATTCTCTTCATGTACTAAGATATCCATTTTGAAGCCAATTTGGCCAAAGGATAGTAAATGGAGCGATGTATAATCACCTATTAGACGTGTCTGGCAACAGATTTTATATTAAGTTGCACATTTATCAAACCGTGTGCTATTTTGACCACAATTTTCGTAACTAACAAAGAGAGTGCGGAGATTACATGGGGTCGTCTCTTCGATTTCAAGTGCCTTCTCATACGTAGTTCACATACGCAGAGGTCACAGATGTGTGTGCTTCTGTACAAAGCACTGTATTACAGAACCCCACCTGTCCCTCGTCACTTTACGTTGCCTAACAACTGCGACAGATTCATTCCAGTTCTCTCATGTACGTTGACCATGAAAGCTGCAGACTAATACTGGATGTTCAGGAACGTCTGGGAATGTCAGCAAAAATGTGGCTACTTCCTGTGCAGCTCTCCAGCCTGAGACTCTTGTCGAGGCTAAGACTTAAGATACCTGTTTGTTTTTTGTGGGACTCCGCCACACATGGTTGCATCTGTATAAACCCGTTCTTCAATCGACGCTCTCGCAACCTCAGGAAAACTGACAACGCTGCGTTGTTCCTAAAACCCTCTGTGACCACATGAATTTCCCACAACTGATAAGATAACATATGTACTTGACAGACTAGTGGTGATAGAATACTGTCGAAACAAATGAAACTTGAGAAACGGAAGCGTAGGGTTGCAGCAAGAATTTCTAAGCTCTTAAAATGAACTGAAAGATAGTCAAGTCCAGTGGATGTTAAGAGATTCACAGTGTTTCAGAAATCTTCTGCAAAGAGATATAATATCCAGAAGCGTCTATGACTAGTCTGTATTTCAACTGATCACGACAACATTCACCAGAAATGTGAATTATGATTCTGAAGTTTGGTAACTGTTTTTTTAGAATTTTAGAAATCAAACATCTAGTCTCTCTTAAAATTTGCGAGATCTAACACGTTATCAGACAGTGGTGTAGTGCCGGGGATGCAGAATTCCATCTTGTAGGAATGTCGTAAGTGGATGCTATCAATTATAATAAGGAATTCCACTGAACTGGAGCATTGTATGTACCTGTAGTAGGCCTAGGTAAATAGAATAACAAATATACAAGCTGCATTTCACCGAGATAATTACATGTTTATTCCACAATTTAAAAAATACCTGTTACATATCTCAGATAAAACTGCGCGATCTGGGTCACCTGTTTCCACATCTGAATGAGTTGAGGCATATTTAGCTGTGTCAGATGTAATGAGTTCTGGCTTCTGAGCCACCTTCAAGAGGTCAGTCGCAGTTCAATCGATGCTGAACTCTTACACAGACATGAACTGGAAGTACGAGTAGTACACACATACAACTAATGTTTTACAAGGGCAATGCCTACCCTGAGCGTTTCTGACATACAACGAAACAGCGCTGGGATAGAATGTGCATTTTTTTTGTCCTCAGTACTGTTTTCATGCTTTTTAGGTGTAATTCTTTAAATTACCGCATTTGCTATCTTGTTTCGTCAGCTCCGATTATGCACTGTCTTACAAGATACCATCAAATTGAGCAGTGGATCACTGAATGCAGATCGAATGCTACAACTAGCTGACTACCCGGTGTTACATGGATTCATTCCAGTCTTCGATTAGTGCATCTCCTTCCATCCCATTATACGTCTCCTCCTCTTCGCTTTCTCTGTCCATCTGGTCCTCCCCTCTCCGTCCACCCACTGGGTCACCTGTTTCCACATCTGAATGAGTTGAGGCATATTTAGCTGTGTCAGATGTAATGAGTTCTGGCTTCTGAGCCACCTTCAAGAGGTCAGTCGCAGTTCAATCGATGCTGAACTCTTACACAGACATGAACTGGAAGTACGAGTAGTACACACATACAACTAATGTTTTACAAGGCCAATGCCTGCCCTGAGCGTTTCTGACATACAACGAAACAGCTGCCCCTTCTACGCCAATTTCCTTCTCCTATCTCCTCCTCATCGACTCCATATTCTTCACCCTCTATTTATCCATTTGCTCTCCCCCACTCTCTATCCACTCCGTCCTCTCCACTTTCACTGTCCAACTCTCCTCCCCGTCCCTCTGTCTGGCTCTTCTCTTTCCTATTTCTGTCGTCTCATTCTCTCTTCTCTCTCTGTCCATTCCCTCCTGCCCCTCTCTCTGCCCATCTCCTCCTCAATCCTTCTCTCTTCACTGTATCACCTTTACCACTATTGGAGGCTGCTGGTTCTTACTTATACAGCATTTCTCTCTTGCTAGTAAGCAGCGTGTGTACCAAATTTGTTTTAGATCCTAGGCTTTACATGACGCTTTCAATGTGTGGCTTTTCCCATGCATGCACACTCCCCATATACAATCTAAGTTGAAAAACTGAGAAAAAAAAGAAAAGACGCACGGTGTAGGAATCACCCGCGATGAAAGTAAATCATCAGGTGTGATGTACATATACAGACAAACAAATGATTACAATTTCAGAAAAAATTGATAATTTGTTGAAGAGAAAGACCTCACAAATTGACCAAGGTACTAACGTGTTGGTCCGCCGATGGCGTTTATGTAAGCAGTTATTCGACGTAGTGTTGATTGATAGAGTTGTTCGATGTCCACTTGAGGAATATCAGGCCAAATTCTGTCCAACTGACGCGCTACATAGTCAAAATCTCAAGATACTGAAAGAACCTGCTCATAATGTTCCAATCACTCTCCAGTGGGGAGGTATCCGGCGATATTGTACACCAAGGTAGGGTTGGCAAGCACGAAGACAGCAGAAAATCTCACCATGTTCAAGCGGGCATTAGCTTACTGAAATGTAAGCCCAGGATGGCTTCTCATGAATGGCAAAAATGTGAGGAGTAGAATATCTCGACATACCGCTTTCTGCAAGGACGTCGAGGGTGAGAAGCAAAGGGGTCCTATTATAAAAGGAAATGGCAGCCTAGACCTGGCTGAGGGTCGTATGGTGGGAGACAGTGAAGTTGGTGTCCAATCACTGTCTGGGACGTCTCAAGACACGTCTTCGGCCTGGAATCTCATTGACTGGAATGGAAATATCTTCAGTGCTGAGTCCCACTTCCAACAGAGAGTAGCAGCAAGTATGTATCAGGAGAAACTGCAGACAGTGGTGGTGGATATCAACCTACAGCCTGCCATATGGCCCGACAGTCAGGAGTGATGGATTGAGGCGCCTTTTATTTTCACAGCAGGACCCATTTGGTTGTCATCCGCAGTATTCTTTCAGCACAGAGGTACGTTGACGATATTCTACGCTCCGTTTTGTTGCCTTTCCATGCAAGCCATCCTGGGCTTACATTTCAGCAAGATAAACTGCCTGCAAATGGCTAGTTTTTCTACTGTTTGTTTTCGTGCTCTGCCGTACCCCGCCTTGGCCAGGCAGGTCGTCGGATCTTCTCCCAGTTGATAACGTTTGGAGCATTATGGGCAGGGTCCTCTAACCAGCTCGGAATTTTGACGATCTAACGTGCCAATTGGACAGAATTTGGCACGATATTCCTCAGCAAGACAGCCAACAACTCTATCAGCCAATCAATGCCAAGCCGAATAATTGCTTACTTAAGTGCCAGTGGACCAATGCCTTATTGACTTGCTCAATTTGTGAAACTCTTTCTCTCGAATAAATCATCCAGATTTTTCTGAAATACTAGTAGTTCGTTTGTTTGTAAGTGATGAAACGAAGAAGAGGTCTGAAAAAAAAAACAGCCTACGTTATCTTTAGGAGAAAGAAACCTGGCCTACTACATGTTGGAGTGTGGAATGTTAGCTCCTTTAATCAGGTAGATAGGTTAGAGAATTTAAAAGGGAAATGGAGAGTTTCGTGTTAGATACATTGTAATTAAGGAAGAGTGGTTTCAGCAAGAACACGCCTTTTGATGTGGCGATCACCTGGTTATCAATACAAAACGAAATAGAATTAGTAAAGGATTATGTATAATAATGAGTAAGAAAATAGAAATGCAGGTAAGTTACTATGAACAGCATTGTGAATTCATTATAGTAGCCAACGAAGACACAAAGCGAACAAACATCTCATCAGTATAAGTTTATATGACTACTAGCTTCTCAAGTGATGTAAAGATTGGAAAAAGATGTATGAAGAGCTAAAAGAAAGACTCAAGAGAGAGAAAATTTAATTCTAATGGGGAGCTGGAAAGTGATAGCGGAAAAATGACGAGAAAGGATAAATAGTAGAAGAAGATGGTCTGGGGGAGTGAAATGAAAATGGAATCCGCTTGATAGCATTTTTCGCCGAACACAATTTAATCATTGCTAAAACTTGGTTTAAAAATTGTAAACGCACTTGTTTGCTTGTTAGACGACTGTAGACGCTGGAGGGTATTAAATAAATAACATAATTGTAAGGCAGAGATTTAGAAACTCCAATCGAAAAACATTTCGCGGGGCAGATGTTGTCTCTAATCATAATTTAATAGTTACGAACTGCAGATTAAATCTAAAGAAATTACAGAAAGGTAGGACTTTAGAGAGATGGGACTGTTACACATTCGCAACGTACTGTCAGTGGAAATGGTTCAAATGGCTCTGAGCACTATGGGACTTTACTTCTGAGGCCATCAGTCCCCTAGAACTTAGAACTACTTAAACCTAACTAACCTAAGGACATCACACACATCCATGCCCGAGGCAGGATTCGAACCTGCGACCGTAGCGGACACGCGGTTCCAAACTGAAGCGCTTAGAACCGCACGGCCACACCGGCCGGCTACTGTCAGTGGAACACCGACGAAAACAGTACTAAAACGGAAACATCTATTTGGAAAGCGAGCGAGACGACAGCGTGGCAGGAATAAGAGGCTGCCTGACGATGCTACTGCCTACCGAAACCAGTAGCCATTATCAAAAATAAATAAGTAGCAACTACGGGCTGCCGGCCGCAGTGACCGAGCGGTGCTAGGCGCTTCAGTCTTGAACCGTGCGACCGCTACGGTCACAGGTTCGAATCCTTCCTCGGGCATGGATGTGTGTGATGTCTTTAGGTAGTTAAGTGTCAGTAGTTGTAAATTCTAGGGGACTGATGACCTCAGATGTTAAGTCCCATAGTGCTCAGTGCCATTTGAACCATTTGAATTACGGACTAAAACAAATTTTTCTGCAGAGATGGAAATGGGTAAGCTGAAAAAGCAAGAGGCTGTTGAGGATTTTAAAGTTAGCGTTAGACAGGCTAGAGGACGCAACAGAAAACTAATGGGAAGTCTTCACTGATGAAATATTGAAAGCAACAGTGGATAAGCAAAAAGATAGGGCTCAGTAGAAATCCTTGAATAACGCACGACATATCGGAGCCAACTAACAAAAACAGAGAATATAAAAATTCAGGAAGTGTAGTACGCTGACCACATGAACCGAGTTTTTTTAAAAAGGGGCGTAACTCATGATTTCATCGAATTTTAGTTTTTTGTTGTTTCAGAAACCCGAAAGATATGCCTATCGATTAGTTCTAAAAGGGCGTTTCTAATGGCTCACATTGAGTGAAAATCCCAGATCAAAGATCACAGTTATTTTTATTTATTTATTTATTTTTAATGGGCGTATGTCACTGACTTCCGCCTCTTCAAAAAAATCTGTTGGCAGCATTGTAAACAGCTGTTTCAGTTTGCCGCTTATTTTCTAACCTGTGATATACAGCCTTTGTTCCATTGCTGTTCAGTTCACAATTAGTTCACATCTAACGATAAAATGAGTGACATTGATTGCGTGTGTAGTGGTGATTGCGCTGACAAATCATGCAAAAGAAAACATGGTGCAAAATCGTCGTTATACAGGGTGTTACAAAAAGATACGGCCAAACTTTCAGGAAACATTCCTCACACACAAAGAAAGAAAATATGTTATGTGGACATGTGTCCGGAAACGCTTACTTTCCATGTTAGAGCTCATTTTATTACTTCTCTTCAAATCACATTAATCATCTAATGGAAACACACAGCAACAGAAGGTAACAGCGTGACTTCAAACACTTTGTTACAGGAAATGTTCAAAATGTCCTCCGTTAGCGAGGATACAAGCATCCACCCTCCGTCGCATGGAATCCCTGATGCGCTGATGCAGTCCTGGAGAATGGCGTATTGTATCACAGCCGTCCACAATACGAGCATGAAGAGTCTCCACATTTGGTACAGGGGTTGCGTAGACAAGAGCTTTCAAATGCCCACATAACTGAAAGTCAAGAGGGTTGAGGTCAGGAGAGCGTGGAGGCCAAGGAATTGGTCCGCCTCTACCAATCCGTCGGTCACCGAATCTCTTGTTGACAAGCGTACGAACACTTCGACTGAAACGTGCAGGAGCTCCATCGTGCATGAACCACATGTTGTGTAGTACTTGTAAAGGCACATGTTCTAGCAGCGCCGGTAGAGTATCCCGTGTCTGGCGGTGAATCGAGGAAGTACAGTACATACTGACGAAATTAAAATGAGCTCTAACATGGAAATTAAGCGTTTCCGGACACATGTCCACATAACATCTTTTCATTATTTCTGTGTGAGGAATGTTTCCTGAAAGTTTGGCCGTACCTTTTTGTAACACCCTGTATAAGATAAACCAAGTAAAAGCAGCCCGACTCAAAGGTGAACACGGAGGCAACATTGTTGAGGCTAAAAAACCTGAATTTTCCTGCAGGCAAGCCACTTTGCTTCCATTATTTTCTTCCGTTTTTATGCTAATGATTTAGCAGTAAATTATTGTTTCAAAGCTATACTTTATGTTTATAATTAAAACAATTAATAACATTAGTACTGATAGGTAACCAAAGTTGTTTTAAATGGTACCCTCCATTTTATTCAGAACGACCATGTACTAGTTGTGTTTACTGCGACAATTACTCATTTGTTTCTTTCTTTTTCTTTCTTCTGTTAGATGTACAAGAAACTGTTTGGACAATCTGGGAGAAGACAACTGTTTGGATGTGTTTCCAAAATTTTACAATATTCTTAGTAAGAAAGCCCAGGATTTGTATCTACAAGGCTTGATTTATGTAGCTGAAGTTAAAAAGAGAAGACCAGAGGGTAGAACTAATCCCAAGGTAGTGAAAAGTGCTACTTTCTCTTACCATATCCATGTAGGAAGTGATCGAACGAAGATGTGCATGAAATCTTTTCTTTTAGTTTTTTCTGTGAGTGAAAAGCGAGTCAGAAGAATCAGAGATTTAAAAATGGCTGGATGTACTCTAGAAGATAAAAAATGCATGGCAGAAAATCCAATTTTACACAGAGTACGCGAAGGAACTTGCCCCCCTTCTTGCAGCGGTGTACCGTAGGTCTCTAGAAGAGCGTAGCGTTCCAAAGGATTGGAAAAGGGCACAGGTCATCCCCGTTTTCAAGAAGGGACGTCGAACAGATGTGCAGAACTATAGACCTATATCTCTAACGTCGATCAGTTGTAGAATTTTGGAACACGTATTGTGTTCGAGTATAATGACTTTTCTGGAGACTAGAAATCTACTCTGTAGGAATCAGCACGGGTTTCGAAAAAGACGGTCATGTGAAACCCAGCTCGCGCTATTCGTCCACGAGACTCAGAGGGCCGTAGACACGGGTTCACAGGTAGATGCCGTGTTTCTTGACTTCCGCAAGGCGTTCGATACAGTTCCCCACAGTCGTTTAATGAACAAAGTAAGAGCATATGGACTATCAGACCAATTGTGTGATTGGATTGAGGAGTTCCTAGATAACAGAGCGCAGCATGTTATTCTCAATGGAGAGAAGTCTTCCGAAGTAAGAGTGATTTCAGGTGTGCCGCAGGGGAGTGTCATAGGACCGTTGCTATTCACAATATACATAAATTACCTGGTGGATGACATCGGAAGTTCACTGAGGCTTTTTGCAGATGATGCTGTGGTGTATCGAGAGGTTGTAACAATGGAAAATTGTACTGAAATGCAGGAGGATCTGCAGCGAATTGACGCATGGTGCAGGGAATGGCAATTTAATCTCAATGTTGACAAGTGTAATGTGCTGCGAATACACAGAAAGATAGATCCTTTATCATTTAGCTACAAAATAGCAGGTCAGCAACTGGAAGCAGTTAATACCATAAATTATCTGGGAGTACGCATTAGGAGTGATTTAAAATGGAATGATCATATAATGTTGATCGTCGGTAAAGCAGATGCCAGACTGAGATTCATTGGAAGAGTCCTAAGGAAATGCAATCCGAAAACAAATGAAGTAGGTTACAGTACGCTTGTTCGCCCACTGCTTGAATACTGCTCAGCAGTGTGGGATCCGTACCAGATAGGGTTGATACAAGACATAGAGAAGATCCAACGGAGAGCAGCGCGCTTCGTTACAGGATCATTTAGTAATCGCGAAAGCGTTACGGAGATGACAGATAAACTCCAGTGGAAGACTCTGCAGGAGAGACGCTCAGTAGCTCGGTACGGGCTTTTGTCAAAGTTTCGAGAACATACCTTCACCGAAGAGTCAAGCAGTATATTGCTCCCTCCTATGTATATCTCGCGAAGAGACCATGAGGATAAAATCAGAGAGATTAGAGCCCACACAGAGGCATACCGACAATCCTTCTTTCCACGAACAATACGAGACTGGAATAGAAGGGAGAACCGATAGAGGTACTGAAGGTAGCCTCCGCCACGCACCGTCAGGTGGCTTGCGGAGTATGGATGTAGATGTAGATGTAGATGTAGGCGATTCACGATCATATTAGATCTTTCCCATTGTATGAATCGCATTATTCTCAGGACAAAATATGCTACCTGAGCCCTCAGCTATCAATAAAAACAATAACTGTTCACAACGAAATATCCTGAATTCAGAGCTGTGTCATACTACACATACTAGAATGATTTTAACAAGGGTTTTGGCTACAGGTTTGGTAGGCCTCAAGTAGATGTATGTTGTACCTGTGAAGAACTTAACCATAAAATTAATGTCCCTCATCTTAATGATGTTGCTAAAAGAGCAGCTACAGCCGAACTATTAATACATAAACGAAGAAGTAGGAAGTTTTATTCTGCTCTATAGCATGAATTCTCTGTAGAGGGGCGAAAAGAAAGCTATGTTTTGTTCATCGCAATTGACTACATTCAGAATATAACCCTACCAAAGACTCCAGTTCAGGAGCCTTTCTATTTAAGACAGCTTACTGTTAGTATATTCTGTATCAGTAACATTAAAGAAAAGAGTAGTACATTGTACGTTTACCATGAAGGGAATGGCAGAACATCCCCAGATGTGGTCTGTTCTTTTTTATCAGATTTTATTAAAGAAGTACTGAAAAATAAAACAGAGCTCCGTTTATTTTCAGATAACTGCGCACGCCCAAACAAAAATCAGACACTTTCTCGATATCTTCTCTCACTCACAGACACAGGTCGAGTTAAGAAAATACAACAATTTTTCCCTGTGAGAGTTCACAGTTTTTTACCTTGTGACTGTGATTTTGGATTCATCGCAAAACATCTCAAAGAAAGTGATAGAATCTATTCAGTGCACAACGTTGCTCGCCATATTATAGAGAGTTCTGTACCAGGAAAGTTTGTGGTGAAAGAAGTGGCAACTACAGAAATTCTGGATTTCAGAAGCTGGTGGCTATTGCACTACAAAAAGTGCCCTATCTCTGAAGAGACTGAAAGCAAACCCGGAAATGAAAGAATTAAGTTTTAAATTAGTACTCCTTATCACTGTATTCCCACGAGAGAAAGAGTTACATTAAAGGGTATTCGACAATAAATGGTCTGGTCTGCCACACTTTCTTCATGGCTCTCACTTCAATGACACCTGCTCTGCCATCATTACCATCGTACTCTTCTGGGAAAGTTCCCATCAAAAGAGCAAAGATTGAAAACCTGAAGAAAATCGAACCCTACATTCCTCAAGAGCACAAGTATTTATACACAGAACTATTTTCTTGGCCAACTGAACCTGAAAGTGTCACAGAATAAGAAGAACGCATTTCACATAATCTAATTGATAACAGTCCTGGTGTTATATTTTTTTAGTAATTATTGTGATTTGTATCATAAACCATTGCTCTTAATAGTATTTTGCATACCTTTGAAAATTAATTAAAACTAAAAGCTAAACTCCTCCCGAACAGGCCATGAAGGCCCAACGGTACCGACCGACCGCCGTGTCATCCTAAACCAATGGGCGTCACTGGATGAGGATATGGAGGGGCATGTGGTCAGCACACCGCTCTCCCGGCCGTATGTCAGTTTCCGAGACCGGAGCCGCCACTTCTCAATCAAGTAGTTCCTCAGTTTGCCTCACAAGGGCTGAGTGCAACCAGCTTGCCAACAGCGCTCGGCAGACCGGATGGTCACCCATCCAAGTGCTAGCCCAGCCCGACAGCGCTTAACTTTGGTGATCTGGTGGGAACCGGTGTTACCACTGCGGCAAGGCCGTTGGCGAAGAATAATTAAACCATTTTTTTTAAAAAAAAGCTAAGTTTGCGTAATTCTGACATGAGTTTTTTAATTTAGGATGTATTTTTTTAAAATGGTGTAAATCAGTGAAGTTTATAGTTGAATTACACGTAGCATAATTACTTAAGGTGAAAATCATTCTCACATAAACTCAGATATTACTGTACTAATAACATAAAACCACCAAAAAGCATCAACATTTCTTAGTTTGAAGTTGACACAGTTTTTTGTGTGTCCTGAAAAATTTACTCAGCATGAGATACGCCCTTTAAAAAAAAAACTCTATTCATACGCCCCTCCATATCTGCATCTGGCCACGCCTATGGACTGAGAGTGACACGGCTGCCGGTCGGTACCGTTGGGAATTTATGACCATTGTTTGTCTTTGTGATTGAAGTAAGGGAACTAAGCTATACCTGTACACAAACGCTAAAATTCGTCTGAAAAGTAATTTTTTGGTGTTTTCCTTTTTAAACATCTTTCTTTTTTATAAAAAAAGTGTATGAATGGGCCAAACCTTTCCTTTTTCTAATTGCTTCTGACTGTTTTGTCCCTTGCTTGGTACAAGAACTGTTTGAATTCTGTTATAGATTCACGTCCATCGTTGATGACTTAGTTTATATACGAATATACGGAAACGTTTTGAAATCCGTGTACATTATCTTCTTGATGTTAAATTCAAACGTTGTTGTTGTTAAAAGCATTGAACATTTAAATGTAATCCACTTCCATAAACCCAGGATTCGTGAAAAGCCCACTGTTCGGTGGGGTATTGTGTCAGTCAGGCCGCAATGTTCACAGCAAAAGTTCCCCTTGAGTTTCTGGTGGTGCCGCCGTGATGCTGTCGGCAACAGATCGTTTAAGAACAAGTAAACGGCCGAGTGCAGCATTGAACTTACACTCTCACCCGAAAAGTTAGGCCACACTATCTTTCAGTTCAGAGCTTTGTGTTTTATTTGATTGGCTGGTATGTGGGCTGTTTCCTTTCGCAGTTCTTCCAGAATCTTTTTCGTAGTGAAATTCGTATCATTTGAGAGTTTTTCTAGAATTCTCATTGTAATCTGGAGACTGCGAGTAATATAATTTACGCAGGTGTCTACTGTTGAGTTCTGTTTCTTGTGGTAACTCCCCATGCGGCCTTCAATAAATCCGACTGACTTGGTGGTTGTTTCAAGAATTTTATAAGATCTGAACCGTCTCAGCCAACAAGACACGCGTCGTGCCTGATCAAAATTCTCAACTTATCATAGCACGCTGCACTGCAGCGTCCCTATCTATCACACCTGCTACTCACAAATTCTTGATCCCGTAAGGGTACGAACAATATTTGTCAATCCGCACACAAACGTACACTGATAGCCAAAACATTATGACCACTGTCCACCGCGACGTTGACTGCCGCCTGGTGGCGTTGCGGGCAAGTGATGTGATAACAGAAGTGCGTTACAGGAGCAGGTACGGAATGAGGATTACCCTAGCGAAGATATGGACTGCAAATGGGGTAATCCATTGAGTTATGTGACTTCTGCAGAGGACAGATTATTCTTAGGCAGAGCGTGTGAGCGAGTATCTCAAAATCGGCGTAGCTGGTCGAATGTTCACGTGCCACTGTCGGAGCATCTAAGGAAAGATGCACAATGACAGTGAAATTACCACAAGAGCGAAATACGAGGTGCATTCAAGTTCTAAGGCCTCTGATTTTTTTCTCCAGACTGCAAAGAGATAGAAACATGCGCATTGTTTTAAAATGAGGCCGCGTTCATTGTTAATACGTCCCAGAGATGGCAGCACCGTACGGCAGATGGAATTTTACCGCCAGCGGCGAGAATGATAACTGTTTTAAATACTTAAAATGGTGACGTTTTCCTTACTTGAACAGCGTGCAATCATTCGTTTTCCTGAATTTGTATGGTGTGAAACCAATTGAAATTCATCGACAGTTGAAGGAGACATGTGGTGATGGAGTTATGGATGTGTCGAAAGTGCGTTCGTGGGTGCGACAGTTTAATGAAGGCAGAACATCCTGTGACAACAAACCGAAATAACCTCGAGCTCGCACAAGCCGGTCTGATGACATGATCGATAAAGTGGAGAGAATTGTTTTCGGGGATCGCCGAATGACTATTGAACAGATCGCCTCCAGAGTTGGCATTTCTGTGGGTTCTGTGAACACAATCCTGCATGACGACCTGAAAATGCGAAAAGTGTCATCCAGGTGGGTGCCGCGAATGCTGACAGACGACCACATGGCTGCCCGTGTGGCATGTTGCCAAGCAATGTTGACGTGCAACGACAGCATGAATGGGACTTTGTTTTCGTCGGTTGTGACAATTGATGAGACGTGGATGCCATTTTTCAATCCAGAAACAAAGCGCCAGTCAGCTCAATGGAAGCACACAGATTCACCGCCACCAAAAAAATTTCGGGTAACCGCCAGTGTCGAAAAAATGGTGTCCATGTTGTGGGACAGCGAGGGCGAAATCCTTACCCATTGCGTTCCAAAGGGCACTACGGTAATAGGTGCATCCTACGGAAATGTTTTTAAGAACAAATTCCTTCCTGCACTGCAACAAAAACGTCCGGGAAGGGCTGTGCGTGTGCTGTTTCACCAAGACAACGCATCCGCACACCGAACTAACGTTACGCAACAGTTTCTTCGTGATAACAATTTTGAAGTGATTCCTCATGCTCCCTACTCACCTGACCTGGATCCTAGTGACTTTTGGCTTTTTCCAACAATGAAAGACACTCTCCGTGGCCGAACATTCACCAGCCGTGCTGCCATTGCCTCAGCGATTTTCCAGTGGTCAAAACATACTCCTAAAGAAGCCTTCGCCGCTGCCATGGAATCATGGCTTCAGGGTTGTGAAAACTGTGTACGTCTGCAGGGCGATTACGTCGAGAAGTAACGCCAGTTTTATCGATTTCGGGTGAGTAGTTAATTATAAAAAAATCGGAGGCCTTAGAACTTGAATGCACTTCGTATTTGGACGTCCACGACTCTTCACAGAATATCGGGCTCGGAGGCTTGTCTGTTCTGTAAAGTAGTCTAGATGGTGATCTGTGGCATTTCTGCCGATAGAGCACAATGCTGGTGCACGCACGAGTGTTTCGGTGCACACCGCTCATCGTACGTTGTTGAAGATGGAGCTCCGCAGCAGACCAGCGCTAAGGGTTCACTTGTTGATCTACCGACATCGTCAGCTATGATTGCAGTGGACGCGGGAGCATCGGGACTCGACCGCCGATCAATGGAAACGTGTCGACTCTTTGGGTGTATCACATTTTTGCAACACTAGGTCGATGGTCGTCTGCACAAACGCCATAACCCAGGTGAACGGCGGCTCGAAACGAACAACGTGCCACGGTCGCAGGCTGGTGGGAGCACTATTATGCTATGGGAGACATTCTCCTGTGCTTGTCTGCGACCTGTGGTATTAACTGAAGACACCCTGACAACTGCAAACCACCTGCATTCCTTCATGCTGTACGACTTCCCCGACAGGGATGACATCTTTCACCAGCATAATTGGCCGTATCTCGGAACCAGAAACGTGCTACAGTAGTTTCAGAAGCATTATTGTGATGTTGACGTCTCGGTGACCAAATCTGCTTGATGCAAATCCTATGGAACCCATCTGGCTTGCTGTCGGGCGCCATATCGCGTACGGAAATCAGCGGCCCGTGAGTAGACATCTAATGCCACATACCTCCGCAAGCATAGACATCTAATGCTACATATCTCCGCAAATCTACCAACCAGCTTTCGGATTCCTGATACGTAGAATCATTGATGTATTTCGTTCCAAAAAAGGACAAACAAGCTATTAAGTAGTTGGTCATAACGTTTCCACTCAACAGTGTATGTCATGAAGCAGAGGTGCTCGATTACATTAATGTGACTTAACTGTTGTCCGTTCTGTCGGACATGTCTGACAGAGCAGACCTCACTACCTTACCTAAGACGATACGTTTCACACATGTATTCATACTAGTGCATAGTTTTGACTTACGTAAATATTCTCTCATTTTCACTGCCTCTTCCTTATCTTAATATACGCTTTTTTTTTTTTCAATTTTATGACCGACGTTCTACTTGACTGGTTACGAACGTTGTAAAGCTATTGTGGTTGTACTTCCTATAAGGAAGCTGCCACTTTCTAGAAAATATTCTAACGATGTGTTGAGCCATCACGGCAGTTACACTAATCAAGAATGTTTTTGTGATACGCATACTGTAATTAGTTTTTACATGATTTTCAACAGTTTTGTATTTTGGAATCTGTAATGTGATTCCTAAGAGCTATTGTTCGTTGCTGTTTTATCATCTTCAATTTTATATCTTGGATCTGAAGATGGCTCTTGTGTAGCTGAAACTAAATAAGAAGCATATTTGCGATCTTAACTTCGAGGATATTCAACCCTTACTATAAACATCCTTTAATTTTGTCTAATTCGTGGTCACCAACCTCAGTTCTCCTAATCCTCGTTACTTTCGTCTTTCTTCGGCTTACTCTGAATCCATAGTCTGTTCTTATTAGATAGTTCATTGAATTCAACTGAGAGAGCAATATACTTAGCAAATCTTATACAGATATCCCTACGCACTCAATTTTAAACTTACTCTTGACGTTCTTATTTATTTCCGTCATTGCTTCTTCGACTGCATGCCTCCGTTATTCCTTTTTAACGTAAGAACTTGGTTCTTGGTCTTCCTGTCGCTTTCTTTCCTCTTGGGTTTTGTTTTTATTTCTCTATAGCTTACGGCTATATTTCTCAGAACTTCAAACACCTTGCACCATTGTAGACTGCCGAACGCATTTTCTAGACCGAAAACTCCTTTTACTGTGTTTTCATTTTATCAGATTTTGCTTCCACTGTCAAGCACAATGTCAGAAACGTCTCTCCATGGCCCTTTCCCTTCCGAAACCCAAACTAATCGTCATGTAACAGATTCTTAATTTTCTTTTCCATTCTTCGATCTATTACTCTTGTACGCAACTTGGATGCATTAGCTGTTGTTTGTACTATAATTCTCACATACATATGCCCTTGCTGTCTTCGGCATTGTGTGGATAATGTTTTTTCGGAAGTCTGTTGTTATGTCCCCATCTCACACCAGACTGAATATTCGTTTGGTTGCCACTTTCCCTTACGATTTTATACACTCCTGGAAATTGAAATAAGAACACCGTGAATTCATTGTCCCAGGAAGGGGAAACTTTATTGACACATTCCTGGGGTCAGATACATCACATGATCACACTGACAGAACCACAGGCACATAGACACAGGCAACAGAGCATGCACAATGTCGGCACTAGTACAGTGTATATCCACCTTTCGCAGCAATGCAGGCTGCTATTCTCCCATGGAGACGATCGTAGAGATGCTGGATGTAGTCCTGTGGAACGGCTTGCCATGCCATTTCCACCTGGCGCCTCAGTTGGACCAGCGTTCGTGCTGGACGTGCAGACCGCGTGAGACGACGCTTCATCCAGTCCCAAACATGCTCAATGGGGGACAGATCCGGAGATCTTGCTGGCCAGGGTAGTTGACTTGCACCTTCTAGAGCACGTTGGGTGGCACGGGATACATGCGGACGTGCATTGTCCTGTTGGAACAGCAAGTTCCCTTGCCGGTCTAGGAATGGTAGAACGATGGGTTCGATGACGGTTTGGATGTACCGTGCACTATTCAGTGTCCCCTCGACGATCACCAGTGGTGTACGGCCAGTGTAGGAGATCGCTCCCCACACCATGATGCCGGGTGTTGGCCCTGTGTGCCTCGGTCGTATGCAGTCCTGATTGTGGCGCTCACCTGCACGGCGCCAAACACGCATACGACCATCATTGGCACCAAGGCAGAAGCGACTCTCATCGCTGAAGACGACACGTCTCCATTCGTCCCTCCATTCACGCCTGTCGCGACACCACTGGAGGCGGGCTGCACGATGTTGGGGCGTGAGCGGAAGACGGCCTAACGGTGTGCGGGACCGTAGCCCAGCTTCATGGAGACGGTTGCGAATGGTCCTCGCCGATACCCCAGGAGCAACAGTGTCCCTAATTTGCTGGGAAGTGGCGGTGCGGTCCCCTACGGCACTGCGTAGGATCCTACGGTCTTGGCGTGCATCCGTGCGTCGCTGCGGTCCGGTCCCAGGTCGACGGGCACGAGCACCTTCCGCCGACCACTGGCGACAACATCGATGTACTGTGGAGACCTCACGCCCCACGTGTTGAGCAATTCGGCGGTACGTCCACCCGGCCTCCCGCATGCCCACTATACGCCCTCGCTCAAAGTCCGTCAACTGCACATACGGTTCACGTCCACGCTGTCGCGGCATGCTACCAGTGTTAAAGACTGCGATGGAGCTCCGTATGCCACGGCAAACTGGCTGACACTGACGGCGGCGGTGCACAAATGCTGCGCAGCTAGCGCCATTCGACGGCCAACACCGCGGTTCCTGGTGTGTCCGCTGTGCCGTGCGTGTGATCATTGCTTGTACAGCCCTCTCGCAGTGTCCGGAGCAAGTATGGTGGGTCTGACACACCGGTGTCAATGTGTTCTTTTTTCCATTTCCGGGAGTGTAAATCCAGAATGTATGTTTTCTATCCGTTCTGCCTTACTTGATCGTGAGTCTTCTAAAACTGTGTTAAACTCTAATACTGGATCCCCTATGTCTTCCATATACACTCCCATTTCTTCCATGATCGTCAAACAAGTCCTCCTCCCGTTGAGGTCTTCATTATACGCTGTGTCCTTTGCGTTTAACAGTGCAAAATTCATTCAGTCTTAATGTTACCGCCCATGCTTTTAATTTCACCAGAGGTTCTTCTGAATTTTCTATGTACTGTAACATTCCTTCCAAACAATTCATTTTCGATTTCTTCACTTTTTCCTTCAACCATTTCGACTCGGTTTCTGTGCACATACTGTTTTTTCATTGGTACTGACATATTGTAGTATTTATGTCTCTCCCTGAATGTTCCTGTAGTTATCTTTCGTCGGTCAGTTGAAGCACTTCTTCAGTTACCCAAGTTTTCTATGGATCTATATTCAACTGTTCAACTTCTGTAACTGCCCTTTTGTTTCGATGTCAGTTGCTCTGCATTTGACCTGCCCACTGTGGTGTTCATTATCGCAGTTTATGTAGCCACAGGGACTTTAAAACGCACCTCATGATTCTTCAGCACTTCAGTATCCCACTTCTTTTCATATTGATTCTTCAAGACGTTACTGTTAAACGTGTCTACTCTTCATCAATAGTAAATTTCAATCCGTGTCTGTCAGATCATGGGTATGCTTTACAATCCAATACCACTTCCGAAATCTCTGTCCTATGATGACGTAATCCAGCTGATCTCTACTTGTCAATTTAGATCTTTTCATCTGCTTGTGGTTCTAGAAAAATGTATTCACTTTTACTGTCTGAAATTTAGCTAACTAGCCGTGCTATCAATCCTATATATTCCTCTAACTCTTTTCTCTATTCCTAGCGTTACTGTTGTGTTCCAGTCACCCACGATTATCACATTTTCAGCTCCCTTTACAGACTGAATTAGACATTAAATATTCTCACACACTTTCTCCACGACGTTGTCCTCTGCTTGTGACGTCGACATGTTTATGTGAATTATTGTAGCTGGGTTTGGTTTGCTGACGATACAAATAAGAACAAATCCATCACAAAATAGTTCACAATAACCCACACTCTGTCCTACCTTTCTAGCATCACGAATCCTACTCTCGTTGTCCCACTTTTTGATGCTGTTGATACTAGCTTATATACTTCTGCCAGTTACCCATATGTTCACTACACACCAGTTCACTAATCCTCACTACATCTAGATTGCGAATTTGCATTGCCCTTTCCATTTTCTCAAGCTAGCACTTTTAAACTTCAGAGATTCGACTTTCCGACAAGCAGAAAATTTTCACTTCGTTGGTTACCCAATATTTTTCTCATTGTTAACACCCCCTTGGCAGTCTTCTCCTGGAGATCCAAACTGAGGCTAATCTGGAATCTTTTTCCAACGATGAGATCATCACGTCATTTCTTCAATTACACTCTACAGGTTTCTGGATACGCATTGTGAGTCTTTAGTTCAAATGGTTCAAGTGGCTCAGCACTATGGGACTTCACTACTGAGGTCATCAGGCCCCTAGAACTTAGAACTACTTAAACCTAACTAACCTAGGACATCACACACATCCATGCCCGAGGTAGCATTCGAACCTGCGACCGTAACGGTCGCGCGGTTCCAGACTTTAGCGCCTAGAACCACTCGGCCACCCCGGCCGGCGTGAGTCTTAAGTGCAGTGGTTTCTATTGCTTCCTGCATCCTCACACCATTATTGGACATTTTACTGCTTGTTAAGGACAGTTTCCCACCCTGGAGTCATTATGGTGATCAGGAACTCTGGCCGCTCTTTTGGTGAGGTCGTTGGCAGAGTGATTGTGACTATATGGGAAAGGCCCGGCCGCCACAGCTGTTAATGAATACATGCTGGCTCTGTGTAACGGAAGTGAACTTGAAGAACATATCGTAGAAAGAGAAATGATTGTAAATGAAGCTGATATGAGATGATATTACAAGAAGAATTAGACGGAACTCTAAAGCCCGAAATCGGAACAAGTCCTCTGGAGCAGACGTACCCTCACACGCTTGAGACAGCAAAGTATTAGAAAATTACTTACATTTGTTTGCAAGATGTACAAGACAGGCGAAATATCCCTAGACATCAAGTTTATGAGACTTTGTATTCTGATGAAGCCAGGTGGTGGGAGCTGAGAATATTGGCGAACCACTAGTTGAAACAGTCATGGTTGTAAAACAATGACACCAATTATTTCCATAAGAATCGAAAAACTCGTGGAAGCCAACCATGGGGAAGTTTAGTTTTAGTCCCAGATAAATGTAACAATCGAGGACATACTGACCCTTCGACTTATCGTAGAAGATAGACTGAATTTGTATACTGAGAGAAAGCATTCGACACTGTTGACAGGAATACATTATTTGAAGTCTTGAATATATGCGTGACAAAATGAAAGGCGCAAAAATTTATGTTCTAATTCTACAGTTAAATCAGGTGATGTTAATGAACTCAACGTAGTTGATGAGTTATGCAGTTTGTGCCACAAATTAGCTGACTGTGACCGAAGTAGGGAGGGTATTAAACACGTACTGGCTACAGCAATAAAAAGGTTTCTATGGAATAGAAATTTGTTATATCGATGAGAAATATAAACGTTAGGTAGTTTTTTTTATGTAGTTGAATGTAATGTAGCCTTGTACAGATATAGAACGTGGTCGATAAGCAGTTCTGAGAAGCAGAGAACAGTAGGTTTCGAAATATGAACCTATAGAAGAAATTTGTACACGGGAGTTCGAGTAAGTAATGAGGAAGTACTGTATCCAATTTGGAACAACTTGAGTAAACGAAGAAATCGGTTGACAGGACACATCAGTTTTTCAATAGAGAGGCGTGTGTGTGTGTGTGCGTGTGTGTGTGTGTGTGTGTGTGTGTGTGTGTGTGTGTGTGTGTGTGTGTGTGTGTGGGATGGGGGTGACGGTAGAATTTATAGATGGAATTCATAGGACGAGTACAGTAAACATGTCCAAATGGCTCTAGGATTCAGTAGTTAGGCGGAGATGAAGAGGACTGCTCGCGATAGGCTAGCATGGAGAGCTGCATCAGCTGAAACAAACCAGTCTGCAGACTGAAGACCACAACAGCGACAACCAGTAAGTGGAGTAATGCAGTCTAAATTGAGTTTCTTATTTTGTTACGTAAGCTGAAATCTTTGGTTGAACCCAAACCACTCTTCTCTCACGAGGCTGTCAATCGCTTTGACATTAGTCTACGGCAATATCAGCGAACACAGTTGTTGAAGCATGACCTCTGACATATTCGCTCTGAGTGGCCACTGTAAATTTTTCTTTATAACCAAAAGTATCTGAAATGACAGAAAGCTAGGTGGTGGCGTAGTAAGGTGCTGGATTTTAATACCTGTCATAATAATTTTAAAAATATATTTAAATATTAAAAATTCAGTGTGTGGAAACAGCTTTAAAAACACAACACGTCTGCAATGGACGATAGGAAACAATAAGTGTGAGCAGAATGAATTTCATTAAAAACAGCTTCAGCGAAAAGCAATTATTAAATTCACAGTTAATAACCTGAAGATACTTACAAAAACTCAATGGTGATGGATGAGCTTTAAAACAATAAACCTTCAGTGTTTAAGATGTTGAAAGAAAACAGGATGTATGGTTTACCACTGTAATTTCCAGAATATGCAGCCATGCAAGCTCTGCTGTACAAAGTGAAGGCCCCAGCTACAATGTGCTCACAACGAACCACCTCTGTTTATTATAGTGTACGCCACAGACTCCACATAACTGCTTATAGTTTCAGGGCTTTTACAACACGATAAACAGACTACATGGAACACGTCAAATATTCATGGTGTTAGGGGTATAAGAGCCGATATTTTTACTAGTGACTAAGGACAATGTACTGAATAACATTACATCAGTATTACTTGATCTCCAAGTACATGTGTCAAGAGCAACCCATTAATGTTTATTTTCCCCTGAGCAACGGTCAGATGCACAAGTATGGATGCATGGATGCAAATTGATTGTTCTATACTGACACGTGTAGTGGTGCTGTTACGACTGTCCAGAGAACGTCATTTGTAGAAAGTTTGTGATGTGTTTGCAGGAAGACTGTTAGATTCAGAGAAAAAACAAGTATCACACTGAATTGGGAACAAATTAGAGTACCAATGATCACAATATCTGCGCTCTTACCAATAACTCAGTGTTTATAAGCATAAACACAGTTAACACAAACATAGAACAAGATAACCCGTCCTAAAAATAGAATAACATAATCCGTTCTAACTTCAACAGCTGAAAGTATTTAAAACTTGAAGACAATCTTTATATTATCACACAATGTCTACAGCTGAATGAGTTATCAAACGTTTCGATATGACGCTTGAAATAATTTCCTAAGGGTTCGGGAAATTTGAGGCTAGAATCAAAGAAGTACCGATTAACCGTAGTAGAATTTAATCGTAACAGCAGTCGCCCGTACTTGGATCAGAACTACTGGGCAGCGACTTTTGGTATATGGCGACATTTTCTTATGTGCAACGTAGCGGAACACACATTACTTGGTGTTACACTTTATTCTAAAACAGCTTTGATTGTCCTGCACTCTCAGTGTCCTCTCATTAAACCAGAATACGACAGATTGGAACCCAGGATTATATAGACTGGTAGGGTTCCTCGAAAGAACCTGTTCACCATTCTAACACAGACGTTCTCTGTTCGAAGTAAGCTGGCCTTATACCATAGTAGGAATCACAGCGTGGTCGAGTACAAGACTGAATATGCTGCTCGAATTCCGTGCGTTCTCGCAACGATCCCTCCCTAAGCACACCACCGTAGAGGTAATGTTTGCTTGTCTATTTTAGTGTGATTACGGCAGTGTAAGCGATTGGTACAGAACCAGCTCCAGCAGTGCATGGACCTTCCGCTATGTCTCAGACTAGCGAACACCCTCCAATAATTTAATCTTTTGGCGGGAGACTGGGCCCTCCGCACTGTCCTTTCCTGCATCAGGCCAAACCCGGAATCACAGCTGATCGTTCTTGCCGAGACACCCAGCTCATTCTGCTTGCAAACCAAAGCACGACCGCTTCTTACCGCTGTAACAGCATTGTCGCCACAGATCTCTGCCGACCATGCGCGCCTCTATATCCATGCATCTCCTGGTGACCGTCACCGAAGGTGCCACCTATTGAACAACAGCAAAGTTCACTCAAATCCCAAAAACGTGATCGGTAAATCGCACGCAGTGGCTCATTACCGGCTTCCATATATGGACTTATTGCTTAGGAAGGTAGCTGTTAGGTTTCTAGCAAACAAGGGAGTCCACCTCGTGTATCAGATCATTCTCTGGAGGAAATTGTATCCCTTGATGATGCTCAGGTGTTTCAAATTCCTTCCTGCAAATCACCTATCTTTACCTACACAATAATTAAGACACTCCTCCTGAGAAACAGCTAACGTCACTGAACTTTTCGAAATGAGTGAAGCCCTCAAATGATCAGCAACAGTAATCACCAACCTTCCAGCGATGAAGCTAAACTCCCGACTTCTTCATCTTGTTATCGTGTCACATTGACTTCCTCAACCTAGTCTCCCTCCCACCCATAATAAATTTTTCTTCTGTTTCACCTGTTCGCAAGTACAAGAAATAGAAAAGTGGAACAAAATCTTCGATAGAAAACTAAGCACTTGATGGGTGAAAGATATCGCTCTGATACAGCTTCATGCAGATAATGTTTGTATTTTACTTATTTATTTATACGTGCCCAGAATAGAACATATTATAAATAATGCGTCATACATAGAACATACATACAATGATGATGTTTTTACAAAGTATATGTGCACATTTATATTCTATGTAGTGCCCAGAATTCCGCTGCATGGCCTCCTTATCATTGGCGACAACCATATCGTCCATGGAAACAAGTCCTGATAGTTTCCTGCTGTTGGGTAGGTGCTGGTGGTCTTGAGGTTCACCGCGCTCACACAGTTCGTTCCCTGAGATGTATCCCCATTTCTTCATATTCACCTTACACCGAGACACTCCAGTTCTCAATCTACTGAGGATCTTCCATGTCTCGCATAGGAGGTGATGACCTGCAGTAAGTTCTTTTTTAGGGTTGTCCCAATATTTCTCTGGTGATGAGCTATGGCAGAGTTGTATCCTACGGTTTGCAGTTGTTGTCTGAACTGGTTGCGTTGGAGGACACTTTTCCTCGATTTGAGTCTTGCCGGTTGATGTTCTCTTCCGAACAGGGGGTGTCTTTGGTCCGTGTGCTCCTTCTTTCTTTGTACTTCAGCTGGCGTTCTCCTTCGGATGTCTGGAGGTGCTACGCCCATGAGAAAGTAGATTTTGTTAACAGAGGTTGCCCGCAAGCAGCCGGTTACAACTCGTCCTGTTTCATTTAGGGCCATATTTAGCTGTTTGGCATGGCTGGAGTAGTGCCATACAGGTGCTGCATATTCGGCAGCGGAGAAGCACAAAGAAAGGGCAGATGTGAGGAGAACATGTGGAAGTGCTCCCCAGTGTTGCCGGTCAGTTTCCTAATAATGTTATTCCTAGCACAGACTTCCATTTTTGTCTCTGTGCAGTGGCCTTTGAAGGTGAGGGAACAATACACCAGATAATGTTTGTAGCTAATGTTACTCAGAGAAATCTTCAGCACAACGTTGAGAGATTTGGATTAGCCCCGATCCCGTTCGAACACAATCATGTTCGATGACAGATGTCATTGATGAGATGCTATGCGATGCGATGTGTTCAGGGGGCTCAAGAGACTCAATGTCTTGAACACGAGTTGCCTTGCTTTCTGGATCTCTGCATGGGGTAGAGAGCTGCGTATATAAAGTAGTGCCATCTATGGCTCTGTTCGAAACTACTGACGCATTAATCATGTTCGTCGCAAACACTCCATCTTGCTTCAGGTAGTTCTTGGCACTTTCTACATAATGTGTTTTGTATAGTTCACCAGACGCAGTGGCTGTAAGCTAGACTGTATTTGATGTTGTACAGATAACTTCTTTTAAGTTATGCTTTGCTTCCTTTCCTTCTATCACTTTCACTCCTGCGGTCCACTCTTTTGCCGTTTTCTTCGCTCCCCTGTGTGTTTACGCCTGTTTCTCTTACAACTTACCCCTTTTTCTCTTTTACCTTCCATTTTTATTGCTTTTGCTTTCCATTTTCTGGTAAGTGTTTTCTTGGTCTTATAGTTATTCTTATTCTTTCTTTGTGCCTCTACTGATTCTTTGTTTCCAACTTCACCAATTTTTAACTCATCCGTTGCCTGATTCATGAACAATACTGTCGCAAGAACTTGTCTTAAGATTTAATTTTATCCATTAAAAGATGTAACACACTATTGTAATCTTACCGGAATTAACCTAAATCTGCAAAAAAATGATACAGATTGTCAAAGGATCTTAAAATGAGTCCCAAGGGCTAGAAATGCACAGTGCAAATTAGGATTGTGACTGAAGACGATTGTTCTTTATTTTACCTATAAAAATTGCGGGTACTTCCTTTGAACTTACATAGTTTTAACAACCCCTACGCCTGATTCTGCACATTACGAAATCGATCTTCGTACTTTAAGCTCATGAACTCGCGAAGGCACAAGAACACGTATAGTGTGTAGTGTGCACCTGACTACAGTCGGCGATTTCCATCTGGCGGTATAGTAACTGCTCGTGCGTCACTCGACACAAAAGTAATCGAGCCCAGCGCTACTCCGACCGACTGCACAAGACGAGCGCCGGGAATGAACTACTGTACTCGTAAAAGCATGCTCAGTATACCAGCACCAGAATTCGAACACGGAACCTTGACTTTCGAGCGCAATGCTCTTAAATACTGAGTTATCCAGGCACGATGAGCGACACACTATCGCAGCCTCACTTTTTTCCATTATTTCTCTCGTACTCTATAACTTCGCAAGAAATCTACCTAACTTACTGGATTAATGCCTTACAGGGTTAATACGGTCAAAGAAAGAATATTTCGGATAAATGGCTTGCTCACTTCCAATAGTATCGTTTTCACAGTCGTGGGTTGTGCTTAGATTATTCTGTCGGTAAATGCCGTGCCTGAAAGGGAATTACATTCTGTCAAGATGTTCATGATCAAACTCCCGTGACCCTTCTTCTAGTTCTCAATATTTCACGATGATGGCTCTGAATTAGGCGATTGTTGTTAACAAATTCATGTGCTGCAGGCTCTACGTCGTAACATCATCATCCATTGGCGTCCTGTGTAATACGTACATTGAAATGTTTCTTTTGTGACTAACGTCTATGGAAGTTTGTGGCAGATTAAAAGTATATCCCAGACCGTAACTCGAACGGAGGACTTGAGTTTTGCATATCGGTTCTTGTTATCACTAAAGTTGCTTGCATTTTATGTTGAAAAAAATTGCGTGAACTCATAAAATATTTCACAACAGGAATAAATACGAATGAGCAACAAATCGAATGATGCAGTTCGAGTAAACGATGAAACTAAATGTTACAGCGCAGTAGTCTCAATTCTGTTTAAAGATTTAAGGGACGAAGCAGATGAAAATAATAGAAAAAAGAAAACCGACTTCCACAGTCAGATGATGGGAAACTCTGTGGAAAAAGTGAAATATGTCTTGTACGTAGGGAGCAATATTATACAACATGACTGAGATAAGGAGAAGTTAGGAGCACATCGGTACAGATGAAGAGAGTTTTCCTTAACAATACATTTTACATAAGTATTGCGCGAAATTAAAGAAGTATCTGAAATTCTAATTCTGGTGCACAGAAAATCATGCAGGTAAATAATCGACGAAGGGATTAACAAAGATACTGTTCCCAGCGTGGTGCTAGAGATATGTCAGAGGTTCAGCCCATATCAGATACATAAATATTATAAAAATGAACGATCTATGAATGTATGTATGTACCACATCTCCTCTTAGTCCTGTGGACAGATTTTAACCAAAAATGGTGCACATATAGGCTAAATTACTGTCCGGAAAGAATCGCTGTATTTATCAAATGGGCGGCGATGGGGTGGAAAAAAATGCAGATCACGACGCGCAATTACCCTGATTTTATTCATCCATTATTTAAGAATGAGAGCACTTAGCGACTTACAACAAACTTTACACATCATTTGAAACCCTTTCGAAATTTTTTCTCACTGAGAAACGCCAATAAAGTGATGAAAGGAAAAAAATTTATCGCTTACTACATTTTCTCCATTTTTTTCAGTACAACTGCCGCATCAGGCATGACGATTTGATTTATTACTTCGGTACTACTAACTCAATTCGCAACACGTTTTACAGGCGGTATTCACCTATACCTCTGAATGTACCTGCCGTATTAAATTGTTGTACGACAAATAGCTCAGGGGATACGACGTCATAAATGCCGAGATGCGTGAAAAACTGCCGATTCATGCATGACGCACAAATTTATTTCTTCTTTACTATTAATTCTACTTCCCACACATTGCGCATACAGTATCCATACAGGATGATTCACGAAGATATGCAAATATTTTGATATGTTATTCCACAAGTAAAATTAAAGAAAAAATTTCGTATAAACATAGGTCCGCAAACTTTTAGTTTCAGAGTTAGGGCTAGTAAAAGATTTTGCCTGAAATTTAGCAACTTCACTAATATCAAGCCATCGCAAAACTGCACGAGTTTAAAGTAAAGCCCAATTTCCATTTATTTTGTTGTTATTAGTCTGGTGAATCTAATGAAACATTTCCCAGACGTGTATCTGTAGTAGTTTTCTAGAACATCCAGAGAAGTGTAGAAGTAAATTCGTAAAATTTTTGATTCATTAACTACTTGGCCCAATTTGTTTTTTAAATTCCAGACAACTGCACAAAATTTTCAACAGAAGTTTTATGGGATTTAATTTTGGAAAAATGATAGTAATTCGTGAATTTAATTTTGGAAAATGATGGTAATTCGTGAATTTAATTTTGGAAAAATGATGGTAATTCATGAATTCACCTTAAACCGTAAATGACAAAGCTCAGTGTTAAGGAAGCTGTACAGTGTCATACAGTTTCACAATTCGTTCACAATAAATGTTCAGAAATGTCTCCACTGACTTCACAACTCGCTAACGGTTGCCAACAGTGACATAAACGTTTCTATATGGAAAGTAAACAAATTTATTTGTATAATAATCTTTGCTTCTCTGGATGTTCTGGAAAACTACTGCAGATACAAGTCTGGGACATGTTTTATTAAATTCACCAGACCAATAACAACAAAATGTTTTACTTTAACCTCGTACAGTTTTGCGATGGCTTCATATTAGCGAAGTTGCTAAATTTCAGGCAAAATCGTTTATTAGCCGTAACTCCTAACTAATCATTTGCGGACCTATGTTTATATGAACTTTTTTCTTTAGTTTTACTTGTAGAATAACATACTAAAATATTTGCATATCTTCGTGAATCATCCTGTATATGACGCTGAGTGTACATACAAAATTATGTCATTTTATAATTCAGGAGATATGACGTCATAATACATTGAGCTGGTTTTATTCGAAATTCCAGGGCGAAATTCGCTATGGTACAGGTGATATATCTACACAGATATGTGTGAAATATATGAAATATGTACGACATGTACTTATGTGGGCAAAGTTGTGCATAAGAAACTACTCTAAATCCTTGGACAGATTTCATCCAAACCTGGCACACATTTCACAACCTGGGGAAAAGGACCAGCAACTTGCTGTTGTGGTAAAGTGATAACGTGGAGGAGAAGGGAAGAGGAGGAGATGGCATGACAGAGGGTGATTTTTAGTGACATATTCCACAGCTCCTCTGCTTCTTCACGTTCGTGACAGCGTTCGCTCCCTCGACCAGGATACATTTTTGTCCCTTGGAACGTCACCTTTTACAGCATACCGCATTGACGTCTGTCTGACCTAAAATCATTTCGTTGTTAACGGCATTATGCCATCTCTGTTTGGCTCGTCCACTTGCCACCTGCCATAAATATCACAGTTTTGACCACCGTGGAATACACGTCTCTGATGACACGTACATGTCAATACAACTAAAGGCTGTCTTGCGAAACATCTGCCAGAAACTATGACATAATTTGTAGCGTGCAAGTGTCTCTCAGACGTCACTGTTGTTGCCCAGCACACTGCGCCATAAACTGCACAACAGGGCGGGAGGCCATCTACTGTGAAGGGCGTGCCGAAACACTGTCTGTCAGCTCACGGAAAAGCGAACACACAAATAAAAAGTACTTGAGTTGTACACACAATTTAGGTATGGCGTCTGTCAAAACTTGAACAATCATATGCGTAAGAGTACTCAAGTGGCGACAACCAAGATCACATGAAAGCTGTCCATATGACAGCTGTTAAACAAAGGGCTACTAAACGGTATAAGAAAACATATCCGGCTGATGGTGTGGGCCCTATGGCACGTTCGTGTTAATGGTCAGAAATAACATGGGGCGATGTGAAACAGCCCCAAAACACTAGCGAAAGAAGTTGGCCATACACTGGTACCTTCTCAGTTGGCTCATCGACTGTTGGTGACTGGCGTATTCAAAGCCTTGACCTTACTTCGACCATGATAAAATATCTTGACATACCGCATCCTGTCAGCCCCTTCTATCACACGTGGGCTGATTTGATGTGCCTCGTTCATCACTAAAAATGCTTCCATCACTTGTAAGTAGGATCCAAGATATAAAAATGTGTTCATCTTCTGTGTATTCGGCTCGTGATTTGGGACGTTTCGAATGTAAGAGCCACCGCCAAGTATTCAGTCTGTGACTTTCAGTTACAGCCCAGACCGCGGCGTAACATGTACTATTCCAGAAGGTATACTCTGCCGTTATTTGTTAATTTGCTCTTCTTCTCAGCACACAGCTCCTGCTCTATATACGTACATACAATCCGATTGGCCACTAAAGCTGGTCACATCACTATTATTTTTGATGCCGATAATGTATAATATTGCAAATACGTTAAAATACAAGGTATAGCGTGAACAATTGTTATATGTATGTGTGTATATCAGGAGAACCTACGCGTTATGTAAAGGTAGTATAAAATGTGTCGCAAGTGTTATAAGAAATATGCACTATCACAAAAGTGGTAAATATACTCGAATATGTGCAGCAAATAATGTTTTTTAATGTTTTTACTTTACAGCAATTATACGAGAACGTGCTAAAAAATAATGCCTCCGAATTTTTGTATATGACAACTCTTAAGCCTTTTTAATAAAACAAACGTTATTAACAGTCTGCATCTTTGTCCTTGATGCCTACATGTTTCTAGCCCTGTGCCGCTAGAGGGAAACGAATTGTATGGTGTAACATGAAGGTGTGCAATACCATTATGTCGGCAGTGAGAAACAGCGTGCTGTGATCGAGTTTCGAATTCGACTAGTTCGTCCATTCATGGAGCACCCTCCTCTTCAGCATGGTAATGTCAGATTACAAATGAGTACAACAGTCCAACACCTAGGGTTCAGTGTCATCGATCCTACTCCATACAGCCCGGACTTGGCCTCATTCAATTTTAAACTCTTTCCAAATTTAAAGAACAATTCCGAGGATTTCACTTCGGTAGTGCTGACATGGTGCAAGCAGAGGTGAGGTTGTGGCTCCGTCAACAAACATTCTATAGTGACGGTATCAATAAACTGATTTCTCGTTGGGAGAAATGGATTTGTCGCTGCGTGACTGTGTCGAGAAATAAATATGTAGACATGATGAATTAACATGTGGAAAGTTAATAACGTTTTTTCTGTTGAAAACACTTGAAGACTTTCCATATAAAAGATTCGGAGGCATCAGTTTTCAGCACAACCTCATATATAATCAGTCTGCTGATCTTTAGCTAATATGGTAGTTCAGTAAGTATTAAGGCACTATACAGACAAACGAGCACATAACTTTCTACAGCACTGAAAAAGTCGGTACGCATGCGACGGCATGCGCTGCCTGATATGTTCCTAAACGCCGCGCATGGAAACGGGAATGTTCTGGAGCTCATACCTCGGGTTCTGTTGGTGATGAGAAGGTAGGGTCAGGTGTTATGGATATACATTTACCCATTTACACATCCAGCAGGAGTATCATCTGTCCTGCAGTACAGAGTCAAAATATGAATATTACACTCTTCCTCAAGTTTAGCCAAATGGAGCATATCGGGTGGGCCTTTTTTTCGAATTGGATGTGGTCTACGATGGCTCTTAAGGGATTTATGAAGGCGCCATTAGTTATTGGGCGGTTCCTTAGAAAACAAAAAATGTCTTTTTCCAATTTTTCGTACCAAAACCGAGCCGTGGATTCCAAGACAGCTATGCACATAAAACGGTTGTGACTTTTACAATATATTCCTAACACACCGATGTCGAAAAGTCTTGAAAATTTTCTTGATATCTTTATGTGTTTCCAAGTTCTCGCTTTCAGTAGACAACGATGCAAACCCCCCCGGCCACCCTGATTTAGATTTTCCGTGATTTCTCTAAATCCCTCGAAAGGGCACAGCTGTTTCCCTTCTCCATCCTTCACTAATGCGAGCTTCTGCTATGTTTCTAATGAACTCGTTGCCTACGGGACGTTAAACACTAATCTCCTCCTCAACTAAGACTGGGTGACGAAATTAGAGCCGGCCGGAGTGGCCGAGCGGTTCTATAGGCGCTACAGTCTGGAACCGCGCGACCGCTACGGTCGCAGATTCGAATCCTGACTCGGGCATGGATGTTTGTGATGTCCTTAGGTTAGTTAGGTTTAAGTAGTTCTAAGTTCTAGGGGACTGATGACCTCAGCTGTAAGTCCCATAGTGCTCAGAGCCATTTGAACCATTTGAGCGAATTTAGACGTGGCACCGATCGTATAATGCTTCGGCACGTCACTAATACCATACCTGGAACTGTGACAGCGGTAGTCATGAGGACAACAACAAAATCAAGGTTCAAAGTATGTCGTGTCACAGGTGGCGTGAGCTAATGTCTATGACACAGATCATAAAAAACTGCGATATTTTGATATTTGATCTAGCTGTTGGCTAGCTGTTGAACAGGAATTCTGAAAATCACATGCAGCCATGGGTTATCGTGCACAGCATGTTGTTCCAAGAACATTGTGGGAATGGAAATCTTACATAATTTACTGTTCTGGAAATGAAGGATTCCTTCTCCTGATCTAAATAAGCAATGTGTATGGTGCGGCATTGCCTAAATTTTTCAGTCATTGTTGTGTAGGGAAGATGTCATCAGTAGCGTCACAAACTTTAACCAAAGCATTTGGTTGGCAGAATGCTGGATGATAGTGAGCGTGTGATGGCCCAAGATTCCATCACATATCTTTCTTTTACATATGACGGGAGACGAATTGCTTGCTAGCTGTTGATAGAAGTAGTACCCGACAACACCTTTAGTTTCGTAAAGAGTAATTCGTAAGAAGAAACAGAGCTGATGTGGTCAGATGGAGGACAGTGGACGAAGAAATCCACGTAAAGCAGTCGATATAAGGGTGGATATCTCTATAGCAATTAGAACATGTAATTATTTATAGTATCCTTAAAGAAATTGAAACCTTCTACGGAAATTTACTGAGTATCTACTTACCTCATCTCAATTTTTTAAATATTAATTGTGCTGCTATAAAAAGGAATTTTGATGGAGTATCAGCCTGTGCTGTGATCTGTAGTTACGTAAGCGTTGCGCAATATCCGTTCGTGGTATGACAGGAAGCTCACTGTGTGCTCCCAGCAGAAGGACGGAGTCGTTTCTGACTGCTTTTCTGTAGTAAATGATGGATCAAGTCGACGTCGTGGGAGCTCACAGGAAATGCAGCTCTCGGGAGGCTGTTACGTCACTGAGCCCAGCTGACAGGTGCTTTGATCGTGACTGCTAGCGTACGTAACTGCTGCACGAGTTCTGCAACGTTACTCTCCCCTCCCCTCTTCTTTCATCCCAATCAGCAGTCCGCTGTCAAGTACTACACTGTTTAGAAGTGAGCGACGCAGATTTTGTCCATGAAACTTGGCCACTGTTACCCGACGAGGCTGCACCTCCTATGTAGCCAGTATCTGTAGTAATTTGGCTGTTAATGTTTGCTTCATCTCCATAACAGAAAATGTAGAACTATTAACAAGCTCCTCCTAGATTAAAACATTTTTAGATATCATTATGTAATAGAAACTACCAAAGAATGATGGCAAACCAAACGGTACCTATGCGTTGAGTGGCTAAGATGAACTAAGCCGAAAGATTCTGGAAGACGGGGAAATTCTATTAAACAGTTTTGGACTTAGTTTTTGAGCCCACTGATAGAAAACATACTGTTTCTACTTTACATAAGTCTTTGGCTTTCAGCTTTTATCTTTCATTTCATTTGTAAAGTTACTGAATTCCACCGCCCTCGAATGAGCAGCCGCAAGTTTCATTAAGGCATTTTAACCACTGTTTATGTGAAAATTTAGAGCTATGCTCTCTGACGTTTAAGGGCTATAAGTTGCATTGTTTCCCAAACAATCAGCTTTTATCGATGATTTTATGATCGCTCGAGAGATCTGCAATTTCGTGTATAGGAAAAGGTTTCAGAGTAAAAAAGTAGGGCACTATGGTCCTTTTTAATGATGATCATGTCTGGAGCCCGACTAATGCACCTTTCTGACAAAACAGATCGTGGATAGTGCCGAGCTGCACCGTGAATCGATCCAGGTTACACTGAAGGTATCCCTGTAACTAGCTTGGTGCGTCAGTTTATAGTTCGGAGCACACCCTAACACATAAAGTCACGACCCTTCTCCTCATTTTTTTTAAAACTTCTGAATACGATATCGGATGAGTGCGAATAGTATCGTTTTATACTGTTCTGTAACAGTTTTTAGAATGGGAGGCGTATGTAGTACCACAGAAATCGACAGTAACTGAAACATGAGACCGCATTTGCCTTTCTTTACTTTCCGAGGACCTTGGGCTGTATGGAACAGTACATTACAGAACATTTAATTTACAATACTGTTCTAACCTACAGATATTTATTCAAGAATGAATATTAAAATCAAAATAGTGCCTAGGGAACAGCAGAACCTTTGACTTTTTGCAGAAAAACGTTGTATATCACTCAACAACTCTTTTTTCACCCCACTTCCAGTCTAATCAATGAATGTGGATCGTAGGGATCTTATATGGACTGGAGTACCTACATTATCTGAAGCAGAAAATGAGACACCATAATTGTGATAGTAAAAAGTCAAAAGCATTAAAACTGTTCACAACACAGAAGAAACAAATTACACAATTGTTGCTACATCTGAAACACGAATGGCAAACATCTTGAAAATATTCACTTTTGAAGGAAAAGTAGTTACATTTACAATAATATTTGTTCATTTGAAAGTCATGTGAAGTGCAAGAATGTTCCAATTATCAGACTCCACGCAAAATTTTTACGACTCGAGTGAAGTGCCTATCATAATAAGGATAGACAACGACAGAAATACCTAAATCTCTTCCGTGAAGTATGAATTCATATTCTCTTGTTGTCAGTGAAGTAAGCTGCAGTTATAAACATACTGGAAGGTATTTATTCATGAATAAGTTACAGCTTAGCTTATGTTTCTGAATCAGTGGATTTGGCTGTTTCTACCGTTAATTTACGGAATTCAAATGGCTCTAAGCACTATAGGACTTAACATCTGAGGTCATCAATGCCCTAGACTTAGAACTACTTAAACCTAACTAAACTAAGGACATCACTCACATGCAGTCCCGAGGCAGGATTCGAACCTGCGACCGTAATACCAGCGCGGTTCCGGACTGAAGCGCCGCTCGGCCACGTTAATTTACGATAATTCATGTCTCTTGACAAATTATTGTATTTTTGCATGTAACGAAAAAATATAATAACTATTTCATTATTTAAATATAAAAACAATTATAAACAATCACTGATCTTACAGTTGGCTTTCTCTCCTCTAGGGGCGCTAGTGTCAGACGTAACAACAGTGGGTGTCACGACTGTTTACTCGTTCGTTAAACTGTGCGTCGGAGGGAAGCAATGGCGTACTACCCCTGACAGTAGCAAGCATGTCAAAATCACTCATTCAGAAAAGCAGTGTGACTCACGGTAAAATTTCCTGTTGTCAGAGATAGACGGTGAACCCGAACCACTCCGCCCAGATATAGAAATTTATCAGAGAAATTATCTGAGTATTTTGGCATGAGGGACCTGAGGTCTCCGGTGGTTCGGTATGGGAAAAATACATTTAATATTGATTTCTTATCTCTATTGTAAGTATACTTCACTGAAAACATATGTGTGACAGTACAAATGTAGATGTTATGCGCTGTGTGTCTTACTTGGAAACAAACTTGTTCCCTTTCCTCGCGGTACTTGCTGTTAACACTAATGCCCACTTTATTCCTCCCCCTGAAGCTTCCAGTCATTACTGATCTGTTCCGTCCCAACTTTGTTACTCCGGTAGTGTTAATACATGTTGGCAGTTTTCTGATGAAGTGTTGGCCAGTAAGCACACTGTGCATGTGGGTTGACAGACTGCAATGGAAGAGCATCTCAACGACGCTATGCTGAGCTGTTATCATAGTGACGACAGTCACATGACAATACTTGGGGATTTCAAGAATGTGCGTTTTATCTTAGTGCAGTATAACACAGAATGGCCAGAAATTATCTTTACAACTTCAGACTTTAATATCTTTAAAACGATACTAGATATTAACAAATTGCTTTCGACATGTGATTACATAACTCATAAAGTTATATTTCCTCATTCACAGTCATCAACGTCTGAACTTTTACTGGCACGAATAATATATAGTCGCAATCCCGTTTCTCTCCACGTACGATTCAATCTCTCCACGGTGACGTTTTCAAATGCGTTGCGAATGCGTGCCTTCAAGACCTGCAAGGCTCTAACCTTGGTTCGGTACACCAGATCCCTTACAAAACCGCACAGAAATAACTCTAGTGATGTGAGGTCAGGGGATAGTGGCGGGCATCCGCCTGTCCGGAAACTTTTCATCTGGAAACTGACGGACATTTAGGGACCAGTGGGACGGTGCCCCATTCTGCTGAAATATAACAAAAAATGGTTCAAATGGCTCTGAGCACTATGGGACTTAACATCTATGGTCATCAGTCCCCTAGAACTTAGAACTACTTAAACCTAACTAACCTAAGGACATCACACAACACCCAATCATCACGAGGCAGAGAAAATCTCTGACCCCTCCGGGAAACGAACCCAGGAACCCGGGCGCGGGAAGCGAGAACGCTACCGCGCGACCACGAGCTGCGGACTGAAACATAACATCAATCTGCAAGTATTCCAATTGTGATGCAATAAACTCTTGTAACTTGTCCATGTAATCATCACCGTTGACAGCAGACTCGATGAAAAACAATGGTCCAGTGTTGGACTAACCATGCAATTGTACATCAGTCCCCACCAAACATTGATCTCCAGATTATCTCTTCTCATTTCCTGTGTAACATCAGGATACTGTGAACCTCATATACGAAAGTTATGACGATTCAGTTTGCCGGATATATGAAATGTTGCCTCGTGTGAGGAACAAATCTTTTCCAAAAAGTCATTGTTTGCGTCAGTCTTGCCAAGCGTATCCACTGCAAACTGTTCGTATTGTGATTTGTCAGCAGACTTTAATGCTCGTAGCAGCTGCACCTTGTACTGATATAGTCTAACATTTTACGCAAGACATTGCGCACTGTTGATTCTCATTTTCAACTTTCTGATCGCCGTACGCACCGATTTTCTCGGGCTCCTTGCAGAAGTCTGCCGTTTGTTGTCCACGTTGCCGTCTAAAACAGATGGACAAAACTCGCCCAATTTTTAAGGAGAACACTACCTTTTTCCATAAATGACGCAAGCCGAGAGTGAAAACTACGGTGATTAGCTTCCATACCGCGCTCTAAAGGTTCGTTGCACTTGGGTATGTGACGTCGTGTGTATGAATTAATTCCCACACTGAGCTTTCTCCTGTGGCGTCCACATTTTACGAGGTTTTCAACTTCAGTTTTGCGTCAAAATTGCGTTGCCAGCCGCCCGGTTGCAGGACTGATGACCTCAGCAGTTTGGTCCCTGAGGGATTTACACACTTTTTCTTGCGTCGCCTAGAAGGTAAAAAAATACTTTCACCGGGTATCTTCCCATATGCCGAAAATCGTTCTCTAATATCGAGTACAGTTTCAAAGTTATTAAAGTCTTAAGTTGTGAAAATAACTTATGAGCGCTTTTGAAACTTTACATTATGAAATATTAGAGTAGTAAAGGTGTAATATCAACTACATTATAGTGTAACAGATTAATTTTAAGAGTTTCTGTGAAGATACGTTTCTGTGAAATAATGGAAGTTGCCCAACAGATCTTCTTGAAATTTAGTTTTAAAGTCATCTACAGCAACAACAACAGTTAGCAACCTTTGACAGGTTGTTGAATATATACGTATGTACCGTTTCTCATGTTCGTAATGGTATAAAGTGGTAATATAAGTTTCCTTTGACTAGTTGTTGTTGAAAACGCAGTTCTCAAATTTAAATCACGGTATTCTGTAGCTCCTGCATGTGTTGACTGATCTGAGTTTTATGTGTCAGTCGTCTCAGACACACATTTTGTTACGTTAGCTGCCTACACAACAACTTATTTTTTGCAATTGCTTGGAAAAGTACACAGAATATTGAATTTGGCAGTGTGGAAGTTTTGGAGGCAAAACTTGGCTCATACAGCGCAGGACGGGTTCAGACCAGTGGGGCAGCTGCCGGCCCTGGCTGTGGCGTGTGTTAGCTCTGACAGGATTCGCTTCCGCCACCAACAGGATATGCAAGTGGTTCTTGTAAGGACTTCACCAACCTGTTATTCCCTTGTCGGTCAACTACTCGAGCACCTTCGCACCTGCAACTGCTCCCCATTCATCCTTCTCAGTTGATACTCCGTTTTCATCTCAAAAAGTACGAGAAAATTTGACAATGTACAACAGCGTACAATTACTTAAATGAAAAATGATATGAAAAAACACAAACGTATCACTGAAGAGACGGTAAGTTTGTCTCACCCGTTTTTGAACGTTGAACCTGCGACTGTGGTTATTGTGTCGAATGCTTTGCAGACTTTATAATGCTTAAAAAAACACTTCGTTCCTCCACTAGCTAGCTTTCGAGCCGCAGCAGACCTACACTCAGGTGGGAGATACTTAGTGGAATCCCAGCGACGTTATGTAATACCTGATATTTTATTATCATGTTTAAAAAAAGTTTTTTTGTTCTTCCAAGAGTTAGCCTTCTCCTAAGCTGGATTTACACTTAGGTGACAAAGTCAAGGGGTGTCTCCTAGTATCGGGTTGGAACTCCTTTTCCCCGGCGTAGTGCAGCAATTCGACGCGGCGTGGCGTCAACAAGTTGTTGGAATTCCCCTGCCGAAATATTGAGCCATGCTGCCTCTATAGCCGTCCATAATTGCAAAAGTGTTACCGCTGCAGGATTTTGTGCACGAACTGATCTTTCGATATCTCTCATAAATGTTCGATGGGATTCATGTCACGCGATCTGGGTGGCCAAATCATTCGCTCGACTGTCCAGATTGTTTTTAAAACCAATCGCGAACAATTGTGGCACGATGATATGGCACATTGTCATCCACAAAAATCCCATCGTTGTTTGGGAACATGAAGCCCATGTATGGCCGCAAATGGTCTCCAAGTAGCCGAACATAACATTTTGCAGTCAATGATCGGTTCAGTTGGCCCAGAGGACCCACTTCATTCCATGTAAACACAGCCCACACCATTATGGACCGCCAACAGCTTGCGCAATTCCATGTTGACGACCTGGGTCCATGGCTTCGTGGGGTCTGCGCCACACTCGAGCCCTACCATCAGCTCTTACCAACTGAAATCGGGACACAGCTGACCAGGCCACGGTTTCCCAGTCGACTAGGGTCCAACCGACATGGTCACGAGCCAGGAGAGCCGCTGCAGGCAATGTTGTGCTGTTGGGAAAGTCAGTCGTCTGCTGCCATAGCCCATTAACGCTCAAATTCGCAGCGCTGTCGTAACGCATACAATCATCGCAAGTCCCACATTGATTTCTCCTGTTACTTCACGCAGTGTTGCTTGTCTGTTAGCTGTGACAACTCCACCCAAACTCCGGTGCTCTCGGTTGCTACATGAAGGCTCTCGGCCACTGTGTCGTCCGTGACATTTGTCTGTTGAGGGTATTTACTGGAATCGTGGCGACGTTACGTAATTCCGAAAGCTATAGTATGACGATGGCTTATAGAGAAACACTTACATGATGTACTTGATTCCACATACATTTTAATGGCGTTCTAGACAAGCTGCCCGTATTTAAACATTTCGTAGAGTTCTTTTGTTTCTAACTATTACCATGTGAACGAATATTTTTTTAGGTTTATCGACATTATCTTCGACGATGTTCCTAACTGAGAGTTTTTGAGCCAACTGTTTATTATGAGGGCAATGACGATTGGGTGCGATAATAATCGCTCATAAACAGTCATCATGAATATAAATCTGCACTGTTCTCTTGTTACATTCCATTCGAAAATACCTATTTTATCATTACCTTTTATGGTCGACGTTACACTTCAATACCGAAACAATCGAAACAGATAGCAACAGAAATACCTACATATTTGATGTTACTATGTTTCTCGCTTTTAAGAGAGCTTTCCTTGCTGTCACTTCTCTACAGTTTATGTTTCTTTAGTCTGGAGTCATCAGTTATTTTGGGTCCAGATAACAAAACTTGTAGTCTTCTTTCCGCTTCTCATTTACTAATATAATTCCCTCAGCTCCACATGACTGCATTACATTTGTCTGCAAGTATTCCTATTAATATGTAACATTTGTGATCTCTTGACCAGACATCATCTATTGCGTTCGACTCATCATTCAAACTTTTTGCCATCTCTGGTAGAATTACAACAGCATGGTGAATCTTCCGCATATGGTCAATTGGAAAATGTTGGTGGCGTTGTATTACCCTTTGGTTGAGTGGTTGAGCATATTCTGTGATGCAGTCCAGGGTCTGCCACCCGCCCCTATCGGTGATGTAACTGGAAGCTGCCTTCCTTCCATTCGTTGTTTGACCTGTCCGTTGTCTGTGCCTCTTGATTTTTACCGTCTGTCTTCGAGGAGTGTAGTGCTTTATGGGGTTGATATTAATTTATGAGCTACCGTCGGGTCTTCAATAAGTAGATTGTGTCTGCTTCTATGTAAGTTATGCTATTTTGAGTGTATTTTGAGAGGCATAGCGTTATTTTCATGTCTTATGAGTTGACTAGTTGTTTGAGACTGAGTATCTGAGGTGTCTCCATACAAGATATGTGCCGCGTGATGCAATCGACACAGCCTTTATGTTGAATAGTCTCAGGTCTGTTTCTTGAGATATTATTTTCAGTCTCTTTATCTAAATTGTTAGCTTTATCGCTCTTACTAAGCTTTCTTCAGTGTGCTTGAAAAAGGTATGGTCTGTCACCTGCTGTGCGATTCGTAGGTATTCGTTGCTTTTCAATATTTCCATTTCTTGCTCCGTGCAGATGAATTTGTCATTGTTTGTCAGGGCTCTTCCTTTTCTGAATTTCACTGCTTTTTCCATATGATAATTATGACCAGGTCGTTTTACTGGGACTATTCTTCCAATCTGTTAACCCTTTTGCGACCAGCGGTATGTGTATATCCCACCTACAAATGTATTTCTCTTAATTCACAGTGATATGAAAGTCCCAATTTGTGTGGCACAGTTGTCTAGCTTTGAATGTATCGACTCTTTGAAGTCAACAGGTTCATGGTTTGGCTGCTAACGCGTGAGAAATCATATACTGCTTCAGTTGAGCGTTGTGCGCCTTGTGTTTTAGCGATTTTATGTAACTTTTTCCTGTCTGCAATAGATAAGCTCAGTGAGGGTAATTATTGTTTCTTTTTACATTGTTTATTAGAAACATACAGATTTATGCACATAGTCATTGATAAAATAATATTCGATCTGTTTAATGGTTTTGTCTTATGGCCAGTTTGTAGAGAGTTTCTGTTTGTCCCTTTTATTCATATTTCCGTCTGAAGTTTTACATTTATGTATTTTGTTCAGTGCTATACTCTTATTTTATTTCCATAGACTTGATATTAAGTGGAAAACTCCAAAACAACGTCTTATTTTGTTTGCCTTCCCTTTCTCTTTATATTTCTCCCAGTTGAAAGCTGCCTTACAAGGGCAAGGTAATAAGAAAGTTGGTCAAATTTTTCTTCTTTATTACAGTCCGACATGATGAAACTTTACTACTGCAACGTCCAAAAGAAAATAAACAGAGACGGTGTCATTATTTGAGTGCCCACTGCCAATGGCATATCATTCTCTCAAAAGCTGGTTGAACCGATCTACAGCTCTCATTACAGCTGCGTACGCTGTTATGGATGCAAGGCAGAATATAGCTGACGTTGTGCTATCGCTGGATTTTCTTGTGACGGAACTTGTATCTATCAGGTGATGACGATATGAAAACACGGTAACTGGCTTACTACCATGCCAGTTTATTGCAGATACACACCGTTTTCTACGGATGATGATTTGCACTTGCGTACGGTTGCAAAACATTTTTCAGCAAGGAGAAGGAGGAGGCGATTCATAAAATGCAACATGTGGAAGAAAAGGATGACTAATTTCATATGTAGCTACGGCAACTTACCACAATGTATTCAGCCATATTCTGAAAATTTTTATGAAAATGTTAAATTTTGAACAAATAAAATTATTTAATGTAATCATGGTTAACTTTCTTCATTTTACAGACCCTAATCCCTAGTAAATAAGTTATTTTAAATGGGTCATATACATTATGTGATCAAAAGTATCCGGAGTACCCGGACACCACAAAAAATACGTTATTGTATTATGTGCATTGTGCTGCCACCTACGGACAGATACTCCATGTCAGCGACCTCAGTAGTCATTGGACATCGTGAGAGAACAGAATGAAGTGCTCCGCGGAACTCACGGACTCCGAACGTGGTCAGATGATTGGGTGTCACTTGTGTCATATGTCTGTGCGCGAGATTTCCACACTCCTAACCATTCGTAGGTCCAATGTGATAGTGAAATGGAGACGTGAAGGGACACGTACAGCACAAGAGCGTACAGGCCGACATCGTCTGTTGACCGACAGACCGCTGACAGTTGAAGAGTGTCATAATGTGTAATAGGCAGATATCTATCCAGTCCATCACACAGGAATCCCAAACTGCTTCAGGATCCACTGCAAGTACTATGACAGTTAGGCGGGAGGTGAGAAAACTTGGATTTCATGGTCGAGCGGCCGCTCATAAGCCACACATCATTCCGGTAAACACCAAACGACGCCTCGCTTGATGTAAGGGGAGTAAACATTGGGTGATTGAACAGCGTAAAAACTTTGTGTGGAGTGACGAATCACGGTACACACTGCAGCTATCCGATGGCAGGGTGTGTGGGTATGGTAAATACCCGGTGAACGTTATCTGCCAGCGTGTGAAGTGCCAACAGAAAAATTCGGGGACGGTGGTATTATTGTGTGATCGTGTCTTTCATGGAGGGGGCTTGCACCCCTTGTTGTTTTGCGTGGCACTATCACAGCACACGCGTACATTGATGTTTTAAGTGCCATCTCGCTTCCCTCTGTTGAAGAGCAACTGGGGGTTGGCGATTGCATCTTACAACACGATCGAACACCTGTTCATAATGCACGGCCTTTGGCGGAGGGGTTACGCCACAATAACATCCCTGTAATGGACTGGCCTGTACACAGTCCTGACCTGAATCCTATAGAACACCTTTGGGATGTTTTAAAACGCCGTCTTCGTGCCAGGCCTCACCGACCGTCGTCGATACCTCTCCTCAGTGCAGCACTCTGCGAAGAATGGGCTGTCACTCCCACAGAAACCTTCCAGCAATTGACTGATAGTACGCCAGCGAGAGTGTAAGCTGTCCTCAAGGCTAAGTGCAGGCCAACACCATATTGAATTCCAGTATTACCGATGGAGGGCGCCACGAACATGTAAGTCATTTTCAGCCGGGTGTCCGGATACTTTTGATCACATAGTGTATGTCCCAATGGGCTCAAGGAGGAATAATTGTAGAGAACCATTTATTGCTCCTCGAGCCAAGCAGGACACAAAAATTCCATTTAAAATAATTATAAAACTGTAAAAAACAATGAAAATTTAGAAACATTGCCTGACTCAGTATCCATTAGAAAAGCAGAAAGCGAAGTTTTACAGTGATGTGCGAAAAATTTGGTCACGAAAGGGTTAATAGCTTTTTCCAGGGACTCTCTTCTTTGTGGTAGTAAGAATATATCCTCGGCATTTTGCCGTATTCTCATTTCTTATAACTGTCTCCTTTCCATCAGGTCATGGGTAATCCGTTCAATATAGGAGACGTACAGGGTCTCCCTGCAGTCCTCAAGGTAATGAACAACATCATACTTTAAAAAATCAATGACGAGATTAAGTGTAAATGTCTTGGAGATACTGCCGAAAATCCTTATCTGAATTTGTCGGCTGGATTTAAATCACCGGCCTTCGGAATGAGTGTCCAGTGGCATATTAATGCACTGCTTTTCAATGTATTACATTTCAAAGGATGTAGTTGCATCTGACTTTCGTTTTCAATATACTCTTCGAAAGTTTTTTTAGAGCTGCCTGAAAATTAAAATGTAATTATTTTATCTCTGTAATTTAAATATTTTAAAAGTACAATTTTTTCAAGTGTCTTCTTTCTGACCTCTTAAGAGTGACACACTCCAAGTATTCCTACTTCTTATGTTCTTTACGTAACAAGCTGTAAGTTCACAAAGTGCATTCTCTCCTATGAGGCAGTTGTCTGAACTATTGATATTTTGCTGTAGTCTCTATTTCTTATTTGGGCTAAAATTTTGAAAAAGGCCTATTTTTTGGTCAATATCTCACCTGACAAATCAGGTATCATTAAAGAATTCGGTGTGCCCCTTTCCAGACTGTTAGAATTACCTTTATCCAAAAGTGAACTTGCTAATGCTCCCAGGTTCATAGCAATTAAAGAACATCCTCCACTTCCTTTAGCCTTGCTCATGGACGTCGGAAACCTCAGATTCCGAACATTCTATATACAACATTTCTATTTAACCACAATTTAGGGCTTAATGCCACCATAAAATGGATTATTTTGAAAAGGCGTAACGGTGGTATAAGTGAGACAGATAGCAACTCTTTAAGCATTTCTTTTCTCGACAGAACATTATATTCTGGCAGAGACTCCCAGTAACTGAACGTTATGAAAGTGATTTTTTGCCCAGCATAATGAGTAATTCCTTCATCGTTTCAATTCTGCTTCACGTCGCATAGTAGCGCTGCCTTCCACCCCATACAGTGTGTGACCGCGAGTGTAGAGGATCGATAAAACTTGTATGCCCACAACGGTAGATAGACTACAGCAAAAAAAAAAAAAAAAAAAAAAAAAAAGTTAGAAATGTTAAGAAGAAGTTGCTCCAATCTGGTAGCGTTTTACTTTCCCTGTCTGGAACTAGCCATGGGTGTGGTGAAAGCTCACATTTACAGGAAATGCTAGATACAGCGTTTCCAGTCACCAGAATATTCAAACCGATTGCAAGTCTTAGACATATGACAGAAGACCTGTGTACTCTAAGTAATACACAAAGAAGGACCAAGTTGCGATAGTAGATGGAACAGGCAACAGTGTGAATAGGCACATCGTTTGTGCCAAAGACGGTGCCCTGGGTATAACTTCATACAATGTGTACTTCTAACAATGTGTACTTTGTTAATTTGATGAGACGTAATAATAAGCAACGTGTCATAAAACCCGTGAAACATGTCAATGTTGAGCTAGAAATGGCACCGATAACTTTGTCCACATTTCTCTGATACCTTTTGGGGCTGTCGGTAGAGATAGTTTCATCAGGCATAGCCTACAACTCAATAGGTCAGGGCAGAGAAAATTAGTAGATCACATTAGGAGTGTCTCGCGTCACCTATAGTCAAATGTTTGTAGAGGTAGGAGAGCTGGAGTTGTTTTTGTGTTAAAAGCAGAGATCAGTGCAGCAGTGTAACCAACATCAGCATCAAAACAACGGACATGAAGATAACTAATAGGAGTAGCAGCAGTGAAGGAGTTTCTAGTGTCAGATTGCCCCAAGAAATTACTTAGTTAAACATTGTGCATAGAATCCATAGCTTTTTAATGTTGCTGCACGAAAATCTACAAGGTTTAATTAGTAAAATAGATAGAGTTTCTAATAAACGAAGCCTATTGGAATCTCTATGACTTGCAATACTGAGTATTGGTTAAAAGAAACAGAAACATGCACTTTTACAATTGCAGATTTTGAAATGATAAGGTGATTTTATAAGCAAAGCTGCAAGAGTGGTGAATTATAAGTGAAAATGGTTGCACATCAAAAGATATAAAATTGAAATTAATTACAATTTTGTCAGGAAATGAGCCACCAACGACAGAAACAGGATGATTACGATCATTTGCCAGACACTGTGTTTGTAAGACACAATTAAATTTGTGCTTAAAAGGACCTTAATAGAAACTGCAAAATTAATGACAGTTTTGTCACAAGAACAGTCGTTAATAATAACAACAATAGAATTTTCAGTTTCATGCTATAGTAAGTAACTTGGGAGAAGTTGTAGCAAGTTAATGTCAACAAAGCATGTAACTAACTGTTTTTTTTTTTTTGCTGTAGAAATATAAATTATATGTTGCATTCCAGTGATGAAAATAAAGTATTAGGTAAGGTCAAATACAAGGGTAGCTCAAGATACAAGCAAATCATTACAAACTCTTACAAAGCTCAACAGCAGCAAAGCAAATTGCAAGTTTGAAACAGCATGTAAGAAGCTACTGGAAAGTGATAATAGCAGTACAGAATCTAGAAAATCAATAAACTATTAAAGAGGAAAGTAGCAAAATCAAGTCACTATGACAGTTATTAATAATAATGTGACAGAAATAAAGTAAGATACAAATTATTTTTTAAAAGCGAAGAAAGTACAGTTCAAGATCCTACAAATATTGCTAACATATTTAATGACTATTATAAAATTATAGGATAAAGTTTAAATAAAAACCAATTCACCCAAACAATGATACCATTGTCCACCAAAATGAAACTACCAATTTCATACTATAACAGAAATAAGAAATGCAGTTAGTAACTACAGATGTGCAATAAACACTGACAGAAGGCAGGAGGCAGCACTTTCAATGAAGAGTACGTGAAGCGTGTCGGAGAGACGCGGATAACGCTGCTGTCTTTGTCGTAATACGTAAACTAAGCAGTCTATCTGACGTCCGAAAGAGCATGATCATTGGCTTTCCGGCTAAGGGTGGAATTTCCGAAAGGGCTAAGTCAGCAAACTGATTACGCGCCACGGTAGTAAAAGTATATCCTGTCCGGAAAAATGGCGCTGTCCACAACCTGCGCCACGGCAACCACGGGCCACAGATGACAGGGGTGAATGACGGCTGCGGAGATGTGAGCGGTCGAATAGATGTGCAGCTGTTGAGCAACTCGTTGCCCGGATGAGAGAAGGAGCTATCAGCAGTGTCTCATCCAAGACCTTTCAGCGAACGTTAGCGTGTAAGGCCCTTCCCAACAGGCGCCTGGTTGATGCATCCATGTTGACTGCTGTTCATTGACGACAAAGGCTGGAATTTGCGAGCGAGTACTACAACTGGACGTCCACCGAGATGGCTATTGATTTGTTCGGCATAAAACATCTGAAAGCAAACCCCCTGCAACGATCGAAGGACCATTATAATTTGCGGAATGTGTCCGTGGCATTCCGTAGATGATCTCGTCATTCTGGACGGCACAATGGATCAATCTAACCTCGGGAGCCATGTCGACTGCTATATACAATTTGTTTTCTACGGCGCGATGGCATCTACAAGCTGGACAATGTAACTTGAGCTCGTGTGCTTCGAAGAGCACCCGAATGAGTTCACCGTACTCGTCTGGTCACCAAACTCCCCGGATTTAAGCCCAAGCGAGAATCTGTAGTACCATCTCGATAGGACTGTTTTAACTATGGATCCACAACCGGGAAACATGGCGCATCTGGCCAAGGCTTTGGAGCTGGCATGGTACCTTCCAGAATTTCTGCACCTCTTGCAGCGGTCTGCGCTGCAAAAGGTGGTTATTAAGGCATCTGACAGATGGACACATGTGACCATGTATATCACATGTTGAGTTTTCAGCATAAACAATGACCGTGCTCTTCCACGAGACCCAGAAAGCAGTAGCTAATGTCGCCCGGTTGATGACGTTTCCTTGACTTCCGAAAGGTGTTCGATACAGTTCCACAAATTTAAAATTACAATGACACGATGAATGATTAAGATGTTATAACGTACAGCACTTTTCCCTGCACAGAGGTAATGGTTCACCGCTATTTGAGACATGTGAAAGAAGACGAGATATAACTATAGCATATGTATGCACTGTTGGAAATGTACGTTAAGGTTTAAAATGAAGGTATTTAATGTTAATTACACTAATGAGAGAGTTACTGTTCTGGAACGTAAAAATTATATATGTATAAGAACTATGTATAGTTTATAGCCAATGGTTCGACAATGGACAAAGCAGCTTGAAACTACACATTAGAAATAAAAAATTTTTAGTTCAGCTTTGACAGCTACACCGAAAAAATAATTTGCAAACCTCACTTGAGGAGTATCTGCAGACTATTCGTCACTCTAGGATCGGTACCACATAGGATTGACAGAGGGAATGGAGAGAATCTAAAACAGAGCAGCAGGTTTCGTTAAAGGTTAATTTAGTAAGCGCGAAAGAGTGACGGCTTTACTCGGCCATCTTCAGTTGCAGACCTGCAAGAGAGGCATTATGCATCACGATGAGGTTTGCAATTAAAATTCCGAGAGTCTGCTTCCATAGACGAGTCAACAAATATATAGCTACCTACTGCATGTAGCTCGAGAAAAGACCATGAAAATTGTATTTGAGATATTCGAGTTCACGAGGAGGCTGGCTAACGATCGCTCTTTCGTGCAACATTCGCAACTGAACAGGAAACGAGTAAAAGACATGACACACAAAGTACCCTCCGCCACACATCGTAAGGTAGTAGGAATGGCTTTTATTATGAAGTGCGTGACAAGTCCATTTATCAGAAAATTATGCTATACATGCCGAGTACTCATGAAGTGAGGGCATGTGACGCTGTTGATGATGATCCTTCCTTCGGCTGGGGATGTGAAACTTGGCGGCCACCTTGGTGCTATTCGCGAGAAGTACACTTGTATGCGCGGCGCCGTATTTCACCTTCTTGCTTCTCTCATCGTCATGCAACAGAAACATTACACACCACTTTTTTATTTTTATTTATTTATTTATTGTTCCGTGGGACCAAATTAAGGAGAAGTCTCCATGGTCATGGAACGAATCAATACATGAAATTTAAACACGATAGTAGAAACAGATGAAATGAAATATAAGAAATATATTCAGGCGAAAAGTCGTAAGTTTAAATAAAGAAAATCAACAATGTAACATTGGAATTTGCTTAATTTTTCAGCCTTTCAAGGAGCTCCTCGACAGAATACAAGGAGTGAGCCACGAGGAAATTCTTCAGTTTAGACTTAAAAGTGTTTGGGCTACTGCTAAGATTTTTGAGTTCTTGTGGTAGCTTATGGAAAATGGATGCAGCAGAATACTGCACTCCTTTCTGCACAAGAATCAAGGAAGTGCATTCCACATGCAGATTTGATTTCTGCCTAGTATTAACTGAGTGAAAGCTGCTAACTCTTGGGAATAAGCTAATATTGCTAACAACAAACGACATTAAAGAAAATATATACTCTGAGGGCAATGTCAGAATTCCTAACACTATTGAATAGGAGTCGACAAGAGGTTCTCGAATTTACACCACATATAGCTCGAACAGCCCGTTTTTAAGCCAAAAATACCCTTTTTGAATCAGAAGAGTCACCCCAAAAAATAATACCATACGACATAAGCGTATGAAAATATGCGAAGTAGACTACTTTTCGTGTTGAACTGTCACTTATTTCAGATACTGTTCTAATGGTAAATATAGCAACATTTAGTTTCTGAACAAGATCCTGAACATGGGCTTTCCACAACAGCTTACTATCTATCCGAAAGCCGAGGAACTTGAACTGTTCCGTCTCGCTTATAATATGCCCATTCTGTCTGATCAAAATATCGGTTCTCGTTGCATTGTGAGTTAGAAACTGTAAAAACTGAGTCTTACTGTGATTTAGCATGAAATTATTTTCCACAAGCCACGAACTTATTTAATGAACTACATTATTTGATACTGTTTCAATTTTACACACAAGATCCTTCACTATCAAGCTGGTGTCATCAGCAAACAGAAATATTTTTGAATCACCTGTAATACTAGAAGGCATATCATTTATATAAATAAGAAACAGCAGTGGCCCTAGCACCGACCTTTGGGCAACGCCCCACTTAACAGTGCCCCATTGGGACTGAACATCACTACCACTCTCAATATTGCGGAGAATTACCCTCTGCTTTCTGTTCTTAAAGTAAGAGGCGAACCAATTGAAAGCTACTCTCCTTACTCCATAATGGTCCAACTTCTGCAGTAATATTTTGTGGTCAACTCAGTCAAAAGTCTTCGTTAAGTCAAAGAAAAAACCTAGCTTTCGCAACATTTTATTTAATCCCTCAAAAACCTCACAGAGAAAAGAGAATATAGCATTTCAGTTGTTAAACCATTTCTAAAACCAAACTGTACATTTGACAGCAAATTATGTGAATTTAAATGCTCCAGTAACCTTGTATACACAACCTTCTCGATAACTTTAGCAAATACCGATGGAATAGAAATAGGTCTAAAATTGTCGACATTACCCCTGTCTCCCTTTTTATAAAGTGACTTCACTACCGAGTACTTTAATCGGCCAGGAAACCGACCACTTCTAAAGTAAAAGTTAAAGATATGGCTAAGTACTAGGCTAACATACATAGAACAATACTTCAGTATTCTGCTAGATACCCCGTCATTTCCATGGGTTCTTGGTCTTTAGTGATTTAATTATTAACTCAATCTCCCTCTTGTCACTATCATGGAGGAGCACTTCGGGTAACAGTCTCGGAACACTTTTTTCTAAGAGCGCTATACGATTCCCTGTTGGGACTAGGTTTCTATTTAGTTCACCTGCTATATTCAGAAAGTGATTACTAAATACTGTACATATATTGCGACTTATCAGTAACACGGACATTTCCACTACGCACTGATTCTATATCCTCGACCTGTCTCTGCAGACCAGCCACTTCCTTTACGACTGACCATACGGTTTTAATTTTATCCTGAGACTTAGCTATTCTATCTGCATACCACATACTTTTTGCCTTCCTAATAACATTTTTAAGCACCTTACAATACTGTTTGTAATGGTCTGCTGCATTTAGGTTTTGACTGTTTCTAACGTTTTGATATAATTGCCACTTTGTTCTACAAGATATTCTTATCCCTCTAATCAGCCACCCAGGCTGCCTGTTTGTGCTAGTACCCTGTTTTGAACGTTCTAACGGAAAACAACTTTCGAAGAGCACTCTACACGCAAACACACACACACACAAACACACAGTAGATGCCTATATTACAATAAGTTGTAATGGAGCAAATTACAAAAAAAAAAAAAACTGTATTAGTACTCGACGTTATCCTGGTATATGTTTATTCCAGTTCAGTTAGTCCGCCTCCTCCTTGCACCTCTCTCTGCCCCCTGTAGTGTCCCTTTTGCAATATTCACCCTTATCAAGGTGAAACATAAATAAAACTGACAGTATGTGACTGAATCCAAACATTGATTTATCATTGCTTTAACTGTAAAAATATACAATATATATATCGATAAATGCAGAAAATACATTATTTTTATTGTATGAGATTATAATGTGATTATCTTTGTAAGAGTATAAAATACAATGCAATGCTCATTCGTCTGTCTAGTCTGTTTTGTTCTGTTCGTTCTGGTGTGAGCTGGAATAAGGTACGCAAGCTATTGTGCTGCGCTAGCATTTGTTTCTGTCGTAACGTAATTGCAAATATTTAATGGTGTAAACTGTGTCGTAGTAAGAATATATTAGTACAAAGTGATCTCCGTGTGTTATTTCAAGAACCTACGCCACATTTATCTTATGAAAAGAATATTTAATGATAATTATTTAGCATGTTTCCAGCTGCTGCGGAGCGAGTAACAGTAATCTCTGACTGTTAACAATTAGCCGCCATTACGCGGTACATTTAAAAATATTTTTTCACAGCACCATGTCTGATAGCCGGAGCGGAAGAAATTATGTAAAAATATTCTGTTAGATTAATTGAAGTAATCCAGTGAAATAATTTTAATAAAACTTGTCTATTTTCTGTGATAGTAATAATTTCAGAGCTGAGTACTACTACGCTATTGCATTTACAGTAATTTGTAGGGAGCCTGGCGCTCGATAAAACCAGATGTAATACGTAATTGGCAACCTATGAAATTCATTATTTTGCTTATTATATCTCTTTTGTATTTGTTTTGAAAGCTAAAAGTAAAAACTAACTCCACTAAAAATCAATAACAGATCACGAAAAATCAAAGGACAAACAAATTTACTAGGAGAGTGTTTCCGCTAAATAAATAACATAACATTATTTTTTCTTTTAAGAGATATAATTCCCCCTCTCTGTTCATCTCCTTCTCCCCCTTCTCTCTGTCCATCACCTCCTCTCCCACATCTCCTGAACTTAATGTCATATAATGATATAATTTTGTACTCACACTAAGTAGCCTAAGTGGATGCTGTCTGCTAAATGTGTAACGATCATACTTAGTAGAAAACAAGCAATAAATGCAAACGTCATGACGTCGTGCCTGATACGACGCTTTCCTGCACGAACAGCGAAAAATGTAGTAAGCGATAAACTTTCTTTCTTTCATCATTTTTTGGGTGTTGTCAACTAGAACAACTTCCGTATAAGTCAGAAAGAATGTGTATAGTTTCTTGCAAATCACGAAGTTCTCTCGTTCTCTAATAATGAGCAGTGTGCATAGTAACTATACATTATTCAACAAATAGTCCAGAAGTGCGGAATAACCACAATGAAGATTTTATAAGCACTGTATTCATTTCCTTAGTCGTATCACTAAGCACCCATCAATCTTGAAAACCATTTTCACAAGTATAAACTCAAGGACTGAGTAGCTATTTCAAAGAGTAAATATTTTTCCCTAATTCGCTTAACATTCCTCAAATCAGTAAGTGTCTCGTACCACATACTATCTACAGAAGCCTATATTCTTTCTCAGGGTTCAAGATATCTCCTTATCAAATATCATCAAAATCGATTAAGCGGCTTAGTAATATTTTACATGTAATGCAAGTTGCGGCAGTTCTTCACGCATGTCACTGTTTATGACGTCACATAGCCGGTACTTTGAGTCGTACATAGATATAATTTTGCAGGCACATTCAACGGCATATGTGAACACAGCCTGAAAAATGTGTCGAGAATACATGTGGAAGTAAAGACGCACAGATTAAAACGACATGGGAAAATGAATAGAGAAAATGTGACAAGCGGTAAACTGTTTTCTTTTCATCATTATGTGGGGGGTGGGAGGTAGAGGGTGGGAGGGAGGGGGGGCCTTCAACGAGAAAATGTTTCTTAAATGTTTCAAATCATGTGTAAAGTTCGTTGTAAGTTATTAAGTGCTCTCGCTCTCAAATACTGGATGAATAAAATCTGAACATTCGTGCGTCGTGGCCTACAATTATTTTCACCCCCACCCTCACACCCACTCCTTTGATTGGTAGGTTGTCCTACACCCACAGTGATTTGTCCATAGTGTAAGAGGTATGTGTACCAAGCTTTGTTGAAATCGGTCCAGTAGTTTCGGAGGAACATACTCACACGTAAATACATAAATATATTTTTGTAATATATATGAATGTCTTTTTTTCATGATTCAGTTTTGATGCAATATAGTATAGCTTATACGGTGCTCCCAGCCACGCTCAAGCTAACAGTGAAAGCCCAGAATAGTCGGCCTAGTAGTTTAGGAGATTAGCGTGTCCGGACAGACTGACAAGGAAGTTTCAGTAAAACTTTAAATCACGATACCTTTTTTTTTTGTAATTAGATTTTGAAGAACTGAACGCTATACGGTGTCCCAAACTACGCTCAAGTTACAACCGAAAACCTCACGAGAATTCGTCCAGTAGTTTTGTGGGATTAGCGTGTTCAAAGGCAAACAGACAAGACTGTCTTACGAATTTATTATTAGTGTATAGATAAACCTAAAACAATCTTCAACGAATTGCCAATAAAAAAAATAATTTGAAAATATACCGTATATAATAAAAAAAGTCAGAGAACAACAGAAGCTTAATGGAAGTGAAGAGAGGATTGCATTGGTAAAACAGGCATTTATGACTAACGAAGATATTTTAACCAGGAAACATATGTCAAGGAATGGTTTGCAAAATCGTTTTTAAGGAATACACTGCTCTTTGGAAGTGAACGTTATACTCTGGGAAAACTGAAAAGGAATCAACTTGAAGCTACTAAAATGTGGATATGGAGGAAAATGACGACAAAGAACCGGATGGAAAGAAAAACTACACTGGAAGTCTTAAGGGAAGTCAACGAAGTGAAAAGCTTACTAAAAGAAATGGAAAAGAGAAAAATAAAATTTGGTAGACATGTCATTAGACAACACTTTCATCATTAATATCCTAGGAGGGGAAGTGCAAAGAAAGAAAGGAAAGGGACGGTCTCTGATGAAGTATTTGGAAGGCACAGAGAAGAGCATAGGATATGACATTTATAATGCTGTTGCTGCTTCACAGATTATGTATTTATGTATGGTATTCTGACTTACGGCAGGTCTTGTCATGGGATAAGCCTCTTCCACTTTTGTCTGTCCATAGCCAGTCTTTTCATTTCTGAATATTTGCCTCCTTTGATATTGTCCAGCATTTGATATCTTCTTTTTCTTCCCCCCCTTTTCCCTCCACCATTCCTTCTATTCCTTCCTTCAATAAACAGTCCCTCCTCAAACGATGTCCAGTCTATTTCCGTTTTCTCTTTCTGATGACTTTCAGCATGTTTCTTTCTTCACCAACTCTTCTTAATACTTCTTCATTCCTTACTCGGTCTTCCCATTTCACTTTTTCTATTCTTCTCCATAGCCACATCTGTAGTGCCTCCAATCTTCTTTCATTCTCCTTCCTCAATGTACAGGTCTCCACACCATATAGTGCTGCGCTCCAGATGTATCAATTGACAGGTCTTTTCCTCATATCTTTGTTTAGTGGTCAACAAAGTAATTTCTGTTTCCTCCAGAATCCTTCTTTTGCCTTTGCAATTCTTTTCCTAATTTCTGTTGAGCAATACATATAAGCCATTATTACACTTCCCAAGTAACTGAAGTTATTCACTTGCTCTATTTCTTCTACCCCTATTTTCATACAGCATTTTTTCCCCTTTCCTCCAATTACCATGCTTTTCGTTTTCTTCTTTTAATCTTCATTCCATATTCTTCCAATTTTGTGTTTAGATCATCTAACACTTGTTCCATTTCTTTTGCACTCTCTGCCATCACAACCATGTCATCTGCAAATCTTATACACTACACTCTCCGATCCACTGTACAAACTCCTCTCCTTCCATCAAAACTTTCACTAATTATTGCCTCCAGGTATATATTGAACAGTTTTGGTGATAAACAACAACCTTGTCTTAAAACTCTTCCCAGTTCAATTTCTACACTCATCACAGTTCCTATTCCTACTCTTGCTCTCTGGTTCAAATATAAATTTCTAATTAGTCATTTATCCCTCCAGTCAGCTCCATGTTTCCTTAGGATTTCCATCAGTTTGTCCCATCTGACACAGTAAAAAGCCTTCGCAAGATCAATAAACACAACATACACCTTCCTTTTCTTCCCTACCACTCTCAGTAGCCCAATGGCATATCTAGTTCCCACTCCTCGCCTGAAACCAAATTGTTCATCTCCTATTATGCAGTTCAGATTTCCTTATAGCCTTCTGTTGAGTGTCCTCAGCAAGACTTTGGCTGCATGCGATATCAGGCTCACTGTTCTATGTTCCTCACAATTTTTGCTGTTCTTTTTCTTTTCTATAGGTATTAAGATACTGTCTGTAAAGTCCTTTGGCCATTTTCCTGTCATGTATATTTGATTACACAATTCAATCAACTCCCTTTTCCCTTATTCATCCAATGACTTTAACAGTTCCGCAGGAATCTAATCAATTCCCATCGCCTTTCCGTTTTTCACCTCCTTCATAGTGAAAGGTATGTGCTGAGATTCGATCAGGATAGAGCCAGTGAAAAATGTCGATAGTTCCCAACCGCAAGGTTGGACGAGTAGTACATCTTCGAGTAGTAAGATCTTTGTCAGCTAACAGAGCTAGGTGCACGCGGTAAAAGTTTGAGTAGTGGTGAGGAGATGCGCACAGACAGCAGACGTGTTTCGAGTCGGAGCTAGATGCCTGCAGGAGGCAGCCGGGTCGTGACAGCATCAAAGTAAGAATTGGCACTACGCACATAATGAGCTATATATGGCGCGATGTTAATAATACCTCTCTACGACAGTAGTACCTTATACACAGCAATATTCTGTTCCGCCGTATCAAACCAGATACGACAACGTGGCTAGTTTGTATCCCTGAAGACTTAATTAACAAACTGATTTGGTATGTTCTCCGTAGCTGTGCGCATTATGGACCGCGCAAATGTTATCAGCTGCTTAAACAAACATCATACTTTTTCAATACGGAAAATCGTATTCGCCAAGTCCTTGCAAAGTGCAGACTTTGTCAAAAAGCTAAACCACCTACAGTATCCTTTGCTGCTCAGACATTCCCCATCATACCTTTACGTCTTCGTCAGCTGGCGGCCGTTGATTTATTTGGCCCAATTCCTACTACAAATAGAAGTTACCCCTATGTTTTTGTCTGTGTGGAATTAACTTCTAAATTCGTCACTTCCACCCTATTACGTAAAGCTACGGCCTGCACTGTCCCACGTGCTTTTACTAAACATTTCCTGAAAAAAGTGGGTCAGGTAACATACCATAATATCCGACAATGGGCCGCAGTTCCGTTCGCGCACTTGGCGACGTACTCTTCAGAATCACAAAATTTCCCCCATTTACATTTCCAGGTACCACGCATCTTCCAACCCAGCAGTAAGGTTAATGAAGGAGTTGGTGAAATTATTTAAGATCTTTTGTCATGCAAAACACAATGACTGGGATAAATACCTCCACATGTTTCAGGATGTAATATATTCGTTACCAAATTCTTCCGCACAATTGTCTCTACATCTGGTTTTAAAGAACCAACATCCACCTGACAAGATTACAGAACTCATACGTTTCCCAAAGTCTCGCTGCCTAAGGCATTACGAGATTATTCAAATTGCGTTGCAGAATATTAAACGAGCTGCTGACCAACGGCTGCGCCAATTGAAGTCAACAAAGAGAAATGTTTCTTTTCAAGTAGGAGATAAAGTTCTGGTCCGCTCCCACAGGCTATCCAATAAAGCCCGCAATCGCAGTCAGAAATTCTGTCTGTTATATAAGGGTCCATATCGTGTCGTCCGTTCGGAGATATCTTTTTCTGGAGACACCTTTTTTAATGTTACCTATTTTCTTCCCTGAGATTTACAGATTTCTTACGTATGGTAATAAACTGAGATTTTTTCTGTACATTACTATTAAACTACGTTATTGTTTTCTGTGGGACTCATTTCATGCTGGCGTTCGAAGTTGACGTTATAGTGGAGTATTTTGGTCATCATTCATCAATTTGAGGTTGATACTTACTACGTGATAATTTTGCTCTTATTATTTTTTTTTGTTGGTCGCTTACCACTGTTACTTTGCGATGATTACATGGAATTATTACATAATGACACTGCTTGTATGAAGATTTTGTCGTAACGAAGGCTACTTTGTATGTTGATGTTGAGCTAGTGGTAACAATCTTCCTGAAGTTTACGTAGGGTCTTAGTGCATAAGGTTGTATTACGTGTATTGAATATGAGTATTGACTATGAGGATATGAAGATGAGACTAATGTTCTCGATGAATTTTATGTATTTGAAGAAAATGAGGGTTTATAAGAGTTTTTAAGATGATATTGGAATTTTATGTGGAGAATGAGGTATTGTTAGATTGAAGTTGCATTTTTTTGAGACTTTGGGATCTTGGACGCGACAAGTGATTATTAGCAAATACTGTGTGCTGAAGTTACGACGACAGAAACATGAAGTGTGAGCGATGTGGTTTTGCATTTAGTAGGAATGTCAGAAATGGTTATATGACGAGTTTCAGGTTTCACATTCATACTATTTAACAGTTAATTTCTTTTCACAGCTTTTATGAACAAGTTTCAACGATCTTATGATGTACCAAGTTTACCAGAATTTACCTCTGTCAGAATATTTTCATTTTACGTTGCCAGTACAGATGGTGTATTAATGTTCTCATTGCCATGGGCAATCGAATATTCAGGTATTTTCATGATGAGTACAATACGAGTAATATGTTGACACATGGTTTATGTTATTATCCAGCTTCTCTTTACGGCAGTAACTTTTATTTTAACCCTTGTCTTTAAGAATAATACCATTCACGTTTCTGAAAACTTTACATTTTGTGTCTCCAATTTTAAACTGCTTATTAATCCTCAACTATTTTTCAGATGCCATTAATGCAATGATGTGATAACTTGGGATTACTAGAGGCCAATTGGAATTGTTTTTGGACTCATTATTGAGGATCTACTGAGGACTTAAGTCATGCCACGCTACAAAATATTTTTTGGGATGAATCCTTTTTTTTTTCATACCTACAGCACCAAAAGTATTACACTTATTGCCTTTTACGATGTCTCTGTACTACCTTATATGTTGCTTCTTCTCTTATCGTGTGTTTTTCACGCCAAGATATAAACAGCTGTTTCTATCTCATTGCATATCATGTGTGTTATGTGTGACTTTCTGTGTTTCTGCACTTTTATTTTTTTGTAAGATTACCTATTTCAGGATTAGAGTAATGATATGTCTTATGCTTTCTGCTGAAATTTGTCATGTGTTGGCCTGCTTATTTTGCCTTATGCTTTCTGCTGAAATTTTGTTTTGTGTTGGCCTGATATTTTTGCTTTATTATCTGCATTATGCTTTCTGCTGAAATTTTGTTCTGTGTTGGCATGCTAATTTGCTTTATTATCTGACATTAACTTCTTGCATTTCATTACAGCTATTTTCATACTTTGTCTACATATTTATTACTCGTATTTGTGCTACACTGCTTATGGATCTTTTAATCAATGCTTTTGCCTTTGTACTTTGTGATGTTGATTATGTGGCCACATACTATGCATATATGCTTCTATTTATACACACTTCTGTTTTGTCACACTGCTACTTGCTGACACATGACAGTACCTCTCCTTGACTGAGCTCAGTGTGTTGTCCATTCCTAATGCCTGTTCCCTAAGTGTATTAGTTTCAAGCTATATCAATATAAGATTTCTGTGTTTTTATTTCCATGATACTCATGTCTTTTGGTGCACCATAACTACCATTATTTTCAGCTACAGTAATTAGTAAGCTCTTTATAGTCTGTGTGTTATTTATATAACTAACGTTGCCTTTTTTTCTCACACATGATTTCCATGATTGACATAATTTTAACATTAACACGTGATAACACATTACCCATTTGTTCTACACAACAGGACTAAATGGGGTAGAGGGTCGGTTGTTCTTTAACTGACACACCATGTGGCGTTGGTGCCCCATATCTTTGAGCTCTGTAGAACTCATTCTTCCTTTCTGAGTTCTCAGTCTACTCTTCTTTCTATTCTAAATATTTTTTTCTGTTGTTTTTGTCATATATCTGTGTACCAGTTCTCTGTTAAGTAAAATCACTATTTGTAATGCCCCATTTCATTGTACTTAGTATTTAAAATGCACGATTTAGAGGAACAACTATATGAACCAAAAAAAAGGGGACTGTTTGTACTGCCCCATTTTATGGTACTAAGGATTTAATATGCAAGGCTTCGAGAATTACGTGTATGTTCAAAAGGAAAGGAAGCTTTTCAATACTAATTTGTAGGATCGAATTCATGTTTCCTAATGTGAGACGTTTGGGAGTATTTGCACTGTAAATATTTAATTGAAATACCTATGTGAAGACTATTTAATAATGTACATTTATGGTAAAAAGAAAGGAAGCTTTTGAATACAATTTTTTGGGATAGAATTGATCTTACTGTTCCATAACGAGAGGCTCATATTGTATGATGTAAATGGAAGGTTTAATTTATCTGATGTGACTATGAAGTCAAATTACTGAGTAGGACTTTACCGAAACTTGTACTGTTGAATCTTGTAAGGAATTTCTTCATGAACATTGATTACTGCTGCAACTGAGCAGCATGACTTTTCTAAATTTGACATAACTAGTATGTAAGGAGATTGCATGAAATTTGTTAATCATTGCTGCAATTGAGCAGCATGACTTTCTTGCACTTCAATTGACATTGTATGTAAGAAGATTAGGTACAATTTATTCCCACTATATTTGTGCAGGATCACTTTATTGCACTTTATCAAAAAATAGTATGCAAGCATGTTTTACTACCTTTTGAAGGAATTTTTTTGTACATAGATTTTATTCAACTCAAGACTATTCTTGCTAGAGAGTTGGTGACATTAGTGTTTTCTTATAGATATGTAACACATTTTTATGCAGTAAATGCACTGCAGACAATTATTGTAAATTACTTTAAATATTAATTTCTTGTTACCTTAAAGATATATAACACATTCTTTATGCAGCAAATGTCCACTGCATACAGTTCTTGTATATTACTTTAAATATTAATTTCTTATTAACTTAAACGTAGATAAGACATTTTGCAGTAAATGTCCACTGCCTATTGTATATTGCTTTTAATATTATATCAGAGCATGAATTGTCACCTGAAAGACTACTAGATGTAAGTTTAAGAGAATGTGACAAAAGCCAGTGTGGGCTACCTGTTCATGTCAAATGCCTACTATAAGTAATTGAAGTTAATGATGTTACGAGTACGTCAGTGTGGACTGCCACCTGGCATAACATGCCTTCTATTACTGATAATTGTAACTGAATGTCAGTAGGTGTTGTCATCTGACTTGACATATATTTCACACTCTATACTACCATGGCTCAGGGTTTTTAATCACCTTAGACCTCTGTTACAGTGTGAGTTATCCCCTGATTTAACAGGCAATCGGTTGCTCAGTGTGTTCCATCACCTGATGCCTTTTATTCTTCACATTTCTTGTACTACATATCACTATTGGGGTCTGTGTGTTCCATCACCTGACGTGACATGCTGTGTACATGGACATCATCGGCAGCTCAGTGTGTCCCATCGCCTGATGCCCACTATTCTTCACATTTCTTGTACTACAAATCACTATTGGGGTCAGTGTGTTCTATCACCTGACGTGACAAGATAGCACAATGTACATTAGTAGTGGTTCAGTGTGTCCCATCACCTGAATTCTTCTCATTTCTTGTACTACATCTCACTATTGGGGTCAGTGTGTTACATCACCTGACGTGACATGCTGTGTACATGGACATGGACCTAATCAGTTGCTCAGTGTGTCCCATCGCCTGAGGCCACATATTTCTATTTTCTTGCACTACAGCTCAATAATAAGTCAGCGTGGTCTCCCACCTGATGCGACCTGTCCTGTACAATTGACCTAATTTAGGGCTCAGGGTGTCTGATCTCCTGAGACCATTTATTCACTATTATCAAAGACAGTCGACATGTATCTGAGGTTTACTCCAATGAAGAAGGGCCAATGAAGATGCACTGTCACCAGTGATGGTATACTTTCTCTGAAACTCCCACTTCCCCTACAGCACATACATGGCTGCACAACTTATTCTGAGAAAAAAGTGCCTTTAGAGACTTGTCCTGCAGAATGTCGTCAAAAATAGTTAAGGAAACCACAAGTAGCTAACTTCGAAAAACAAGAACTCAGTATTTATCCATGTGACAGGAAACAGCTTAATAAAAATTTGTGTTCATAAAAGTTCTGCAGGCAGCTTCAATGTACGACATAACTGTAATGCATGCAGGCTGTGTAGCTGCTCCATGTGTTTAACGTACACATTTTAATAATATTGTCGTTTGACAACTGTTATATAAAGCAGCCGAAACCGGTCAGCAGCTTAATAAAGCTTTAGGTGGAACTGGTTGCTGTTTCTTGTACTTACCACTGAAACAGGGGTGTCCAACCCGTGGCCCGCGGGCTGCATGCGGCCCAAAGCAAGTATCAATGCGACCCAAGAAGTGAGTTCTATTGCGTGAGCGGGTAGATAAGTTACATGAAATGCCGTTTATGTGAAATTATGATAAATTGTATACTTTCAGTCTGCCACATGATGCTATTCTCCCACTGGTCTATTCCGGCTCTTTTACTTGCGGCTAATACTCGTCTTCTTTTCGCATATTACCACATTGCATGTTATCGTAAATGACATGAAGGTGAACTCGCTTTGTTTCCTGTACGTCGTAGTGTGCATCACTTAGTCACTTGTGTTACAGTACACTGAGGTGGCAAAGGTTCATAGGATAGTGACTTGCAAATATATAGATGGCGGTAGTATCGATTACGCAAGGTGTAAAATGGCAGTGCATTGGCGGAGCTTTCACTTGTAATCAGGAGATTCTTGTGAAAAGCTTTCCGTCGTGATTATAGCCACAGGACAGGACTTCGCAGATTTTGAACGCAGAATTGTAGTTGGAGCTAGTCGCATGCGACATTTCGTTTTGGAAATCATTAGGAAATTCAGTATTCCGAGATCCACAGTAAGAAAAGTCTGCCGAGAATACCAAATTTCAGGCATTACATCTCACCACAGACAACGTAGTGGCCGTCGGCAATCAGTTGACGACCGAGAGCATCGGCGTTGGCGTACGAGTTCTCAGTGCTAAAAGACGAGCAACACTACGTGAAGTAATATCAGAAATCAACGTGGGACGGACGACGAACTTATCCGTTCATCAATTATTCGGTTTCTGCTGCAACGTTTGACTCTTGCAGTGGCGTTCGGGTACTTGAATTTGAGTGTTATTTTTTGCTGCCTTGTTATATCGTATTGCAGCATTTGCTCTTTTGCTTCTCTATCTCGGAGCATGTATGGTAATATTGGCCGGTGTCAATGTCTTCACTTACATTGCCGGTATGCGTGTTCACATTCCGACTGTAACACCGGCCCAAAGTTGGCCTCCTTTGATCTGACTTTGCTGTGTAGAACTTTAATAGATTAGGCATGTACACAGAAACTATTCTGCAACACAAAGCTCTTCCATTCTTCATAAAATTCGTCCAGAATTTTGTCTCTCATCATACTCTGCAAAAACCTAATACATTTACATTTATAATTATACACTATGCCCATTGCGCCAACTATTTCGCTAATGTAAGCTGATCCATATGGATCTTCCTTTTGTTTCTTCATTCTATACCATTGTTCCTAAGTTCTCATTTACTGAACCCTTTTCAAAGTTGCACTATATTATTCTCATTTCTGTCCTTCCAAGGTATCACAAATTTACAATTTTCTTAGTCTATTCTTTCCTGGTTAGGCCACTTAACCACTCGATAAGCAGACCTATCTGATTTTCCTGTAGGTCCGGGGGACTCGATATTTCTACATCTGAGACAAAAGTAAAACACACAAACTGCTGTCAGAAGCACAGCAGTACTTTTGGTTGTAATACTTATAGCGTAAAGTCTCGAATATCCGTGGACGAATTATCAGCTGTACGAATTATCCGCGGCCTCTTTCTCTCGCTGTTTCTGCTAATGAAAACTTTTCTTTGACAGGGGAGTGGTCCCGGATGAGCGATGATCTCACTTTACGACACCGAGAAAGTCCAAAAACGTTGCAAGCGGTGGAAGTAATTGTTGCGGACGACAGCAATTGGTTTCTGTTAGTGCTGAATTACGTCTGAAAGCGAAAACGTATTGTGGCAACAGTACAGCAGGAACTGGAAATACTACACAAACTCAAAGGAGGCTCTACTGATACGGGAAATCTGTCACTGATATACAATGTGGGTAAAACTAAGTTCCCAGATATTTGAAAAAACAGAAACAAAAATTCAATTTTCTAGCGGTTCTGACTCATCTAAAGGTTTACCAGAAGGAAGGCTACGAAAATTTCTACATACGCAGAGCTGGATAAAGCCGTGTTGGAATGGTTTCAACACAAAAGAGCAGAGACCAATATACGCCAAACAGGGCCAGTTTTCGATCAAAACCTTAGGGGCTGAAGCAGAATTGAATCCATCTTTCGGGTGTAACACTCAAATGCTGTACTCGGAAAACTTAACGTCATTTCTGTAATTGTATCTGTCGGATACACGACATAAATTGTAATAGACATACACTTTTTACGTTAGTATTTTAGGTGAATGTAGTAAATAAAAACTTGAAACTTCCTGGCAGATTAAAACTGTGTGCCCGACCGAGACTCGAACTCGGGACCTTTGCCTTTCGCGGGCAAGTGCTCTTCCAACTGAGCTACCGAAGCACGACTCACGCCCGGTACTCACAGCTTTACTTCTGCCAGTACCTCGTGTCCTACCTTCCAAACATATCAGCGCACACTCCGCTGCAGAGTGAAAATCTCATTCTGGAAATAAAAACTTGTTTACATCGTTTTTTATTTTTAATAGCCAAAAAGCTGCAAAATATCTAGCAAAATCTTGTAAGAAAAATAAATTGTATTTACATATTCAGAAATTGTAACTGACCTCTGATTTCACTATAATTTATTTCAAAAGAAAGAGATTATGTAAACTTTCTCTTCTAGATTGTATTAATATTTCATGAGCGTCAGCTATAAATCCGTCATAAGAGAGAGAAATGTGAGTCAGCGTTAAAGAGTATCTCCGCACTGCCTTAAATTATGGGCGAAGACTGCACATAATAATTTACTTTTCCCTCATATTAGGGTTTATTAATTTTTCTCTTTAAAAAAACAGACTAATTTATGCTCAAGCCAATAGAAAAAATAGATGTACTGAAAAATAGATGTACTGAATAAATGAACTACACTGCGTAGCCTAATAAAACATCGGACTTCGTAAACAGATACACTTTGTGCAGGTTCTATTAAACAGCAGATACAAGTAACTAGCATTAAGGCTAGAAGTAATTTAATACCACCACGCAAAACCACACTAGCTTCCACAAGTACAATTACGACGGCCACATTTAACTTTAGGAACTTCAGGATCGTGAAGGATAGGAATTGACGTACAGAAGGTTTATTAAATCTTTGCCGTAATTATTATTTTAATCAGAAGCTACACTTACATTCATCAGAACAAAGTTGGCAATCGTACAGACAAAAGTTAGATCAAACCAGATAAGATAAAGCAATGATAATGGAGTAATCACTATCGTGTGATAGCATATACAGTAAAACATGAATCAAATCAAGAGCGTTAACTCCTTATAACTCCTTATTGTATGCTTATTCTTAGACAAGCGTTACCCTTTACATAAATTATTAACACTGTAAGCTTCATTTATTTTCTTTATATGTAGGTAAGCTTGAAAAATCATAATCTTTCTTAAATTATTTAATGATTTTAATAGAGCCGCCACACAGCATATTGCAATAATGACGTTTACGTACAAAAATAGTGAAGAATAATAAAGTTTAAGGAACAAAACATTATGTTCATTTCCTGTATCACACCCATCAGTACAAACAAAAGCACAGTGTTTTGGACAGGAATAATTTCCCAATTTTTTGCAGGTATACTTTGTCGTACTTGTCGTTTTCGTGGCCCAGGAAGGCTGACAATGCTTCCTGTTTGCACCATCAGTGGTCACAGGATTGGCGTGAGTAAAGATGGATTGTCAATTTTGAGATGAAATTTCACTAAATTCCATACAACCTGACCGAGGTTAACGAGGCATAAGTTTTCGGGACACACTGTTGAGAAAATTTACAGAATCGGCATTTGAAGCTGACTGCCAAACGAATCTGCTGCCGCCAACATACATTGCGTGCAAGGAGCACGGAGACCAGATATGAGAAATTAGGGCACATATTGAAGCATATAATTGGTCGTTTTCCCTCGTGCTATTTTCGAGTGGAACAGGAAAGGATATAACGAATAGTGATACAGGGCACCCTCCGCCACTCACCGAACGGTGGCTTGCCGAGTATCTATGTAGATGTAGATGAAGATCACCTTATGAAGTCACTACCAGTAAGTTCTCTTCCGATTCCTCGAACGAAAAGAAAAAAAAAATCGTGGGCCACCTTCTAGTAACCCTCGCGACATTGCAAGTGGCGCACATTTTGTAAAGTATATCTCCCCCAGTCTTACGTTCAGTGTAGTAAATAACCATTTCAGGGTTCCCTTGACACCAGAATATCGGTTGGCTGGCCCTTGTGTGAACTTCAGACGAGTAGTACATTTTTCATTTTACTTTGAGGACGTATTGAACTAGTTTTCCTTTTTTATGAAATGCAAAATTTCTTCCTTATGGAATGCAAAAATGTTGCAAAAGTTCTCCTTGTTATTCACGTCTTTAATCTCGTTAGGAATATGCCATTCGTTCTTCTTTAGCATTTCCACATGAAACAAGCAGTGTTTTCTGATAGCCTTTGAAGAAGAGTGACATCACTAAACCAATTATCAACTTTCACGTTACGTC